>NC_142143.1:26596666-26924583 GCF_024610735.1 Ursus americanus
TTTAGGGTCTAGTTAGATTAGGTATTATATTTAGTTATTATATTGGTATAGCCTCTTTTCATCAAACATGTCTTTGTGTTTATGAAGAATACAGATCCTCTCCTTTTTTTTCCCCCTACACTGTTCTTCATGTTATGTTTACCTGATATTTCCTTGTGATTAGATTGAGATGATGCGTTCTGGGCCAGAATGTTGCCTAGAAGATGTGTCCTTCTCAGGTTATCCCATCTGGAGGCCCTTGATGTCTTTCTGTCCTTCTTAGGTGCTGCTAGTTTTGATTATCCTGTCAAAGGTCAAGGTGTAGCCCAATTTTTTGACTATATAATATTATTTTTTCTTCTTTTTGTAGTTAATAGACATCTGTTTTTAAGACCATGCAAATATCTTGCTCCTTATCAAAAATTTCCCCTAAATTTAGCATTCATTGTTCATTCTTGCCTGATCTAGTCTTCACCATAATGACTGCAAAATGATGATTTTTCCCACTTCAGCATTCCCTTCACCTTTACAGTTGGCCATTGGCTTTCCTGTTCTTCCTTCCTTCTTTCCCTTTCCTCCTTCTCAGCTTCTTTTTTTCTTTCCTATTGGTATGGATTCATAATTTCAGTTTTTAAAAATGGTTTATAACTCATCACTGTACTTAATAATTTTGGTGGTCAAACTCTGTCAGATTTGAACAGCAGGAGCCCCTTTCATGTTGTTTTGACATGGTTCTATAATTTTTTTTTTAAAGTTCTTCCTTGCTTTCTGGCATAACAGTGTATCCTAAGCTCATCCATTACTCTTTTCCAGCCCTGAAATTGGCCATAGGAATAGGGCTGTCTGAGGAGCCCTAATTCTTTTAGTGGGGAATGGCATTAGAAACCCAGTTCTGGGTGGCTTTCCTTCTCATTTCTTTCAGCAGACAAATCTGACATTTTGAACTTTATTCTGTAGGCATTAGGAAATCAATAAGATTTTATTAAGCAGTGAAATACATTTGGTATGTAGCAGAGGCAGAATTTTTCTCTACCTTCTTTGGGTGTCTGGCTGGGCCTAAGAATTAAACTGACATAGGCAGATTAACAGGAGAAAAGGATACAAATTTTATTCAATTTTTACATATACATGGGCAGCTTCACAAGAGAATGAGGACCCAAATAAGTGACCACAACAGGTGTTATACCTTTTAGACAAAGAAACAATGCATTTGTGAAGAATTGACAAGACAGAGGGGTTTGGTTTAGGGGTAGTAAATGGTGAAGAAGTAGCCAAGAAGATAAGGGTTAGTTTAACAAGGTTTGTTTATACAGATTTCTCAGCCCCAAATTCTCTGTCTCTGGTGATGAGAATGTCTTTTTTCCTCCTGGCACAGTGAGGGTGCCTTTCACATGAGAGTTTTATCTCCTGCTTTCAGGAAGAAAAGAGGGTCAGAGTGTTCTTGTGTACCTGCTGTTTTAGTGGCTTTAATTAAAAGTAATCAGTATGCCAAAGTGGCATATTTTGGGGTGACATCTTGGTTTTCTTCAGGCACAAAGTAGGAGTTAGTAATGTTTATTGAATGAGTATCGAAAGGAATGTTTTAGGAAGATTAATTTGTCAGTGTTGCATGTGATATGTTAAAACCATAGGGGAGTCTAGGCAGAGATCAGATAGGAGAGATTTTAATATTTTCGGCACTAAGAAATTATGATTTGCATTAGAGTGATGACAATGTGAGCAGAAAAAAGGGTGATGAATAGGGAAGAAGACTTTTTTTTTTTAAAAAAGATTCATTTGAGAGAGAACATGCGAGCGTGTGCACGCGAGCAGGGGGAGGGACTGAGGGAGAGGAAGAGAAATCCTCAAGCTGACTCCATGCTGAGTGAGGAGCCTGACCTGGGGTTCCGTCTCATGACCCTGAAATCATGACCTGAGCCCAGATCAAGAGTCGGACGCTCAACTGACTGAACTACCCAGACTCCCGGGGAAGACCTTTTGAGCATATCTGTTCTTCAGATGTCTAGTATGGGCCCACTGTGTGCTGTGGACACGCTGATGAGTGAAAGAGACATGAACTTCTGTGGAGCTTAGTGAAAGAGGAACTGTTTAAAGAATCCCATAGCTTTTTCATCACATGGATGAGTCTTAGGAAGGAAAAGCACAGGGAGCCCCAAGAGCATACAGCAAGAGGGTCCTGATCCAAACTGAGATGTTAGGGAAGTCTTCCCAAATTGGTTACACATTTAAGTTTGATGCAGTTACTACTAATTTATTAAACAAAATTTTAAAAGTGGAATTATTTTCTCTCTGTGTAGATTTCTTTTTAGCGTGTTAAGAATAGAGATTGAGATCTAAAAGAACCAGTGCTAGACCTGAGTCTTCTCTTCTTATCCTGGTGGTCTTTTGCTTGTGCTAAAGAGACGATGTGAATTGTGGTTAACAGGCTGAACTCTGGGGCCAGACTGCCTGGGGTGATAATTTGTATCCCATTTACTAGCTGAGTAGCTTTGAGCAAGTTTCTAGATTCCCTTTGTCTCCTTAAAATGGTCATAATAATAGTATCTGTCTCATAGAACTGTTGTAAGGACTAACTGAATTAATATATGTAAAGGTCTTTGAGTGTATCTGGCACATAGCTGTCTGTAAATGTTAGCTGATGCTAATGTTGGTATTTTGTTGTTATTGTTATTGTTATTATTATTATTATACACTCCAGATTTCTTCAAGGAACACTTTTCTTATCCCCCCCCCTTTTTTTAATCCTGTGGTGTGTAAACATTCATCATACTTTTGGGCATTTATTCTGTTCTAATTACTTTGCTGGGTTTGGGGATTAAAAACTCTTAAGGAGTTTTAATGGGGGAAACAGATACTTAAATAATTACAGAGTAATGTGATAAGTGTTAATACATACACAGAGGAAGAGTTTGTGAGCACAAAAGAAGAAGTAATTAATCCTGTGAGGGAAGGGTTGGGTGGAGGCAAGGAATGGAGATTGTTGAAGGCCTTGCAGAGGCTAGAAATGATAGGCAAAGAGGAGCAAGGGAGAGAAGCCATCTTTAGAGACAGGGACCAAGCAAATGCAAGAGCATGAAACAGCCTAGCACAGCATTATGGGAGTTGTGAGTTTTTCTGTATGTGGATGGGGGTCGTTGTAAAAGATGAGACTGGAAAGGGTTTTGGACTTTATACTATAGACAATAAGGAGCCATGGAAAGTTTTTAAATGATCAAATTTGTAATAAGGAAAACCCTCCAAAAATATTTTTCCTAGGTAATCTTTATAGAAAGTAAATTGGGTAAATCACTTATCTGTCTAAAATATGTTGGTAACTAATCAGCGCCCGTAGGAGACTCTTTACCTTGGCACACAAGGCCCATAATGCTCTGGTTCTTTTATACGATTTCAGGCTCATCTCTACCTACTTCTGCACATGGCCTTGACCTTGCCGTTCTCACTAATTGTCTTTCTCACAACTTACCCTGTTCTCTCATCCCTTCATACCTCTGTAGAAGCGCTTTATTCTGCTCAGATTGGCCTACCATCACTTGTAGACATTGCTCAGTTCAAGTGACACTGGGAGTTATTTGCTTACTTTTTTTTTTCTTCCTTCTAATCCCCAAACATCCCATACTAATTAGTAGAACAGGCTTTTCGTATTAGACCATCATTTAAGCCCTGGGCTCCTCCACTCATGAAGGTAAGATCTTGTACAAAATTTCAAGTTCTCTGAGACCCAGTTGCTTTATCTGTAAATTGAGGATATTATGTACCTCACAGTGTTGTGGAAGGATTAAATGAAATAATGTTCATGAAGCACTCACCACAGTTGCCTTCATTCAATAAACATGTATTATATAGTAGCTATTACACTTTAGATCTCTAGAAAATTTTTGTAATTTATTTACTTGACTATTTCCCTACTAGACTTGAGCTCCCTTAGGGTAGGGATTTTGTTTTCTTTTTTAGTGTGTAGGATCTAACTTAGTGTCTGATGCTTGGTGGTTTTTCTTTTTTGCCCTGGGCCATGTTGACTACTTGGTGGCCATGTAGAGAGGATGGCTGTGTTAGGGGAGAGACTGGCTAGAAAGTAATAACTTTATAGTTCTAAAATTGTTGCACATTCGAATCATTTGGAATTCTTAAAAAAAAAAAAAGATTCCAAAGTCCCTCCATTGTATCAGAATTTCTGGATCTGTAGTTTTCAGTTCAGGAGATGATGAAAGCTTCAATTTAGACAATGGCTTTGGGGATAGAGAAAGAACGGTTTTCAAGAAAATTAAGGTGTAAAATTGATACGGCTTCTTGTGAGTAGTTTGGGTAGCTGAGAGGATAGTGGAATGGACTAAGGTAAAGAATAGAGGAGGAAGAAAAGTAGATTTGGGGAGGAAGATGAATGTGGACTAGAGGTGCGACCATTCCAGTGGAGCCATTCACAAGGCAGGTGAAAATATAGGTCCAGCACTCAGGAGACAAGTGGAGGCAAGTATTAGATATGTACAAATACATATCTTGAAGAGAAGTCAAGTAAGTACTGAAAAGTGTCCACTGAATGAAACAGTTGAGTCATACCTAGTTCAGTTTCAGGAGAATCATAGGGACAAATTGGCAAGTAAGGGAGTAGAATCAGGGAGCACAGATTACTTTCTGAGGAATATGGAGTAGGGGAAGCAGAAACTAATTAAATTTTAAATGCATAAATGAAATTTGTCATCCTTGGACAAAGTTCTAATAAATGATTTTTATTTTCAAGGATTATAAACTTCCTCAGATCAGTTTAAGTTGAAAGGGGGATTTATTGGAAAGTTTCAAAGTGATCCACGAAGAAGAATTTCTATACAGTCAGTCCTCACGATAATGGTGTCAGGGATCTCTTTGTCTTATTCTTTCATGGACCACTGGCATCTTGTCTCTCTGTCTCTGTGTCCATCCTCCTTGTTGCTGTTTACTCAGTGTGTTCAAAACCCCAAATGGTCTTCTGACCACTCGATTCTATGTACTTTTCACCTTAGCTTTGTGTAGTCAACTGACCCAATGTCTCAATTCTCCAAATCCAAGAGAAGAGTTTAAAATATCCTCTGTATCTTTTTTTATTGGGTTATGCATAGGTCTCTGGCTGGCCAAAGGTGTTCACTGATAGTTTAGTCAACTGAGGTTGGAAGTGGAGTGTGGTCACGTAATACTTAGGACTACTCCTTCTAGGAGATGTGGTACCACGAAACACAATTTACACATTGTTCTTCTAGAAATGAGCTTTACTATGGCTCTGAAATAGTGATAATAGTTATGATTAAGTTCATTTGGTTTTAGGAATAAAGGATCCATCAGGTTAGCTCAAAAATAGCATAGTGGTTATAAGGATGCACTCAGCAGTAAGAAAGATGGAATTTCATGGAAATTCAAAATCAAACATTTAATATGGGGCTGAGCCTCTCAGACATTTTTACTGGAGGGCTTTGAAGGCTCCAAGGTAGTGCTATTAGGGACTTTTATTACAGGGCTTTATCATTTTCACTGTAGAGTTGAGCTGTTAAAGAACTCAGTGACTCTTAATGTATCTGTGTCCCCTGTATCTATATACTTGTGTTTCTGCTCTCAGCTAATTTTCTTACCTTCTATTATAAGTTTTTTCTTCATGGCTTCTGCACGCTCAGGGTCTATGGTCTTTTGAAACTTTGGTTGGGTTATAGCTTTGATTTGCTGAGATCTTTGATGTATTCTTACTTTACTTCATGACTACAGTATTTATCTGTTTAGTGCCAGTTTGTGTGGCTAATTAATCATTTCTCTTTGTAGTTTGCAATTCAAAGGCCTGAGTGGGGAATTCAGCAGTAGTTCGTTCTTGGCTTTGGGTACCTTTTTTTTTTTCTTTTTTCTTTTTTGCCCTGGGCCATGTTATTGGCTGCTAGCTAGCTTATAAATATCTGCTGTTTGGTCCAGGTGATCACATCTTTGGTCAATTGGCAATAGACACAGGGTTATATAACCTGGCTTTCTTGAACTATGTTCTCAACATGGGCTATGGTAGGATAGCTTACTTTAGGATGGAAGCACGGCTATTGCCTGCATAATGATTGGTTGGCATATTGAATACAAGAACGTCAGTAATTTAGTTGCTTTGATATCTGTTTAAGTGTTGCATAGACTATAGTAGTAGTTGAAATTTAACCACTCTTTCCCCGCTCATGTCAGTCTTTAATATCAGACTATGGCTCAATTGTACATAAGTATGCTATTATAAAAGTTTTTAGAGTCTTAGTGATGCTTTATTTGGACTTCAAGTAATATTTGGAAAATGTTTTAAGAATTTCTGTCTTTATACAGTGCTATGTCAAAATAATTGTCATGTGGGGTGGATTAAATGGTAAATCATATGGAGTTAGATATCTGATAAGGAAGTGTGAATTTATTTTGTTCTGTGAGACATTTATTTTTTGACATAATCTCATATCTCTTTGCAACTTTAAAATATTTTAAGCAATAATATAGCTTTAAAAATAAAAATATTTGAAAATAATTAAATAATATGTTTCTGGTTATAAAAATAAGCCATGTATATCATAGAAATTTGAGTAGATCAGAAAAGGAAAATTGAGAAGAAGCACAGGGCTGTAGTATAGTGGATGCTTTAACATTAAGAGCACAAGCTTTGAAGTCAGATCCAATCCCAGCTTTGTGATAACATTTGTAATCTTAGCTAACAACTGATTTAGGTTCTTTAACCATATTTTCCCCCCTTGGCTCCATGGGAGCAGCCCCTTTGACTTTATTCAAAGGATTGTTATAAGCATTAAATGACATAATGTAGACAAAGTGCTTGGCTTCATGCCTGTCATAGAGGTTATATGTTAGCTATTATTGTTAATAGAAAGATAGAATATTTAATTTAGCCAGACTACCAATTGACATTTCTTTAACTAGTATAAAACTCAAGTTTCTTATGTTCATGATTTTGAAAATGCAAATGATCCAGAAAAAGTCGGTACTGAGCTTTAAAATAAGATTTATGCCTCAAGGTTATTTGGATTTTATTAAGTTTTTGAGTATAAAGTCACCAGAGCAAGTAGAAAAATCACTGAATTTGGAAGCAAGAGACTTGAGTTCACGTTCTTAGGCAAATCATTGAGTTTTTCTTGGCTTCACTTTTCTTCTCTATCCAGTGAGCGCACCACTTAGGTGATTTCTAAAGTGCTATTAGGGTAAAACTGTTATTTGAAAACCAAGAAAGTACCAAGATTTTGAGTCTGCAGATCATTTGCCTCCCTAAAGTAGCATTTTAAATGTGTTATATAACAAGTGCAAATAACTTTTTCCCTGTTTTCTAGCATCTTTGCTGAGAAAAAACTGTCTTCAGGAAGCAAGGATTCAGTGATAAAATACTATAACTCATGTAAGATGACAATCACAGCACCTGCCATCCATGTAGTAGGTTCCAGAAGATACTAGGTCTCCTTCTTCCCTACTGAGATATCCCCTCCCCGCCCCGGTGTATAGCCGTTTATGAGTATCTCAAATGCAAGTAAGGTACGTTTGTTACAGTGGATGGATGCTTTGATGCGGCACTTAGATCTTCCTTCAGGACAGAGATGGATTACCCTAGCTGCCTAGAGTCATGGCTGCTGATGGCTCATAGCTGTGTCCCTCTTTGGGAGTTGCCCTAATAGAAAGAAGCTTCCTCACCCAAGATTATGTCCCTTTCCTGGAAGGAGCCTCATTACTGGCTGATGGGGGGAATACAGAGAATCATCATCTTGCCTTGATTTGGGACTTCTGTGAAGGGCCTTCGGCTTCAGGACTCTTGGTAGGATTAGCTGAGGCTGCTGTTGCAGCCGTGCTACTCATCTGTACTGTTTATCTTCTCCCTCTGCCCAGTCATGCTTCCCCTGTGCCCACACAGGTGTTCTTGAGAGCACTCCCCAGTAAACCTGCTTGCTGATTTCACAGTTTGTTTCCTTGGGAACTCGAATTACAAGTCGTTTGCTATTTGGATAGTCTTTCTTAGGGATTTTTGTATCGTAAAAGATGATTATATTCAGGATGGATTTTAATTTTATGAACTTTGTGTTCTACTTCTTTGAAACTGATACTCTACATATCTCTTGTAACAGGAGTTCATAGCCAGTAGATTAGAATTTCTATTAGATTCTGAAGTACTGTGTAAGACCATTTGCTGGGATTTTGAGCATGGCCCAGTGATGCTGTGTTCAGGAAGTTTTATTATCAGCACCATTCCCAGTTCCCTCGAGAGATTTTAAGACTTAAAAAATGAAAAGTGGCTTCTTCTCAAAACTAGAGTATGAACTCTTATTTTGGTATATTTTTGTGTCTGGCTATCCATATTTGTTGAATCAAAACACATGATACTAGGGGCACCTGGGTGGCTCAGTCGGTTAAAAGTCTGCCTTCTATTCAGGTCATGATCCTGGGGTCCTGGGTCGTAGTCCCACATTGGGCTCCCTGCTCAGTGGGGAGTCTTCTTCTCCCTCTCCCTCTACCCCTCCCCCCTGCTCTCATGCTTTCTCTCTCTAGCTCTTGCTCTCAAATAAATAAAATCTTAAAAAAATACTCTAAATTTGCTTCAAATATGTAGCTCAATTTTAGTTGTATGTTAGGTATTTAATTTGTGTTAGATACTTTTTTAAAGATTTATTTATTTGTCAGAGAGAAGGGGGGAGAGAGAGCAAGAGAGCAAGAACATACAAGCAGGGGGAGCTGCAGGCAGAAGGAGAAGCAGGCTCCCCGATGAGCAAGGAGCCCGATGTGGGACTCGATCCCAGGACCCTGGGATCATGACCTGAGCCAAAGGCAGATGCTTAAACCGACTGAGCCACCCAGGCTTCCTATGTTAGGTATTTTTAAAATATGTTAAATATTAAAAGAACTTTTACTCTTTTACTTAATATTGACTTAATTGTGTGATGTCTACAAACCGAATTTAGTTAGTAATAACTTATCTACAATTAGTTTTAATAATCTCAATTTCTTACTGACTTGGCTGCCTTTTTCTTTTCTTTTTTTCTTTTTTGACTTGACTTCTTTTAAGAGGTGAATTACTTTCATGTAACCATTAATAACTGGTGAAAGTTTTAGAGTTTTGAAAATGTCCATAAGGAAACAAAGTATATATAGAGGTTGGAAATATAATTGACTGTTTCTATGGACATGCTTTTAAGTTAGCCAGTTTAGGCCCCAGATGAATCATGGCAAGGATCCCTGTAATTTATCATTGAAGAAATTGAGATTAGAGAAATTAAATGTCTTGATGGGTATCAGATGGCCAAGAAATATTTTGGTTAGTAAAAAGAATATTGAATTGGGATCTGGGAAACTTAAGTTTTAATTGCAACTTTACCATTGCAGAGTGACGGCAGGTAAGCCAGTTATACTTTCTAGGGCTTAAGTTTCATCATCTATGAAGTGATACAATTGGAACATACTTTCTGAGATGCTCTCCAACTTTTAAAATTTGATTCAAGTCTTAATGTTATGAGTGACTATTATTTATAGTATATCTACCAAATGCTAGGCATTGGTTTAAACATTTTAAATGATGTAGTGAAGAGAAGGGCCATACACACCCCAGTGTTCATAGCAGCATTGTCCACAATAGCTAAATTGTGGAAGGAGCCGAGATGCCCTTCAATAGATGACTGGGTTAAGAAGATGTGGTCCATATATGCAATGGAATATTACTCAGCCATCAGAAAGAACGATTACACAACATTTGCAGCAACATGGACGGGACTGGAGGAGATTATGCTAAGTGAAATAAGTCAAGCAGAGAAAGACAATTGCCATATGGTTTCGCTCATATGTGGACTATAAGGAATAGTGACTATTGTCAAAGAATAAAAATATCTTGATTTTACTCAAATACCCTGAAAACTAGATTGGCAGTTGTCATTTAGTCTTCCAGTTTCTTGTTTAACTTAAACAGTTAAAAAAGAAAAGATGGAAAACAGAATGATGTAATGGAGTAGTTACATTAATCCTTTTTTTTAAATGTGTTAAAACTATTGTGTGTCCCATTAAATTCAGGTGAACACTTTTATTGTGTCCTTACCAGGAATTGTGGTGAATACCTTATTCTGTTTAGGGTTCCCAGCCTCAAAAAGGTTCCTTTTCTCTTTTGTGAAGACGATACCACATTGCATCTACTGTATTTAATTGTATCTTTTGTGTAATAAACCATCCCAAACTTTGGCTTTGACTTAAAACAACCACCATTTTGTTTGCTCTAGATTTTGTGGATCAGCAGTTTGGGCTAGGCTTGGCTGAGTGGTTCTTCTGGTGGACTCTCTTGAAGTTACTTATATAGCTGGGATTATTTGTCAGTTTGATTTGGAAAGGATAGTCTAAGGTACTTACTCAGATTGCTGATTATATTCGTTGGACCACATAAGTCTAAGGCTAGCCTGGGCTTATATTGTAGCAGAAGAGTTTCCATCAATAAGAGAGCAAATCCCATTGTGCAAGCAATTTTCAAGTCTCTGCTTGTATTTCATTTGCTACTCTACCATTAGCCAAGGCAAGTCTCATGGCCAGTCCAGAGTCCATGTGGGAGAGGATTACACAAGAGAATTACAAGAGCATTAAAACATAGGCGTGATTCATTGAGGGTCATTACTGAAACAATTTAACACAAATGTCACTTTCTTCTTCCTTATATTATGATAAAGTGTTACAAGAGTATAAATAAGAGACCTGATAGAATTTAAAGGAGAGAAAGATTTCTTATTTGAAGGGGGAGATTCAAGAAAGGTTTTATGTCATTTAAGTTGAAAAGACTGATTTTATCAACAGTTGCAAAATGATGAGTTTCTAAATCTTTCATTCCTTCTGCATACAGTAATTGACATTTTTCTGTAAAGAACTTTCAACATCAGGAGGGCTGTTTGGTTGCCATGAATTTAAGTGCATACTGAAAGGGCAGAGTAAATGCTTAATTCTTTTTCTTTAATTGCTAATTATGAGAATAAGAGTTGGTATATACTCTAGCAGTGATGAATGAGACTTGCTTGTCTTTTGACTTTTTCTGTCCTTGAAGAAAGAGAACTTGTGGATTTTTAAATATATTTTATGAACTCACAGATTTATATATATATTTAGTAGGTTTCAATCAATTGAAGTCAATGGGATTTTTTGATGTGCAGATTGCCCTAGCTTTAGCTAATGGAAGTGCCTTCAAAGTGACTTGTCATTTTGACAGGACCTGATTAATGTTTGCTAACTTCTTTGCTTTTGGCACAACAGTATGTTTCAGGTTCATCTTGTGATATTTCTCCTCCAGGCTGAAATCAGCCGTTTATCCAAAAAGCCCTGGTTCCTTTCAGTAGGGAATGCTATTTAGATAAAATTGCTTGGGCACTAAGGGTGCTCATTGCTTCTGGGTTGTCATTGCTTTTAAGCTTTTAAGTGATAAGAACTAGGAAGTATTTATATATCTATATATATGGCAAAACAAAACATGAGTTCAAATTTAAGAGTATAAGATGGTTTTTACTATGAGTTTGTATTTATATCTTTTTTGTCTTATACTGAATATCTTGTTTCCTAACATTGACATAGATATTTTTTCCTAAAAAATATATAAATAGCTTTAACATAACAGTACTGATATTACCATTTATAAGATTACTAAATGAATTTTACTGTTTTTTAAAAGCAGTTATTTTTGTCCTTATACTATATCTAGGTCTATTTAGTTCTTTTTTAAAAAATATTTTATTTATTTCAGAGGGAGAGGGAGAGAGAGCACGAGCAGGGAGCAGGGAGAGGGGCAGAGGGAGAGGGAAAAGCTGACGCCCCACTGAGAAGGGAGCCCAATGTGGGGCTTGATCCTAGGACCCTGAGATCATGACCTGAGCCGAAGGCAGACACTTAACCAACCGAGCCACCCAGGCACCCCCTATGTAGTTCTTAAATCACTTGAAATAATTATTTTCTAGGTGGTTGGTTTAACACCAACTTGAGATTCAGTTGGGTTTTTAAAGAGTTTTTAAATTTTGAAAATTGACATAAAATTTGCCATTTTAAAAGGCAAAAAAAAAAAAAAGATTTATCTGATCTGAAGAGAAACCAGAGTATAAAATTTGCCATTTAAAAGGGGCGCCGGGGTGGCACAGCGGTTAAGTGTCTGCCTTCGGCTCAGGGCGTGATCCCGGCGTTACGGGATCGAGCCCCACATCAGGCTCCTCCGCTATGAGCCTGCTTCTTCCTCTCCCACTCCCCCTGCCTGTGTTCCCTCTCTCGCTGGCTGTCTCTATGTCTGTCGAATAAATAAAATCTTTAAAAATAAATAAATAAAAAATAAAAATGTACAGTTCAGTGGCATTAAGTACATTCATATTTTTGTGCATCCATCAGAACTTTCTGTCTCTAGGTTTCATCATCCAACACTGAAACTGTCCATTCAACACTAACTTCTTATTTCCTGTACCTCCCAGCCTCTGGTAACTACTATTCGGCGTTCTGCCTCTATGAATTTGATTATTCCAGGTACCTCAGATAAATGAAGCCATACATCCTAGTCCATTTGTGTTTGGTTTATTTTCACTTAGCATAAAACCTGTCTTCCTAGGGTTTCCATATTGTATGTAGCATGTATTAGAATTTCCTTCCTTTTAAATGTTGATAGTACTCCATTGTATGTGTATACCACATTTTGTTTATCCATTTACCCATCAGTGAACATGGGGGTGTTTCCATCTTTTAGCTATTGTGAATAATGCTGCTATGAACATTGGTGTACAAATTTCTATTCCAGTTCAGTTAGATTTTAACTGAGGTTTTATATAAAAGGATTATTATTAACTAAGCTAGAGAACATAGGAGGAAAAGAAAACTTTTCCTCTGGGATGGTAAAGGGTTGAGATAACTGAAGGGTTTGATTTTGGATATGATTCATTTGAGGTGTTTAGGGAAAGCAATTAGAAAGCAATTGGAACTGTGGGTACAGAAGTATAGAGTGCTAAATTAGGTCTGTCTTGTATAGTCTAGGTGAGAGATGATGGCACCTTGAACTAAAGTAATGGCAAAGGAGATGGAGAAAGGATAGATTCAGAATTTATGTAAATGATTGGATATGAAGGTTAAGGAAAAGAGAAGTTAGGGTAATAATGCTTTGGATTTAGGCAAAATGGGTGTTTGATGTTTCTGTTATTTGAGGTAGAGAATGCAGATAGGTGAAAGGTTTATGAAAAACATAATTTGGTTTTGGATAAACTGGCTTTGAGGTACTTTCAGGGCATTCAGGTAAAGATATTTATGGGATAGGAAAATATGGGAGGCACCTGGGGGGCACAGTCGTTAAGCATCTGTCTTCAGCTCAGGTCATGATCCCAGGGTCCTGGGATGGAGCCCCGTGTTGGGCTCCCTGCTCAGCGGAAAGCCTGCTTTCTCTCTCCCTCTACTACTCCCCCTGCTTGTGTGCTCACTCTCTCTCTGTCAAATAAATAAATAAAATCTTTAAAAAAATGAAAAAATAGTTGTTTCTTATGTGCTACTAGATACTGGTTTTGATTCTGTTTTTCTTTGCTCTTAGATAAAGATTTTAGTCACAATTGGAAGATACAGCTGCTGGTTGCTTTGTATTACAGCAATGCAATTATGATTTTCACATAGATTATTTAAATTGTATTCAATAAACAACTGGTCTGAAATCAAATATGTATTTCAAAGAAACTTCATATTGTTAAAACTTCTAGGAAAGTGACACTTTCTTCCAAGGTATTGATTGTATACAGTAAACAATGATAACTTTTTCTTTCTCCAATGAAGTTCTGTTCTTTCATCAAAAACTTGTATTTAATTCTTCTGTAGCAGTTTTTGCAGAGATTAATACTGCTTTATATTGATCTTATAGTTGTTTGTAGGAGAATGTTTTTATACTACCAATAATCTAGGGTAGCCTGTATATTGCAGGGATCTACTCTTACTTGATTGAAGTATATAAACTTTCCCCCCATATTTTCAGATGTTGATCTCTTGGGCCAAAGTAACTAAACATTAGTGATGGGTAGGTGTTTGATTATAATTGTCTGGATCTTTTTGCAACCCCAGGTACTTTTTTAAATTTAATTTTTTAAAAATTTTAGAAATTAAATAGTATGACAAAACTAATGAAATATTTTTTGGGGGAGGTGGCTTGGTGCTTAACAAAATCCATCAATACAAATCTCATCCTTTCAGGTCATTAATTAATTTTAAAAAAGATTTATTTATTTTAAAGAGAATGAGGGGAAGGGCAGAGGGAGAGGAAGAGAGAGAGAACCTCAAGGAGACTCCCCGCTGAGCAGGGAGCCCATCATGGGGCTTGATTTCATGACCCTGAGATCATGACCTGAACTGAGATCAAGAGTCAGATAAACAACTGGGCCATCCAGGCGCCCCCATCCTCCTTCTAATTACATAGGGAAAAAGTGGTAACAACAACAAAAATAGCCCTAACATAAAACTCATTAGTCTTATATGACCTTTCAGTTTCTTTGTGTTTATATTTTTATATAATCAAAATCATAATATATCCAAACTTTGTACTTTGCCTCTTACAAATTCAGCATTATATCACATGCATTATCATTTTTTAATAAACCTCATATTTTTAATTGTCAGGTTTTTAATTGTCAAATTTGCTGAGTGGGTATGTCATAATTTAGTTAACCATTTCTTTGTTTTGAACATACAGATTACTTATAATATTTCACTTTCGTAAATAATCCCTTGCTTAGAATGCCTATTCATCCCTGCCTGTAAAAGTTTTGATCAGACATCAAGCCCAGATACAGGGCGTGGGGGAATTTACACCTTTAAAAATTTTTCTGTTCATGCAAGGGCAGTAGCTTTGCTCCACTTTCTGAGTTCCCATAGTGGGCCAGGCTTCTTGATGCCTAACACATGTAGGGCATTTTGGTCCCTATTATCCTGTAAGAATTTGGTTGTCTCTATCTATTTTAGGTCCCAGAACTCTGTACTCTATACTCTGTGTGTTTCTGTTTTATTTTTTGTCTACTGAGATACTTATCTTGTTTTCGAGCATGGTTCTACCTCTTTAATATTTAAAAATTCTTTATCTGTTATTGATCTTTGGAACTGAGGCAGCTTGGTGTCTATGTTAACTGCAAGTGATGTCCGAACTGGAGTTGTGGCCATTCTCTGTTTACCATGGCATATTTCAGTGTTTTATATCTCCTGCCTGTTCTATATTATGAGTTTAACCTATTTTATACCTGTTTTGTGTGTGTGTGTGTTGGTGGGGGGAGTGTATAACTTTCCATCCAACATGTTTATTTACTTTTCTTTAAGTACAGTGTTCTTACTGGGGCGCCTGGGTGGCTCAGTCAGTTGAGCGTCCGACACCTGATTTCATCTCAGGTCATCTTCTCAGGGTTGTGAGATTGAGCCCCCATGGTGGGTTCCCTGCTCACCAGGGAGTCTGCTTGAGATTCTCTCTCCCTGTCCCTCTGCTTTAGTACTGTAGTACAGCTTTAGTTTCCAGTGCTTTTGAGGATGGGGTCCCTAGTTTTAAAAACCATTGTGGTGTGAAGCTATTGAAATGTTGATGGGTCAAAAATGAATTTCTAGTTTTATACAGTTCTTTATATTAAGTATATACTCTAAAGGGTCTTTAACTTTTTCATCATTGAGCTACCTTTTTTGCCAGATGCACAAATATCATCAAATCTAGATAGCTGGCTTTTATTTATTTATGAATTCATGTCCCAAGCATACCGTTTTGGGAAAGAACCTTGCTTTGTTGTTTAGAGGAGGGTAGCTGATAGAAGAGTTAAAACATGAAAATTTTATGGATTTTAAATGAACACAATAAAGTCGTACTCTGGGTAAGTTTACAAAGTTTTAGAGGGTTACATTTTGGGAAAATATGACAGGAATGTGGATCATCCAATTTGGAGAGGTCTGCTATTTTTTTTCTTATTTTTAATAACAAACATTTCAGTGTAAAAGTAATTTAACTATGGATCTAGAATTCTAAAAAAAATGAGCAAAACCAGAACCTAAAAACCAATATATATAACTGTCTTGCTACAGAAATCATTTGTATTTTGGGATATATATCCTTTGAATCTCTTATATAAATAATTTTTATACATAATTATGTTTTGTTATTTTTCTCTGCAGCTTTTTTTTTTTTAAGAATTTATTTATTTGATAGAGGGAGAGCGAAAGAGCACAAGTAGGGGTAGTGGCAGAGGGAGAGGGAGAAGCAGACTTCCTGCTGAGCGGGAGCCTGATGCTGGGCTAGATCCCAGACCCTGAGTTCGTGACCTGAGCTGAAGGCAGATGCTTAACTGACTGAACCACCCAGGCACCCCTCTATGCAGCTTTTATAATCATTTTAATTAATGAATTTCAAAGTAGGATCATTTCCTCCTTATTTGGCATTTATGTTGAATATTTAATAGTGATGAATAGGATGTTTGCGTGTTGAGACAAGTACCGTGAATTGCTCTCAGTCTTGGGTGCTTGAGGTGGTACATCTCAGCGGGGATGTCCAGCAGAGAAGCAGTATGGTTTAGTGATTATGAGCTAGACTACTCAAGTTAAAAACCTTTCCTCCCATTGATTAGCCGTGTGATTTTGGGCAAATTACTTAGTTTCCACACCTCAGTTCTCTTTTGTGTGAAGGTGAGAGTCATGATAGTATGTACCATAAGTGTTTTTTTGCTAAGGATTATTAAGTTAGTTGTTGTGTTCTGAATCTTTCTTCTTGCCCAGTGTTTTACTAGATTTTTAGTTCCTTTAAGGTAACACCTAGGTATTAATGAATGATGTTAGAGGATGAGTGTTGCAAGAGAAAAAGAAAAAGACGTTTAACCCTCCAAACTGTGTGTATTTTTGGTGTTGGAATATCAAGTAGTGGAGACGGATTGGTAATGATTGGCGTGAGTGGGCTGTATTGATCTTTTTAGCTACCCTCAAATTATTGTAGTTTAGTTGGTGTAGTAGAGAGAGCAATGCAAGAGGAATTAGGTCAACATTTTAGTTCTTTCTGATTTTTGTTAACGGTACAATCTTGAGAAGTCTTTTAGCCTCTTTGAATCTGTTTTCTCCTCTACAGAGGTAACATGTGCCCTGCCTCTCTCAGAGATGTCATTATGATTAAATAAGATGTTCTGTGAAAATGAGTTGAAGACTATAGGCACTTTATATACAAAACTAAGCTTTTTATTAATTTAAAAAGACTAAAAATGAGAGAATGCACACAGAGATCTTGATACAGTATTAGGCACAGTCTTCAATAAAGGATAGCTGCTAGTACGGTTTGTTATTTTTATTGAGAGGATATCTATGTTTATGTGTAAGGCTAGCCCTGATTACTATTTAGGTTGTTAAATAGTTTATGAATATATTATTAATATCTATTTTGATTTTTTTTCTATTTGTCTTTTAGACTCCTGGGAGAGTTGGCTCTCAAGGTTCTGATTTAGATTCATCAGCAGCTCCTGTAAACACAGTGGACGTCAATAATGAAAGCTCTTCAGAGGTACGGAAATAAAAATTTGGCAAAAAAATTTGGTATTATTTCAGGGAAAATGAGCAGATGTTTGGAGTAATTTAAACTTTCGTAGGAAAGGTTCTCATTCTTCTCACAAACTGGAATGTGACTTTTGAATCACACTTGTAGAAAAATCGTGGTGTTTAATTGTAAGACTGAGAAAGTGTATATTAAGGCTGAAAATTAATATTGTTAATTTGTCTTCAATGCTAACGTCATCTCAACTTATGGAAGATTTTAAAATCTGTTTATAAATATCACCAATTAATTAGTGTTTACACTGTCATGAACTACTGAGCTACTGAAAAATTAGGTTATCTGTGAAGTTTATACATTATTTGCTCTCTTCATTTACAACTTTGTAAGAACCTTTATCTTTCATAGTTTATTAAAAATTAATGGGGAAAGTAAATATAAGAAAGACCTCAAATTTTTGGAGAAGTCAGCCTTAGTAGTTGCTTTATTATTATTATTTTTAACAAACAATATTTGCTCACTATAGAAAAAGGGGAGAAGGAAAGAGAAGAGCATAAAAACCACCAGTAATATTGTCCCTAAGATATCGACGTACTTACATTCTGCTCTGACAGTTTCTGTCAGTTGCCCCTTCCTGGGCCTAATTGTACTGCCTACCCAGTCCCCTTTTCAGTGTTCCCCTCTTCTGGACCGTTTGGTTGGTCAGTATGTCTTCTGTCTTAGGTATTTCTGGATTTGTCTATCTATTCATCCCCTGTTTTGTCTCTTTCTGGCCATCTGATTTCATGTATATGGATATTAACCATGATGAGATCTAATAAGACCATGAGAGTGAGGAGAAAAAGAAAAGTATCAGTTGAACTTCATTATGAGCAAGTTTAATTGTTGACCTCAGTCAGAACAACAACAACAAAATCTCTAGTGGGTAGTGAACAGTGTCTGGTAATCCTGCTCTATTTTCTTATTAGCATCATTTCCCTACTCTCTGATATAGTTTTACTCTCTTCTTTATCCTCAAATCTCTCATGTGTCTTACCCAATCCCACCTTCCCTCAGGCACCTTCTATATCATTGAGAAAATAGGAGCTATTAGGTGAATGTCCTTGTTTTGTTACCAAAGCTATTTGCACCTTTATTCTCTTACTTTAATACATGGACGACAGTTCCCTTTTCCTATTAGATTTCAATCCTTTCTGTTGTGCTCTGGATTCTCTGTTGTGCTCTGGATTCCCTTCTCTCCCACATTCTTATTCTCTCTCCCTCCTGCCACTTTAGTTTTTACCTATGTCATGAATTATTCCCATTGGCCTACAGATACTGCTCTAGACATTCATATGCCCACTGCTAGGGTACATACCTGTCAAGGTCTCAGATCATATCTCTTGTCTGTCTGTCTATCAGTCTCTCTCTCAGGTTTGTTTCCCCTTTACCTTAAGGTTGGCATTCCACTTTGAACAAATTCTAGGTTTGAACTTTGTCTCCTTCACAGCCATCTATGTGGAATTTGACATATGGTTTCCAGGACTTTATTTTTTTAAATTAATTTATTTTTTAGGGCTTGAACTCATTACCCTGAGATCAAGACCTGAGCTGAGATCAAGAGTTAGACACTTAACTGACTGAGCCACCCAGGCACCTGAGTCTCTAGGACTTTAAAGAAATAGAAGTAAAGCAATACCTTGCTTTATTTATATCATATTTATGTCGTATTTTATATTTTGTTGTATATAATAATATATATAATATTGTCTTAGTATGGGCTGTCATAACAAAAGTACTATAGACTGAGTGACTTAAACAACAAACATTTCTCAGAGCTCTGGAGGCTGGGAAGTTCAAGATCAAGGCAGATTCTATGTTTGGTGAGGGCCTGCTTCCTGGCTTATAGAAGGCCATCCTCATATGGCTGAAGGGCCAAGAGAGCTATCTGAGGTTTCTTTTATAAGGGCGCTAATCCCGTTCATGAGGGCTCCACCCTTTTGACCTAATCCCCTCCCCAGAGCCCCACCTCCTAATACCATCACATTGGGGGTTAGGATTTCAACATAGGAGTTTTAAGGATACATGTTCAGTTTATACCAAACATATAATATGTATAATACATAATGTAATAATGATTTTTTTATATATACATATGTATTTTTAGATTTACTTATTGGGGCACCTGGGTGGCTCAGTGTCTGACTCTCAGGTCGTGATCTCAGGTTCCTGTGATTGAGCTCCATGTTGGGCTCTGTGCTCAGTGCAGAGTCCGTTTATCCGTCTCCCTTCTCCTCTACCTCCCCCTCACCTCATACTGTCTCGTTCTCTCTAAGATAAATAAATCTTTTTAAAAATATTTTTTTAAAGATTTTATTTATCTTAGAGAGAGAGAGAGGGAACATGGTGGGGGGAGGGGCAGAAGGAGATGGAAAGAGAGAGAATTTCAAGCAGACTCCCCTCTGAGCACTTAGCCTGTTGTGGGAGGCTAGATCTCAGGACTCTGAGATTATGACCTGAACCAAAATCAAGAGTCTACTAATTCTTCAACCAACTGAACCACTGAGGCACCCCCAGTTTTTTATATTCTTTAGTTGTTATCATCAGGACGGTTGTTCAGACTATTTAGTGCAATGTATTGCCAGAAGCAGACATCTTTGTTCACTCTTTATTCCTTTTTAGTCGCCTTCCATTCTTAGTACCCACTGAAACTACTCATTGATGACTTGAATTTCCCTGGTCCTTTGAGTAGAGAGGGCAGGCTTTTTTTGTAAGTGCCCACTGAACTTTCCAGGTTGCCAGCTTCTCCAGTACCCAGTCTGGAATATATGAGGCAAAAGAAAACGCAGAGTATTTATCACTGTATCAGTCCTTGGATCTTGAAATGCTTAGTTGGTCTCCTTTCTTGTCACCTTTCAGAATTTTCTTATGTTTGTTTTATATATAATGTCTTGGGATGTTAAGTTTTTCCTGTCTATTCCATTTTGTCTGCAGCTGGAAATCTGACCATTTTAAAAGTTAGATTGTTTATCTTTTTATTATTGAACTGTAAGGGTTTTTTTTTTTTCCTTAATCTATTCTGGGTACAAGTCCTTTGTCATTATTTTGATTTCCTCCTATTTGCCCTATTAGTTAAGGAAGGATTCCTGTCTTAGGCTTATAGGGATGGCTGAACATAAAATTAACCTGACACTGGACTGGTTGAAATCAACAGCATTTGTTAGCCACATATACTCATGGCCCAGAAGGACATGTATGCCTTGAAGAGCCATATGAGGATTGAACTTGGGAACAAAATGAACAACCATGGGCTGTGAGAGGCAGGGTTTGTGGTATCAAGAGGGTGAGGTGTCCTTTGGTTCCTGCAGGAGATTATGATTGGCTTGTTTGAATTATTCTATCAGCTGGCAGGGAACTGAAACCTGCTATTTAGGGATAAGCAGACTCTGAAGAGGAGAGTTTTTGTTTTTGTTTTTATAAGATTTTATTTTTTAAGTAATCTCTACCTCTAACGTGGGGCTCGAACTCACAACCCCTAGATCAAGAATCGTGCGCTCTACTGACCAAGCCAGTCAGGCGCTCCAAGAGGAGGGCTGTTTGAATAGAGGATGCTTTCTGTGGGAGCAGAGTGGGAAGGGAACTTGCAGTTAGGCCATCCGAAGTTCTCCCATCACCAGCTGACAAAGCAGTGTGTAATATTGGGCCTTAATTTTTGACTTTACACCACAATCAGGTATATGTGTTGTATACATTTTTTCCCAGTCTGTGGCTTGCTTTTCATTCTGTTAATGGTGTCTTTCAAAGAGAAGACGTTTTTAGTTTTGTTACAGTCCAGTTTGTCAGCCTTTTCCCTTATGGTTAGTGCTTTTTGGGTCCTTCTACAATTTTTTTGCCTACCCCAAGATTGCAAAGACTTTCTGCTATGCTTACCTCTGATAGTTAAAAAAAAAAAGATCATTTTAGTGTGTACATTTAAGTCTATGATTTATTTTAAAATATTGTCTGTAGTATTAGATAGTGTTGAGGTTCATTTTTTTTTATTTGGATATGGAAACCAGTTTTGTATATGGTTGTTTCAGTACAATTTGTTGAAAATGTTACCTTTCCCCATTGAATTAAATTTTCCCTTTTGTGAGAAATCAATCGACCTTATATGTGTGGTTGTATTTCTTTATGCTCTTTGATCCAGGCGTACAGAACTCCTTTTAAGATGTGCCAAGTTTGTTCTTATCTCTGGACTTCTGTATGCTGATCCCCATGACTTACCTGCTCCTTTACTTTATTGCCTGGTTAACGTCTGATTATCCTTTAGGTCTCATTACAGATAATTACTTTTCCAGTAAACTTTACTAGACTCTCATGTGGAGTGATGCTTCTTCCATGTGCTTCTGGGGAATTGTATTTTCTGTCCTTTAGGTAATGGTTATTATTCTGAGACTCATTTATTTATCCAGTATGTATTGTTGTCAGACACTGTTATGGATGCTGGAGATACGGCAGTGAGTAAAAGAGTCAAAAATTTTTGTCATGGTAGAGCTTATATTCTAGTAGGTGGAAATAGGCAAAAAACTCAAAACATACTAAAAATGGACAAAGGGAAACAATTGGTGTTATTGAGAAAAATAAAGTAGGGAAGGAAGGATAGAAAGTGTTTTGGGTAGTTGCAATTTCAAATAGGATTGTCAGGGAAGACTTCTCTGAGAAGGGAATAGCTCAGGAAGAACTGAAGGAAGTGAGGAAATGAGTCATGTGGGTTTCTGGAACAACCACGTTCTATTCATGGGGAACAAGGAGAAAGTCTCCGAGAAAAAGCAGCAGGGAGGCTATTGTGGCTCTAGTGCCGTGAGTGAGGAGAGATTGGATCTGTGAGGTGATCAGGCCCACCTCATGCAGGGCCTTATAGGCCCGCGTTATAGGCCTTTGTACAGACTTGGGTTTTTTACTCCTGGTGAGATGGGAAGCCCTTGAAGAGTTTTGACTAGGGAAGTGACAAAATTTGTTTACGATTTTATAGGATACATTGTTTGCTGCTGTTTGGAAAGTAAAGTGTTAGTGGGGTAAGGATAGAAGCAGAGAGACTGTTGGAAGGTTCTTGCAGTGATCCATGTGCAGTGTGGGAGTGGCGTGGATAAGAGTGGTAATAGTTTTCTTTCCCAACTTTTTCAAGAAGCCTGTAAGCTTCCTGAAGATGGGATTTTGCCTTATTTTACCATTGTGTTCTCAGCACCATAGCATAATAGGTGGAACATAGTAATCACACTCAGTACATACTTTTTGAATGAATGATTAAATGATTGTATGTGGAAGCTTACAGTGAAGAAACCAGTAAAGTGAGAGGCGGCATAAAGCTAACATGGCAAAAAAAAATGCCATGATGCATTCTATTAAGTAATTATTATTCTGTAGTTCCAACACTTTGGACTGTGGCTGCCTGAACATAACTTTCATCAGTAAAAAGAAAAAACAAAAGGAATTCATGTTCCTCACTTTCATTCCCTGGCTAATCTCCTTTAAGAGTTGTTAAAAAAAGGAATAATGGTATTAATGATAACTAACATTTATTGAATGTTTTATTTTTATCAGATGCTATGATAAACACTTTGTATCTATTATCTCATTTAATTCTCAGGGGATGCCCCACTCCCATATGAAGAAGGTGTTACTATTATCCC
Organism: Ursus americanus; assembly: GCF_024610735.1. NCBI lineage: Eukaryota > Metazoa > Chordata > Mammalia > Carnivora > Ursidae > Ursus > Ursus americanus. The sequence goes on from NC_142143.1 coordinate 26,619,770, forward strand.
ATTTCACAGATGAGGAAATTAAAGGCCCTATAAGCTGCTAAGAGTGGTGTGAATCTAGGATTCAAGCCCAAGCCTAGCTCTTAACTGCTACCCTGCCTTGCCTCCCACTTCGGAACTTTGTTTATAGTCATTGTCTCCTTTGCTATTATCCTAAGTGACATTAGTGACTCAAGGAACATCCTAGTCTCCCAGTTCTTAATATTTGCAATGCCAGTGATCTTTATTCTTTTCTAGCTACTCAAGTTCATGGCATTACCTTCCCCTTATTATCGGGAAGAATAGTTTGACTTGAGATGTTACAACAAAATGTTCCCATTCCTTACCATAACTCTCTATCCTCTCAAAAACTTTCTCATATTCTTTCTGCTTCTTTGGCCTTGCTGAATATTTCAGGTTTTTAATTCCTATCTTTTCTTCTAGTCTTTCAGCCTTTCCTGGCTTCATTTTCTTTCCTGTCTAACCATACATCTAATGACGGAATATTTGTTGAACACTTACAGGCACTACACCAAGCCTCTTATGTACTGCACAGTAACTCTAGAGGAACAGGTGCTAACATTAGCCCCATTTTATAGATGAGGAAATCAACATTTCGCAAAGTAAAGTGATTTCCTTAAGGTCATATAGTCAGCATTGGTTGAATCTCAAATCCACATCTGTTTTTGACACAGAAACTCACAGTGTTTATAACCTGTTGTCCTTCACTATAATCTTCATTTTATTTACTTTAAACCATAGATCAGTGTGGCAGCCCACATTTTAAAATATCAGTATTGTTAGGTATAGGGAATTAGGGAAATTGATTTAAAATGATTTTATTTTGTTCATGAATTTAGAAGGAAGGGTCCCCTATTGGGAATTATGGGTGTGGGCAAAAATGGGAACTTAGGCTAGTGGAATATGGTGAAGATTAAAAATTCCTTTCATTATAAGAACTTTTTTTGTTTAGAATATTATCTCACGTAGTTGTAACTGTCAGTCATTTCTTGATCTAAAATAAAAGCTAATTTGCCAATAATGGCTCTCAGATAAATAAGGACAAAGTGTCCTGAATGAAAAGAGTAATTAATATTCCAACTAAAGCAACTGATATCTATAATAAAATTGAACCAATGGGAATTTCCAGCATAAGGATGAAAGCAACTTCTAGTCATCCTACTTTTTGTATGTAGTTACTCCGTGAAAATTTCCCTTACACATACTGAAAAGAGTTATATTAATTATTTTTCTGTTGTGTTGTCTGTATTTTGATTTATAAATAACTTTTTATTTAAACAACTAAAAGTCGTTATTTCACAGGGTTTCATCTGTCCATTATGTATGAAAAGATGTATAACTGCTATTGATTTGTCGGAGCATTACCAGCAAGTGCACGCTGAAAATGAAACAAGAGGACAGGAACTTCTTAATGACTCCAGTGTTACTGTGGGTCCTGTATATTTTGCTTTAGCAGCTTGGTTATGGGTTGCTCAAAATAGCTTTGTTTTTCCTTGCCTTGGTGTTGCTTACCTTTTTATGCTACAAAGGGAATATGGGTTGCTTTAATTATGTATGCATGCTTAAAAGAAGGTTCAATAAGGAAAACAGGCTCTTGGGAAGTTGGGTTGGTTGCTCTTACTTTCTGCAGCTGTCTTTTTATGAATCTGTAAACAAATATAAAAGTTTAAGTTAATGTTTTTGTATAAAGTTTGCCATAAAATTTGAAATACAAAGTGAATGATATTTGATTTCAACATCTGTAAGTTATATCTTTATTATTTAATTAATGCTAATGAATGTTTTAAAATGCTTTAGGTTAAAATGCCTTACTCTTATATGGAAAGAGGACTTTGCATATTAATTGTTACTGTCTTTATTTGAGAATATATAGGGCATTAGAACCTGGATGTACCATTGTTTCAGTCTTTGTTTTGACACCCTGGACTTGAGGAAGGTGACAGAATGGCACATACTCATCATTAATAGTGGATCACCCAAATGTTTCTCTGTAGTGTGTTGGACTGGTGTGTATCTCAGGCTGAGGGTGGAAGCCAGTGTGGGGAACTATTGCTCATTTGCGGGCTGGAAAAAGTTTCTTAGATGATCTCAATATATGTTTCCTTTGAAAACTGCAATGTTCTAAAAACAAAAAGAAACATGGCTTCCCCTCATTCTTTTGCAAATCTTACAAAAGAAGGAAACTTTTTGTACCCAGAAAGGAAAAAAAAAAAGTTTGTTTTTCGGTCTGGCAATTCTATATATAAGAAAAGTATTTCATCAAACATTCACTTATTTAGCATATTAATGAGTACTTCTTATGCACCATGTATTTTGGTAAGTAAAGAAGATAAAAGGGTAAATAAGATATGGTCTTTATCCCAGGAAATTTCTGTGATAAATATTATTTGCAAAAAGAGTGCAGTGGTGATTCAAGTTGAGGGGAACCCCAGAAAAACCTCACTGGGAAACAGTTAAACCAGACATTTTCTAGGGTGATGGGGAAAATGGGTGTATTGTAGGAGGACACCAGTTAAACTAACTGGTGTGAGCGAAGACAGAGGCATAAAAGATTACTAGAGCTCTCCTTAGCATTTTACCAGTTGTCTTCCTTTCAGAACATCTGTGTCAACTTTTCTTCTTTATGGGTTAACCAGAATGAAAAGTCCCAATATCACCTACTTGTCACTTAAATAAGAACTTTCTTTTTAATTGAAAGAACACTTGGTATAACAGGGATACCATAAGTATCAAGTTAAGGTAAATTCTTAGCTGCAGTGTATCTGAGAAAGGATTAGAGATAACTGAAATCTAAGAGAAAGGGACTTACTGTTTTTAATCTCAAGTACACTGTGTGTGTCTGTGTTTATGTGTGTGTGTTTGTGTTTGTAAGTTGGTGAGAAATTTGGAATGATTAAGGGAAATAAGTGTAGCTGGCTGTTTTTAGTGGGTTTTTTTTTTTTGTTTACTAACAGCATTTTTATGGAAGTTATTGATCTAGTTAACTTCAGTTCCCTTGAAGGTGGTTGAGAAAAAATAGAGAAGCAATCTCCTAATATTCAGGATTAGTATTACAAGGTCTATGAACTAAAGATAATATACTCTATTCATGAGACATCCCTCAGATATTCACTCTGAGCTTATGTTACTGTCATTTTAAATGAGTGATGTGGTTTTAATAAACTTCTTTCTTTATCCTTCCCATCTATATCAGGCTAGCATTATTAGATATAGCATGTGAATAATTTTAAGAAATGATTGTGGAAAGTCAAAACAGGGTGTAGGAAAAAACTATAAAATGTGGGTACAGAAATTAAAGAAGCTAGAATTAATAGAGTAGAAGTCACCCATTCAGTGATGAATACTTATGCCTCTGAGACATCAAACAATAGTTTAATATCATCTATTTAAGATGAGAAATTATATGTATTGTAGAAAGATTTATTTTTATCAAAAATCTCCCAAAATTAAAGTGTTATATAAGCATGGGAAATTTACTTAGGTGAATCATATGGAGAATTCACTTAGGTGGAGTATTTCTATAATTAAATGTGAATTACTGAATTTCTAAAATTTCTCTTTAGGGATGAATCAGTTCTTTCTGGAGTATTAACCTGGTAATATTTAGAAGCTTTAAGAAGGTATGGCATACCTTAATGTGATCATTAGCTTTTTTGAATCCTTAGGTATCTAGAGCCAAAATCTAGAAGTAGAGACAGTAGTCAAAAAGCCAAAGCTGTAAAGATTAAATAGTGTAATTGGTATGTGGATTGTCTGAGGAACATTCTACAATTTGCCTTCTAGTTACTAGTAGAAGCTGAGATGAAAAAGAGAAATGACAGGCTAAATAGTATAGGGGCTGATGTACTGTTGCACTAAAGGCATGTTAATTACAACAGTTACTGGGTAGAAGTTACAAGAATGCCAAATTAGGCAGAATGTGGAGCCATTATGAAACATGATGGTAGATAATAGATGGCTTTGAAGAAAGAGGATAACATCAGCTAGATTAGCACATAGGCTGGGAACATTCATTCATTTAAAAGACAGTGCTGAGCATCAAATATCTCTGCAGCCTAATGGCATCATTCAGATGTCCAAAGGTACATTGCTAGTACTACTGTCTTTGCTCATTTCAGGAGTGTCATAGGAGATCATTACATTCGTTTACCTGTTGTGCCCCTGCCCTTCATTCTGGCTCTGTGATCAGGACACACCTCTCTTTCCCAAATGCAGCATGACTGGGTTTCAGACCTCTTTCTACACCTTTGTTAGGATGCCTTTCTTTTATTTCTGACAAGTAATTCCTACTCATTCTTTAGTACATAATTCCAGTGTCCAATGTCTAGTGTATATACACATATACATAATATATATGAGTATCTCTGTATTTTTTGTAAAGCATTAACTCCTGCCACAGGCTGTTGGATTCCTCTTTTCCTGTGTTCCTATAGTTCTTTGTATCTACTTGTATTGTACCATTGTCTGGTACTGTTTGTCTACATATCAGTATCCTCAGTACTCAACGAGCCTTAATTCTGCCACACAGTGTACATAAATGAGAAGTGATGATACGCTGTTTGTGTAGCACCCAGTGAAGGAGAGATTTTAATTTATTTTTTAGTTTTTACTTGTTCAGAGTATTTATTACTTTGCTCAGGCTATCCCTTGGGAAGTTTTATAATCTGCAAGCTGTTAAAGCTCTTCTGTTTTTTGGTTTTTGGCTTTTGGTTTTTTTTTTTCAGTGTTTTTATTTATTAGAGAGAGAGGGAGAGAGAACGAGCAGGGTGCAGGGTCAGAGGGAGAGGGAGAAGCAGACTCCTCTCTGAACAGGGAGCCTGACATGGGACTTAATCCCAGGATTCTGGGATCTTGACCTCAGCTGAAGGTAGATGCTTAACCGTCTGAGCCACCCAGGCACCCCTCTTCTGTTTCTGGTTTTTTTTTGTTGTTGTTGTTGTTGTTGTTTTTAGCTTCTGCCCTGTCAGGTTCATTCATGTTTTTATTATTTATTTATTTATTTATTTATTTATTTATTTATTTATTTATTTATTTATTTTTAAAGTAGGCTCCATACCCAATGTGGGGCTTGAACTCATGACCCTGAGGTCAAGAGTCACATGCTCTAATGACTGAGTCGGCTGGTTGTTATTTTATTTTATTTTATTCATATTTTATTAAATAAATAATCAATGTAGAAAATATAGAGTATGTTCTAAAATACTAAAGTAGCCATTAGGGAAACATGGGTGAAAAGCTTCAGTGTGTTGTGTATTATAGTGAATGTAGAAACTTGACAAGCTACTAAGGATAGTCCTGGCAAAGGCCCAGAAATGTGGGATACCATGGTGTGTTCAGGGAACATAGTTAAGTCAGAGTAGTTGAAAATGTCAGTAGAGTTGTACAAAGTAAGAGGTGGCCAGGCATCAGAATGATTAGGTCATTGAGGGATTATTCATGCAGGACCTTAAATGCCATAGCCATATAATTCTGAGATTATTTATAAGTGTTTAATATCTTATGGGACTATTAACTTTAGGCTTTTACCGTGTTAATCTTAGGTTAGCAAGGAATTTACTGACTTCAATATTCTCAATCATTGTAGATATTTTGTGGTAATTAATTACAAGTTATTTATCATATTACCTTTTTTCCTCAGTGATCATAATACTTTATGTTTTTAATTTTTTTTGTTATTACTCCTATGAAGTACATTGGAGCAGATACTGTTTTACTAAGGGGGGTGTCTAGAAAGAGAGAGAGAGGATATGTTGGTAGATCTTCCCAACTAGCCTTCTAGATCAGAACTAACTTCTCAAATTAGAATTCTGTGCTCTATTTATTTCACTTAGCATAATTTCCTACTCTGGGAAACAACCTGAGGGCTTCAGAGGGGAGGGGGGTGGGGGATTGGGATAGGCCAGTGATGGGTATTAAGGAGGGTACATATTGCATGGTGCACTGGGTGTTATATGCAAATAATGAATCGTGGAACATTACACCAAAAACTAAGGATATACTGTATGGTGACTAACATAACAAAATAATTATTATTAAAAAAAAAAAAAGAATTCTGTGCTCTAGCCATCAGTTTATTCAACCTAAAAGATGGTTGTAAGGGCTTTCTTTATATTTTGTAAACTTCAACCAGAATAGACAGTGATGTACCTTTACACAATAGCAGAATTTGGGCTTAACGTCATAAATTACAGTCTACTAATGGCGTCATTGGTGTAACATTTGACTGTATTTCATACTATACACATTGCTGTCTTACAGTATTAAACACAGTTTTGTAACCTTTTTCTGCCTCTTTCTGTAGGGTTTCATATGTCCCCAGTGTATGAAATCCCTTGGATCTGCTGACGAACTTTTCAAACACTATGAGGTAGTTCATGATGCTGGTAATGACTCAAGTCATGGAGGAGAGGCTCTTGCTCTGAAGCGGTACAGTATAATCGCTTTGAAGTATATGCTGTTATGAACGCACGTGATATTATTTCTTTGCTGTGTTAGGGCCTCAAGTAGTGTGCTCACTGTTCTTTGTCAGGCTGACTCTTAGGTAAGGAGAATAAAATGTGAGAAGGTTTGACAGGACTCAAGGAACAGAGAGAAGCTGGCGTTGCCTGAGCTGAGTGAATGAGGAGGAGAATGTTAAGGCAGGGACTATACTGTACAGATGGTATAGACCTTGTTAATGGGTTTAGATTTTATGCTAACTACAGTAGGAAGCTATTGATCCTTATTATTGGTAAATTAATGGGAGATATTTTGTTTCTGGCTCAGGCACTTGATGATTATATCATTTCTATGATAAGGTGTTTTTCCATTTATAAACAATGAGCTTTTGGAATAAAATTATTTTTCTAAGGGTTATACATAAAATTCTATACATAAAATTCTAAAGCAGTTTTTTTTTAAATTGAGGAAACTAGAATATTAATCTACAGCCACTAGCCATGATTTACTAAGAGACCAGGTTGTTAGAGGACTATTAATTCCTTTTTTCCCAATTTATGTTTAGAGATGATATAACACTACTTAGACAAGAGGTCCAAGACCTTCAGGCTTCACTTAAGGTAACAATAAAAATGATTAAGTTTGTTTATTTTCAGTGTTTCAGATAATAAATCTTTTGAAATTTACTAAATAAAAAAATTTTTTTCCCCTTAGGAAGAAAAATGGTACTCAGAAGAATTAAAGAAAGAATTAGAAAAATTTCAAGGGCTGCAGCAGCAAGTAAATGCTTTTAAATACTTGAAGTCTGTTTATTAGTTGTTTATTTTCATTGTTGAAAATAAGCTTTTTGTAAGTAGGTGGCCTGAAATAACTTCCTCTAATTTGTTTATCTGTGTTTAATAGCCTACAGTGTATATCTTTTGTAATTCTAATGAATGCAAACATATAATTGGAAAGCTAAGATGTGATTTCTTAAAGATGCTCCATTAAGAATCAGTTACCTGTGGATTGTTTTTTTATAGGAGGCTGCGTTATTCTAATTTTCTGACAAAATACCTAAATTGTTAAAAAATATAGGTTCAGACAGTAGTGAAACTCTTCAGAGCATTTGTGTTGTGACAAATTGGAAATCACTAAATTGTCTGCTAGTAGGGAAAGAACTGTTAACTTTTTTGTTTACATTGATGCAGATTGTTTGAAAATGTGGGGGAATGGTTGTTAACAATTTTAGGGTTTTTTTTCTTAAACCAATGTTAAGTTTCAAAAAACAAAATAAAAATATTTATTAATATGTGTGTTTACACACACACACACACACACACACACAGCTTTATATAAAAATAATACATAGAAAAAACCCAAAATCATTGGTATCAAAAGTGGTTACTTTGGAGTGAGATTCTGTTGATATATAGTTTAGTGTATTTTCTAAATAAATGTCTTAACCAATTATAATTTTTATATTAAAATTATATTGCCTTTTGGGGCACCTGGGTGGCTCAGTCGGTTAAGTGTCTGCTTTGGGCTTGGGTCATGATTCCAGGGTTCTGGGATCAAGTTCCGCATCAGGCTCCCTACTCGGCAGGGAGTCTGCTTCTCTCTCTAAGCCTTTCCCCTACTTGTGATCTCTCTCTCTCAAATAAATAAATAAAATCTTTAAAAATATTATATTGGCTTTTGAATTACAATTACATAAAGAATCATAGAATAATGAATTTTTCTATAGTTTTCATTTGTAAGAATAAAGTGGATACCCTTCAACAATAGTTCTAATATTTTTATAAAGTAATTAGGGATCCCTTTGCATATTAGTACATTGTGGCTCTCAGTCTTTCTGCTTTTTTTTTTTTTTTTTTTTAATTTTATTTATTTATTTGAGAGAAGGAGCGTGTGTGCGAGCAAGAGAGCACAAGCAGGGGGAGCAGCGAAGGGAGAGGGAGAAGCAGACTTCTCACTGGGCAGGGAACCCGATGCGGAACTCGATCTCAGGACTCTGAGATCATGACCTGAGCTGAAGGCAGACACTTAACTGACTCAGCCACCCAGGCGCCCCTCTTTTCGCCTTTTTATTTTTTCACCAAAAATTGTCATTTGTACTAGAAAAAAAACCCAAATAAATGGGTAGCAATATATCATCAGTCTTATTACTAGTCAGCTTCTGTATTTGAGGTGGGAAAGAAGTTTTAAGTAATCTACAATACTTAGAGTTCATTCACTCGTGTTTTACATAAATGCCGTTAATGATTCCTGAAACATGTGCAGTATTATTTTTTGTACCTGAAAACAGAGGAAACTGTTTACTACATTTGAGATAACTGTTTCACATTTAATAAATTAAATAAATTCTCCACAGTGCAAGGTGAAATTGCCTTGGTGTAGGAAATTTACTTTGGGGAAAATGTATTTAAAATATTGATGATTCTTAGCAACCGGTATGTCTAAATCTAATGTACAGGAAAATAAAAAGTCAGATATACTATGAGATGCCTTATTAAACTCTTTCAGATATGTATAATTTTTTAGAATGTGAAAATAATGAATAGGCAGTATAGTGTTTTATTCCTAATGCACATACTAAATTAAACATTATGGAATGTACTTTTTATTTCTGCCTTTAAAACAATGATTTATAATCCTGAATTAAAAATTTGTGCTTTTAATGTGAAACTTCTTAGTAATGATAGCTCCGTGGCATATTTTAGCTTATGCAAATTTTTATATGTTATAAAATTGAATCTTTTCTATTTTTTTAAAGATTTATTTATTTATTTGAGAGAGAGAGAGAGAGAGTTGGGGAAGGGTTGGGGAGGAGGGGCAGAGAGAAAAATCTCAAGCAGACTCCCAGCTGAGCAAGGAGCCCCACCCATGACCCTGAGATCGTGAGCTGAGCCAAAACCAAGAGTCTGACACTAACTCATTGAGCCACCCAGGCACCCCTAGGAGATTATGAATCTTATCTACTGAATTAAGTATTGGCTTTAGAATCCGTGTTTATAATTATAATAATTTATGTTATTTTTAAATCTACTGGTACGTCTGGGTGGCTCAGTTGGTTAAGCATCCAACTCTTGATCTCAGCTCAGGTCTTGATCTCATGGTCGTAAGTTCAAGCCCAGCGTGGAACCCACATTAAAAAAAAATCTTTACAGAATTTATGGAATTCAAGATGCTATCTATTGTAAGACCCATAATAACTTTATATTAACATAAAAAAATTCTTAGAACCAGTGACTGCCGTTAGATTGTTATGCCAGTCTGCCTAGTGGTACTCTAGAGACCTAGAAGATTGTGAACAGGCCAGAATTTTATCAAAATTTTGCTACTTACCTCATAGAATGTGGCTTTTAGAGATTTTTTTCACATCGGCAATGGTAATAGTACTGTCTTTTCCTTTTAATGTGTTTTTTTATGTCTTGTTTTCATTGAGGAGTCTAAACCTGATGGATTGGTGGCTGACTCATCAGCAGGTAACTTTACCTAAAGCAGATATTTTTTCATTTTTCTTTTTCTCCTTGCTCATTCTTCTTTTTTACTTTTTATCTTGTCTCTGATGTCTGCTACATAAATTTGTATTGTGGTTATACTTTCTGGCTCTAAAACAGTGAAGATAATAGTCATATTTTAGGTTTAGAGTATTACCTGTGAACTTCATAATTTAGTCAGTCAACAAAAATCTTAGTGTTTTTTTAGTTCATTTTGTTCTGTAGTTATAAATAAACATCTGGAATATTACATGAATACAGATTAATGAAAAGTTAAACCTATTTTAAAGAGTGATGTACTCTTTTTCTCTTGGGATAAAATGATGAAACCAGCATCTTTGTAACTGACTTTAACTGGAGGAATGCTCAATGAATAATCAAAATTATATTTTGAGGTTAGGTGTTCTATTTACTTTCCCTCTGAAGTCTTTTTATGGGAGTGAAGTATTAGGAGTTGACTGCGTATTTTAATTAATTCTTTTGTTTTATATAAGACCTTGATATTAAACCATGTCTAACTTCATTTCTCATTATTATAAATTTTATTTAGAGATACAGAATATATTCCTTTTTTTGGTTCGTTGATAGTCATAGGAAAATAACAGAAATGTGAAATCAAAATAATCTTGAAACAAATATTTATGGATTATTTGGGCATGATGCTAAATATTCCTTTCATTTGTTCTTTATGTTTATAAATTATGACTTGTGGCTTAAATAATTAGATATGCTTAATTCTTGAAATGTTGACATACTCTCTTCGTAACTGGATGATAGACTCACCTTGATCATCTTTTTTTTTCATGTTGATTGTCTTTACTATAATTAGGATATAAGTAATAACAATTTAGGAAATGTAATTAGCATTAATTATGTGTTTGAATAACTGTGATACTTTTTTGTAGAATTACAGTCTTTGGAACAACAATTAGAAGAAGCCCAAACAGAAAATTTTAATATTAAGCAAATGAAAGACTTATTTGAACAGAAAGCAGCCCAACTTGCCACTGAAATTGCAGGTGAATTGAATCAGAGTTTTTTAGCTAGTAAATCAGTGTTGTTACCTTTTTGCCATTATATATCCTAGAAATAATGCATTGATTGTATTTTAGTGTATTGTATTTTAGTATGATAAGGCATTTGTTAAAGACTCTGGTGGTGATTACTGGAGTTTAATAATAGAGTTGCTATATAAATTATTTTGTTTGTCCTCTCACCTCCTTTCAAAGGGCTGATTTTCTCTGTAGAATTCTTGAAATTTAGAGAAGATGAATTTTCTTTTGGGGTATGCCTGAAGATTTAGCAAGTAACATTTTGGAGAAGTTAAAAAATATAGTATAGATTTAACATTTGGTTATGCTATCAATTACTTTTTTAAAAATTACATGCTTTTAGGTAAAATATGTGATTAAGTATACATTAAAATGCTAATTAGTAACAATGCTGTGCTGTATGGAATTTATGTAGACAAAAACATTTGATTATTTTAAGTTCGTCATTTCATGTAATCATAAGTTGAAGTTTATTGTATGTATTTATGGTTATCTAAGGAATATGAATTTGAATTAATGATATGTAGATATGCATATATAGGAATAGATATAATAATTACAATACGTGGGTATTTAAGAAACTGTATAATATACAGAAATTTATAAAACTGTCCTTTTCTAGAGTTAATGTCATAAAACTAATATTTATATAACTTTTTAATTAGATATAAAGTCAAAATATGATGAAGAAAGAAGTCTTCGAGAAGCTGCTGAACAGAAAGTGACACATCTGACAGAAGAATTAAACACAGAAACAACTATAATTCAAGATCTGAAGACCGAACTGGTAATTTAGAAACCATTTATTGGAATGTACTTTTATAATTTTCTACATTAAAAATGAAATACGTACTCTGATGAAAAAATTTTAAAAGTATAGCTTCCCTAAAATGGAGGAAATAAAAATTCCCCATAGTTCTGTCCTCTGCACATACACTAATAGGATTTTTTACATAGAAATGGAATCTAGGATGAAAAACTTATTACCTTACCATTTTTGTTTCTATCTTAATATTATCTGCCTTTTTTCTTTTCCATATCTGTATCTCTGATCCTGACCTTTCCCCGCACTTTGGTTTTATAAGTCCACCTACCTTTAGGATACTTCTGATTGCATTTCTAGCTTTCATTTCAGATTCAACAAGTGTAACATCAGGTCATCATATTTCCTCCTCAACTATGTTTCTGTCATTGGTATTAAACATCTTCAGCAGTCTCCCAAGGTGTAACAACCTTGAATCTGTCCTTGACTGCTTTCTGTCCTTTATTTAGCACTCAAATATATCAATAAAATCAACCATATCCAACCTGCAACAAAGCCTAATTATGCTTACATCTGCTCCTTTATTTTTATCATCAGTTTCCTAGGATAGAAAATGAGGCATTTATGCTTCAAAATGTGACATTTATCAAGTGATTGTTATGACCATTGAGTGTAGTTTGTGAAGAAAAGGAAAGCAAATAAAGCACTAAGGATAATTGTGAATTTGCTATTTTGCGCCTTGAGTGGTAATACTATTAAATAGGACATACATATGGGGAAGAGGAGAGGCTTGTTGGGGGAAAGATATCAGTGGTCAATGTTTGAGTCCAATAATTGGTATCAAAGATTATTTTCATTTTGATTTCTTTGTAGTAAAACCATATAAAAATGTGTGTTCTTTTAGTTTTTCACTAATGTGAAAATGTGCTCTACAGCTTCAGAGACCTGGTATAGAAGATGTTGCTGTGCTGAAGAAAGAACTGGTGCAAGTTCAAACGCTAATGGACAACATGACCTTGGAACGGGAGAAAGAATCTGAAAAACTCAAAGATGAGTGCAAAAAGTTACAGGCAGAACATGCTAACTCAGAGGTAAATAAGTTCAGTATGCCTAAATGTGATTGTTGTTAACTTTATACTATTGAGTAAAGCCAACATTTGAGACTTTTCTGAGTGATCTATCAAAACAGGATTTGACTCTCATTTGCTCTAAATGATAATTGTATATAGTCAGTCCAATCTGAGAGACAATATTTAACTTTGCTTTACGAAGCTAGACATTTAGAGAAGAATGTTTGTATAAGAGTACTGTTTTATTTAATAAATGATATATATTGTGGGGAGATGATATTTAAAGTTAAATTTGATCCAAGCTAGTCAATAAGTGGTAATTGAGTTTATCTCAGTTTGGTAGGGGTAAAGAAAGTAAGATTTCATTTTTTACAATGTATTACCAGTGTTGTTCAGAAAAAAATATTTAGGAAAAACTTATTTTCTAGTAGGCTTGTTCCTCACTTATCAATTATTGAATTATGTTGTTAAAAGAAATCTTAAAAATCAACTAGTTTAACACTTCACCCAGAACTCCCCTTTATAGCATCTGAAAAGTGATCCCCAACTCTTGCTAGGTGGTGTAGGGGGTGCGTATTTCTTCATAAGTCAGCCATTCTGTTGAGTTGATATTTGTTTTCCTGTAATTTACATGCACTGGTTCCAGTTCTCCTTAGGAATTACGCAGAATAAATTGTTCCTTTTTTCCACATGAGATATTTGAAGACTGTTCATATTTATTGAGTTCTTTCTCTTCTAGGATAAACATTTTCAGTTCCTTCTACCGTTTATCACATGACTTGACTTTGGCCTGTAAATCCTTGAGATACATAATTGTGTCAGTTTATGACAAACTCTAGGATATGTAATAAATACATTTGCTTAAAAATGCTAGCCTTTTCCCCTTTTACTGTATTTTAGAGGATATTTTGTTATCTATTAATATTCTGTTAACTATTATTTGTAGTTCTTAAGCTCCGTTATGTGATGTGGACCGCTGTTTTTCATATTTTCAGTTTAAAAAGTTGAGTTATAGTGACATTTCAGTTTGCATTTCTTTCTTGGAGTTTTTAAGCTAATGATCTAAAAGCCCCTCTATTCATAAGTAGTAACATAATGAGCTATGGAGTATAAATATTATAAATAACCGTGTCATCCTTTCTCTTTCTTCCTCCTGAATCTTATCAGTGGGGGAATGGTGAAAGTTTATGGGTATAACATGCATAAGCATGTGAAGCTTTATGATGCTTAGTACTTCAGGCTTTAAAGTTTATGAATTTCCCAAAAGTGATCTTTGTAGCCCAATGACATATAACCCCACAGTTTTTAAAACAATTTTAGGGAGTTCATGAACTTACTGAAGCCAGTTAAAAGGTTCTAATATGTAATCAAGGAGATGCTGAATAAAAGAAGTCTCATGAGGAAAAAAGCCCATTCAGATAATGTGAAAGCAGAAATACTTGAATTTGGGTGAATTGAGTCATATATTTCTGTGCTTCAGTAAGAATTACTTTTGATTAAATCTGCCTGCCCACTAGTATTTCTCAAATTTTAAAAAAATTATATTCTCTTTTGATTAAAAAAATTTCTTTAATGTTATTTGAAATTTCCAAACAAATGTCATAGGATGACTAAAATTGAATCATAATAATGGCATTTTTATGATATAGCTATTTTAAAGTGCAATCCTCTCTGACCTTTTCCAGCTGAGAATTATGGAGTTATTGTATGTTTACTTGTTAAACAAGTAGAATTTGAACAGGGAGAAGAAATTTATATATTTACTTGCGTTTGGGGAAAAATATACGTGGGGAAATATTTCTGAGTAATATTTAATAATTACTTTGTTTAATATGGAGGATTTTTGTAAATTTGCATTTTCACATAGATTAAATTATCTTTATATGTTACGAGGAGGTCATTTAAGATGAAAAAGTTTAACTAGAGTTATATAAGATTTGGGAGAAAAGGATTTAGTGTCTTCCTATACTGTCCTCTGTGAACAAAGGTGATGGTGGGAAACGATTTTTTTTCCCCCTCTCAGAAAGATGTTTCTGGAAAAGAAAGATGACGTAGAAATCCATTCTTCACATCTTCTTTCACATTTTCATAATATTTTTCTTTTTAAGGGTTTTGAAATAAATTTTATTTATTTATTTATTTATTTATTTATTTATTTATTTATTTTAAAGACTTTTATTATTTATTTGACAGAGAGAGAGAGAGCCAGCGAGAGAGGGAACACAGGCAGAGGGAGTGGGAGAGGAAGAAGCTGGCTCCCAGCGGAGGAGCCCGATGTGGGGCTCGATCCCAGGACCCTGAGATCATTCCCTGAGCCAAAGGCAGACACTTAACGACTGAGCCATCCAGGCACCCCTGAAATAAATTTTAAAATAGATTTGTTCTTGCTGAATAGTGACTTAATATTTCATCATATTTTTAGGAAAACAAGGATAATATTTACTTTCTACTTAGTTAATAGGTTTGTAATGATCGAGACCTCGCATTATACTGAAGTATTTTGAACAACTTTAGGAAATGGTAGCATAAGAGTCAGAGTAATATTATTATTGGAAACAAACTCTTAACTTTTTGAGCACCACTAGGTTTTGGATACCGTGCCAGGTACTTTAAATGTATGGTCTCATTTGTTTCTTTTAACCTGTAAGTGAAGTATTATGTTTGTTTATATGGAAGTAATCTGAAGCTTGGTGAAGGTAAATAACTTGTTTAAGTTCATGCACCTGATGTAAGGAAGCTAGGACTAGAACTCAGGTCTTCTCCAAAGCCTGCAGTCTTTCCCTATCTCATTTTGAGTGGTCTGGTGATTGCCTTATAAGTGAATCTGTGCTATTAATCTTGACCTAATACTTACTGTTATTACTTTTTATATTTTGCCATATTGTATGTTGTAATATTTATATTGAATACAACTTAAAATACTTTTGAATTGTTTCATACCATTTTCATATTAAAAAATTAATGTGTAGATATTTCATTTCATTTAATGTTTATAACTCCATTTGTTTTTAGCTTCTGCTTACTTTTTAAATATATGACATGTATTTTACTAATTTATTAGAATTCAATCCTATTTATTCTCAAATTTGTTAGTGGATTGTAACACTTAATGAAAAAATTTATTTTATATATTACTACTTTACTGAAACTAAATATTGTTGTCTGAAACACAATACATTAAAAGGAATTAAAGGAGCTAAAAATGTAATGATTTATTTGGTATTTCTAATTGAGGCTGAGGACATAATATAATGTATATTATTAAGTATGTTCTTGTGTTCCATTACTTTCATTTATATATACCTTATGAATTCATTGGCATTTTTTTAGTCTAGATATTTTAGAAAAATAACTCATTCTAAAGCATTTGAAAATACTTTATAGTTATGTCATAGATCAGAAATTGAGGATTTAAGGATTAAAGTATTATTTAAAAAATTTACATTATTGAAAATATTAAAGCTATAATCAACTTATATTTGGTGTAGTCTTTAATGGAAATGATCTTTTAAGGTTCTTATTTGTATTCCAAATAAACTCATTTTAAAAGCCAAAATATTTATAAAGATGGAATAAAAATGATTATACTCACGCATAGTTATTAAAAAGAGTACTTAAATATCTTTTAAAAGTACGCAAATATCAGAGATCAGATTTAGTATGTCTGGGCATTTGTATTGTACGTTCATTGTGTACTTTTGTCAGTCTTGTCTTTCACCTTTCATCCATCATTTTATTATTATTTTTTTTCTGCTTTCTAATGGAGATGCTTAAACTTGAGGTAATGTGTTTTTTGGAAGGCTTTTAATGTTAGTAATACATAGCACCTTCTATTGTTGTATGGCAATTTTGTATTTTAAGGCAATCTCAGAACTTCAAAGATACTCTCATTTTTTTAATTAAGCAAATTTTCAACCATCTTTAAATGAGTATTTACTAATAGTAATATAGTATTAGAACAATAATTATAATTCTAAAGCACTAGCAGGATGTTTGCCCAAAATATCTTTCCTTAATTATTTTTTAATTTAAGATTTTTAGTAAAAATCCAATGTTAAATTCAATAACATGGCTTCAAGGAAATGCAGACTATTTTATTGGGTTTGATATTGGGTACAAAAATCTATTAACTCCCTGGAGACGAATCACTCATTTCTTTAGTGCATATTTTTTAATGTCTAGGATCAGCAACTATTTTAGGTGTAGGGAATACAACAGTGAGTAAGACAGAGTGCCTGCTCTGATAAAGCTTATATTTCTTTGTGGAAGCCAGACAAGATGTAAGTAAACCAAATCATGATAGAAAGTCAGTTAATGCTAAGTGCTATAAAGAAAAATAAAGCAGGAAAATTAACAAGTCAGGAAATGACAGATGTTGTCTAAGATGCAAAGAAAGGGGAACCCTCTTACACTGTTGGTGGGAATGCAAGCTGGTGCAGCCACCTTGGAAAACAGTATGAAGGTTTCTCAAAAAGTTGAAAATAGAGCTACCCTACAACCCAGCAATTGCACTACTGGGTATTTACCCCAAAGATACAAATGTAGTGATCCGAAGAGGCACCTGCACCCCAATGTTTATAGCAGCAGTGTCCACAATAGCCAGACTATGGAAAGAGCCTATATGTCCATCAACAGATGAATGGGTAAAGAAGATGTGGTGTATGGAATACTACTCAGCCATCAAAAAGAATGAAATCTTGACATTTGCAACAATGTGGATGGACCTAGAGGGTATTATGCTAAGCAAAATGATCAGAGAAAGACAATTACCATATGATTTCACTCATATGTGGAATTTAAGAAGCAAAATAGGATCATGGGGGAAGGGAGGGAAAAATAAAACAAGATGAAATCAGAGAGAGAGACAAACCATGAGACTTTCAATCATAAGAAACAAACAAACTGAGGTTTTCTGGAGGGGAGAGGGGTGGGAGATGGGGCAACTGGATGGGAAAAAAAAAAGAAAAAGGGCATATGTATGGGCAGTAGTGTAGTGGAGCTGATAATAATGTAGGACAATTTTAGATAGATGATCAGGGAAGGTCTTCTCAAGGAGGGTATATGTGAGAAGTAAGCAAGAATCAGGGTGAAGAATTGGGACCAATCATTCCCAGGAAGAGGGAGTGCAGCTATTAAAGCCTCAAGGCACAGATGAGTCTGGCCTGTTAAACAGTGAGGAAAGTCAATGTGAAGAGCCATCTTTGTTTGAATTTCACCCATAGTCATATTTGAACAGGGAATGTTTTTATTTCCTTGCAAATTTTGACTTTTTAAAATTTTTATTTTTCCCTCATACAAACATAATACATGATCATTGTAAAAGATTAAGATGATTTATAAAGTACAACAGAGAAAGTGAATGTTTTCTGAAATTCACTCCCCTCCTCCCCTTCTCCATGACTAAAATATACCCTTTGGTATAAATTCTTCCCACATCTTTCCTTTTTCCACCCTTGAGTAAAAATATTTCAAATGCTAGCTTTTAAAAAAATTCTAGTTAAAAAAAGTACATACTTAGTGTACAATGGATAAATGATACCTAATGTCTAGTTCTTTAGGTATTAAAATTATAAAATCATTTATATGAATGTATCTAAAAACTATAAAATTTTAACAGGATATTTTTGGATATATTTGCTTTACATTTTACTTGTTTTTTCTACATTTTGGAGTTAATCAGCAAGATAGATACTAGATAGATGTTACTCTTGGCTTACTATATTTTATAATCTTAAATGCAGAATCATAGTATTTTAATGAAATATACTCATAATTTGCATCTTAATATATACTGTTATTTCTGTTTATTATGTGTTACTCTGCTAAATCCTTTGATACACAGTACTTTAAAATAGCCAAACTGTTCCTAATATTTCTATTAACATCCATAATATTACTAACAGAAAATTATCTGAGATTCAGAGTTGTTAGAAATAGCAGTTTGAAATAAACTCCCAATATCAATGAAAAGGTTACATGATCATTTTAAGGAAGAAGTTATTAGGATATACCTTTAACTTGAATATAGTTAAAAATAACAAATATTTAAAGATTTCCTTCTTTGGGGCACCTGGGTGGCTCAGTTAAGTGTCTAACTCTTGATCTTGGCTCAGGTCTTAATCTCAAGGTCATGAGTTCAAGCCCCACATTGGGTTCCATGCTGGGTGTAGAGCCTACTTAAAAACAAAAAGACCCCCAACATTTCTTTCTCTTAAGGATACAATATCAGTTATTGAAACATGCTTTATAAGCTATAATTGTAAAGCAATATGACCAATTGCCTTTCATTGTATTAGAATTGGTTTATTTACGTGAATGTTTTCCTTAAAAGTTCTAGCCAGGAAGATATCTCAGACATGCTGCCCTTCATAAAAACATTCTTGAAACCTCTTTTAACTGACTTTAAGCCAGTTCGGAAAACAGTCAAAAAATGTTTCATTAACTTATGATTATTAAAATAAAATAGTATAAGCCCAAGTGTTTGATCATTCAGTTTAATTACTTAACCTCCTTTACAAGATAGTTTCCAAAACTTTAAACCAAAGCACTGTAATGGATGAAGATATATATACCACCAATGAGAATCCTTTTTAAAAAACCAAAAGTGCCACACATACTAGAAGGGTTTCCAAAAGAAGATCTCTTGGCATTATTGTCAAAATAAATCGATAGCCTTCTAAGGTTTCTCCCTTGAAAATGAAAGTACTTATTTGTAATATTGGATATAGACAACTACTGACGTGTTTATTAGGAAAAAAATTTTTTAAATTTATCTCTTTTTCATATGAAGTTATTTACTAATAAAGAATGTAGACAATGAAAATGATTGTAACTTCGGGAATGTAAAAACTGAAGCCAATAAGCAATATTAGAAATACAGAGTTATTTTGTTATTATCAGTTGCAGGAAACCATTCTTAAAAAGCAGTACTTAGTCTCTCTTTCCCTAGTTGTTGAAGCTCTCGTGTGTAGGAAGTTTCTGTTTCTAAGATCTTTGCTTTCTTTTCTGTTATTTTTTAAATGATCAAACCATTGTCTTAATTTCATTAAAAAGTGTTAAAATGCATCAGAGCAAATTTAAGTCCAGCTATTATACCTGATCACGGAGTGGCCCAGCTTAATGAAACTATATCTAATAAAAGTTTATATATAAACCTCTTTGGACAAAGACTTAACATCATAGTAAAAAGATGATTTACCACCTTTCCAAGGTGATTCTGTATTGTATGTTTGCATTTATTTAACATGTTTTTAAAAGGAAAGGCTATCCTATAGAAATTGGGAGAAAATGTGGGCATTTTCTTTAAATCTTCAAAATTCAAAAGGATTAAAGTACAGAGTTTCAAAGACAGTATATTTTGATGCTGACTCAGACACATAAAGTAGGATGCCAACTCTTCATTTCATGCATTATTAAATAAATGAAGTTGTGCATTTTGGGTAAATTTTAAAAATTAATTTTCGAACATGATGTGGGGTGGCAGTAGGGTTGTAGGAAAAAGAACTAAGTTGAAACTTATAAGTATTATTTTAATTTAACAACAATTGACAAAAATCTATGTAACTTAAAAACCTTTGGGTGCTCCCATTTCCTATTCCATTTTAGTTTTCTCTAATTTTTTTTTCTTTCTTTTTTTAAGGCCACAATAAGCCAGCTAAGGAGTGAGCTTGCCAAAGGCCCCCAGGAAGTTGCTGTATATGTGCAGGAACTACAAAAACTTAAAAGTTCAGTTAATGAATTAACACAAAAAAATCAGGTGAGAGTTTAAAAACTGCATATAGTGGTGAATTGATTTTATATATCTTAAATTTTAATCTTGTGTATGTTATATATATATTGGCATGAGTACAGCATGACTTAATTCTGGTTTTTAAATGTTAAGGACATTCACATTGTTATGAAACCAATCTCCAGAACTCTTCATCCTGCAGAACTAAAACTCTACACTCTTTGAACAACTCACCAGTCACCGCCACCTTCTGTAAAGGAAAAGCACTCCTGTGTGTCTCTACTCTCAGTATCCTACTACACCTTTACTTCTCACACCAGAAGTATGTTCCTCACTTCAACAGTTCTGTGACACCAGCTGGTGTCATACAGTGTAACACAGTTCTGACACCATTTACTTGGAGACAGTGTCAGATCCCACAGTTTAAGGGATGAGTCCCACAAGACTGTTCCCGCACCCCTCCTGCCAACACCAATTGAAAGTCCAGCTTGTTACCTGTACTTTGTACCAAATGGCTGTAAGTAGGAAGCTCCCACAACCCTGGCCTTAGAATGGATTAATTTGCCAGAGTGACTCACAAAACACAGGAAAACATTTTACTTACCAGATTACTGGTTTATTTTAAAAGATATAATTCAAGAGCAGCCAGATGAAAGAGATCCATAGGGTCAGATGTGTGGGAAAGGGCATGGAGCTTCTATACTCTCTCTAGGTGCTTTCTATGTGTTCACCAACCTAGAATCTCTCAACCCTGTCCCTTTGGGATTTTAAGGAGGCCTCCTTACATAGACATGATTGATAAATTATTGGCCATTAGTGATTAACTCAACCTCTAGCTCCTCTCCCCTCCCTGAGGTGGGTGGTGTTGTTGGCGGGGTTGATGAGGGGTTGGGTTGAAAGTTCTAACCCTTTAATCCTGGTTGATTGCCATGGCAACCGGCCCACATCCTTAGGGTCTTTCTAAAAAATCACCTTATTAACATAAACTCATTGGTGTTTGAAAGGGACTTGTTATGAATAACAGAAGACATTTTCATTGCTCTTATCACTTAGGAAATTCCAAGGGTTTTTGGAGCTCTTCCAGAAATGGGGATGATAACCCAAAGTATATTTTTTTATTGTAAATCACAATCACACTTTGGATATAACAAGTTTTTGATTTGATATAATCCAGTTTATCTGTTTTTGCTTTTGGTGTCATATTTAAGAAATCATTGCCAAATCCAAACCCATGAAGCTTTTCCCCTGTGTTTTCTTCTAATAGATTTATAGTTTTAGGTCTTATGTTTTGGTCTTTGATTCATTTTGACCTAATTTTTTTTTTTTTTATAGTCCCAGGTAAGGATTTAGTTTCATTCTTTCACATATGGGTAGTTTCTCCTGCAGCATTTGTTGAAAAGACTTTCCTTTACCGTGCTCTTGGCACCCTTGTTAAAAATCATTTGACAATGTATGTGAGTGTTTATTTATGGGCTCTTTATGCCTATATCATTGGTCTATATTCTTTCTTTATGCCAGTACCACACAGTTTGGACTACTGTAGCTTTTAATAAGTTTTGAAATCAGAAGAGTATGAGACCTTCAACTTTGTCCTTTATTTTGTATTTTGTAATGTTAATATTTCCCACCTTGTTTCTTTATAGATGAGCAACAGATAATATTTAGTTTGGGAACAGGGTAGGTATTGGTTAGTACTTTCTTTTCATGTCTTTACTCTTTTGGTGGCGGGGGAGTAGGAAGTCATTAAACCTTTTTATTGAACAGTGTGGTGAATTTGTTGGCTTTGCTTTTTAATAAGTCGAACCTAATATTTTGGTGAAATATAACAAGGGAAAAACCAAAGAAAAGAACGTAGTAGAGGGGGAAAAAGAGATTAAGTATAATTGGCTGTAAATATCAAGCCTCCTGCCAATAGCCAGGTGAATGAACTTGGAGCAGATCCTCCAAATCTCGTCAAGTCGTCAGAGACTATAGCTCTGGCTCATAGCTTATTCCAACGTCATGAGAAACTGAGGTAGAACCACCAGCTAAGCTGTTTCTGGATTCCTGACCCTCAGAAGTTGTGTGAGATGATACATATAATTTTAACCTGCAAAGTTTTAGAGTAATTTGTTGCTTGTGACATTGGCCAACAGTTCTCAAACCTCTTCATCTCAGGAATGCTATATATTCTCAAAATTGTTATGGACCCCCAAAGAGGTTTTATTTTCTTGGATTATATCTATAGGTACTTAGTGTATTAGAGATTAAAACATAAATTTAAAAAATATGTATGCATTTGTTTTAAAAACATTATTAAATATTAACATAAATACCATTTTGGATGAAAAATGACTATTTTTCCAAAACAAAAAATAGGGGTGATGTTTTATATTTTGTAAACCTCTTTAATGTCTAGCTTAATATTATGACAGATGGATTCTTATATCTGCTTCTACATTTCATCTGTTGTGATATGGTTGAAGGGTATGAAGAAAATTCAATCTCATAAAGATAATGTAGTTGGAAAGGGGAGGAATATCTTAACCTTTTCAGGTAATTATAGCTATTTTTATTTGATACTATATCAAAACTAGATAAAGCATAGTTTCTCAAAAGTTAGTTACAACAGAGAATCTGAAACCATATCAATGCTGTTTTTATACTTGTAACATTAAATTTATTAGTTTTTCTTGCCTTTTGAGTGGATCTTTCCTGTGCATGATTTTATAGCATCATACATTAGTCATGTGGAAAATGTTGGTTGTGCCGATCTTCCAGATATTGACAGATTTCATTGTACAATATAAAAACGGTATCATTTGTCAATATCACCATCTATCTCAGAATAGACCTTAAGTATGAGAAAGTGTCAAGCTCATGGTGATGGATACAAGTTTTCCAAAAGTCTAAGCTTCATTTGAAAGCTCGAATTTTATTATTGGAAACAAATAGTATCAGTTCTGTTCTTTTAAGTGATAGGTTCTTTTCTTACCCGAGTTTGAGTAATCATGGTTTGTCTGTTAATCTTTCCAATAAAAATGGTGTTTCATGAAAAAAAGCAACTAGCTCAGCTTGTAATTCAATACCATTAATGCTCTTCTGTGTGACAGTTATATTATTCTTTGGTATCCAGCAGCAGTGATCTATGCATACTTCCTACTCTTTCACATAGATTCTATTATTCCTTGCTATTACAGATATTTCGGCTGTGAACATTCACATACAAATCTCATGCATTTGTGCAAGAATTTCTCTGTTATATACTTCCAAGTGAAATTGCTGGGTTGTAGGCTACACATGTGTTCAAATTTAGTAGGTGACCTCAAATAATTTTCCAAAGTATTTATACCTGTTTACCGTTGTCCATTTCTCTGTCAATTCTTCTCCTCCTCATCTTCCCCCCCCTCCTCCTTCTTCTTCTTTAAAGATTTTATTTGTTTGAGAGAGAGAGACAGAGATAGTGAGAGAGAGAGAGAGAGCAATAGCAGGGAGGAGGGAGAAGCAGGCTCCCACTGGAGCAGGGAGCCCAATGGAGGGCTGTATCCCAGGACCCTGGAATCTTTTGTTTGTTTGTTTGTTTGTTTTTTAAGATTTTATTTATTTGACAGAGAGACACAGCTATAGAGGGAACACAAGCAAGGGGAGTGGGAGAGGGAGAAGCCGTCTTCCCGCTGAGCAGGGAGCCCGATACGGGCTCGATCCCAGGACCCTGGGATCATGACCTGAGCCGAAGGCAGACACTTAATGACTGAGCCACCCAGGCGCCGCAGGACCCTAGAATCTTTACGTTTAACCAACTGAGCTACCCAGGCACCCCTCTCTGTCAATTCTTGATGCTGATTTGATCTTTTTCTCTGGCTTATGAAAACCTGTCTACCCTCCCTCCACCTTTTTTCTCCTGTCAAGTTAATACGTAGAAAACATTTATATACAATTTAGTTTTATCTTTGTCCCTCAGTATGATTTTTAATTCCTTTGAGATCAGGGTTGACATTCCACTTTCTGGAGACTGACCAGGATATGTACATGATGTGGATGTTTATGATCAGTGTCATTTATTATGTAATTTTAAAACATTAAACTATTAATAAAGGGCATGATTTGACATGGATAGCCTGAAATGTGTAATCAGATAATGAAGCACAAATTGTATATATGTACACACACACACACACACACACACACACACACACTATTAAAGTAAGTATTATGGCTATTTGGTGAATAATATATAGAATCAAGATGATTTAGTGTGGTTAAACTGGAATATTATTGATTGGAGAATAATAGAATCTTCTACTAATCTTAATAATCCTTACATAGTGAAGGCTTAACAATTTTTTTCCAAAATGTTTTCTTGTTTAGGATTTGCTCACCAGTTAAAGTAGCACAGACATGCATCCTTTTCTTATTATCCTGGCTATCTGCCTCTCCCACCCCTCCTCACCCCATGTCCTTGGCAAACCATAATTGTTGACAGTAGTGATACCCATGTGTTTTGAATTTGGAAATCTTTGCAAATGGCCTTATGAAGTCCATTACATAAAATGCCTTGGACAATTTTTGTGGGTCATAGCATCAAGGTGGATAGATAATATTTTAATACAAAACAAATGGCAAAAAAATTGGTATTGTGTTAATGTCAAGATCTTCAGCATTAGATCTTTTGGAAATGTTTTTGGAAAACTTAAAAACAAAAGGGAAATATTGAAGAAACTTCCTTCTTAGTTTCTAATAAGAATCATACTCTGACATTTAAACACGATTCTGCAACTCAGTTTAATTATTTTTATATAAATTCTGAGCAAATCATATGTTTATTTAAAGCTACTAGTATAGGTCATTGTAAGAGACTGAGTTATTCTTTGAGTTTCACCTCTCACTCCTTTTCCATCCTTTATTACTTTTCCCTTTCCAACAGTCCTAATGTTAAGGTGTTCACAGTCCAAAGCAAGAGCCAGATATGGCTAGCAGTTCTGTTGCTGTGTATTACCACTATATTGCAAAGTGGCGTATTGAAGAACAGTGTAGTACAGTGGTCAAAGTCATGTTTAAGTCCCAGCTTTGCCGCTGTCTGACTGTGACAGCCTCTCCCAAGTTTGTTTCCTCTTCTGCAAAGAGATACTATTTTACCCATTTGCCTCTAGGAGTGATATGTGTCTTAAATAAATTAATAGATATTTAAGTGCTTAGACCAGTGTCTGCCTTTTCTGTAAGCACCTCGGTCAACGTTTGTTGTTTTTGTTTTTATTTGGTAAGTGTGATACAGGGTTGGGTCAAGACCAGGGTGGAAGTTTTCCTAACTTACTGCCTAGTAAATCAGGAAAGGCTTTTGTAGAACATATAACTTTTTAGCTTAGTCTTCAGGTTTGCTAAGGAACATTTCACATGGCAGAAGGCTTTGATTGTCTTGTATTATTCCCTTCTAGCACTCTGCATATAAAAAAATGAGTATAGTAAATATCCACAGATTGACTTGTCAGATGTTTAAAGTGGCTTCCTATCCTAGCTATCTTTCTTATAGAATTGAGTCAAAGTTCTGATCCATGTGTTAGGTTTAAGTATGTTGACTTAAAATACTCTGTATTAATTGTAACAATTCCACTGAAACCAGATGTTGACCTTTGATTAGGCTAGCTGATCCAGATCTTTGATTGGGGTGTTGTTTTTATATTTTGTACTTGATAATATTGAGTAAAATAACAAAATATAAGGCAGGTAAATTATTTTTAGATTACTGTTTTTACACAGCTAGAAAGAAATTTGAGTTAATCTTAAACTTGTGACCCTTAAAAATGGTCTTTATCAAGAAGAGCAAAAATAAAGAATCATAGCATGTGCATACTAGAGCAGTGAATAGTATTGTTATGCTAAAGCTCTTATCAGCTATAAAATTACAACACCCCAAATCAGAATTGCCGTTGTATTTTGTTATTCAAAATAATTTTTGATGATAGAAGATAGTTTTAGTATTTAACTCAAATGAGAGAATATAAATATGTTGCATACCCTGAAGAATCTACTAGATTTAATGTTTCATTTTATGTCAAAATTTTGTTTTTAATTCTTAAATTATATTACTCGAGCTTAGTCAAATGGGCCAATGATAAAATAAGTTAGGATGTAATAATTTAATACTTTTTGGCTAGAATATGTTCACTGTTTTTATATTGCAATTTGACTAATTTTGATGGTTCTCTAAAGATTAAAAAATTGGAATAATTATAAATATTCACAAAGGAAATTTTTACATTGATATTTCAGAACTTGTCTGAAAAGTTGCTGAAGAAAGAACTGGAGTTTACTCAGTTAGAGGAGAAACATAATGAAGAATGTGTGAGTAAAAAGAATATACAAGCAAGCCTTCATCAAAAAGACTTAGATTGTCAACAGCTTCAGTCAAGATTATCTGCATCTGAAACCTCCCTGCAAAGAATACAGGCAGAACTAGGTGAAAAGGGAGAAGCTACACAAAAGCTCAAAGAAGAATTATCAGAAGTGGAGACCAAGTACCAGCATCTTAAGGCTGAGTTTAAACAGCTGCAACAGCAGAGAGAAGAAAAAGACCAGCACGGGTTACAACTCCAAAGTGAAGTTAATCAAGTAAGAGATGTTACTTTTATTTGTTGTAATTCCTCCTGTGGTTTCTTATTTGATCATAATATAGTTCATTAAAAAAATATTGTCATTTAAAAAAATTAACTCTTAATTTTCACAACCGGCAGGTTTGAGTCGGATTTCATTTCCTTTAATTTCATTTCAATTTTCCTTAATGAGAAAGAAATGTTAGCATCCATCATATAATATTGTTGTGAAGTGTTTATGAATGAATACCTATAAATTGCTTAGGATGGTACCTGGCATATGGTAGGTACTCAGCACCGTAGGTACTCATCACATGTTAGTTAATTGTAATTAATTCAAATTGTTGATCATTCTTTAATTTAGAAATTCTTATCTTTTTTCTTTTTTGTTACTAAATTTTCAAAATATAATTATGGTTAAACCAATAATATAAAAATATCTATATTTTAAAAGAAAAAAAATAAATTAGTCCTAACGACTATTTTTATAGTAATATCTAACTTAAATTTAAGTTCTATATTCTTATTATTTCTTATAGATAACATTAAAAATTGGTTGAAAAATGGAAATTTGGGGGACATTAAAGTCCTCAGCCACTTTTTTGATAATATTCAACTATTTTCACTTAAATGGTAGTGATACTTGCTTTTTTTTTTTTTTAATGCTCAGTTAGCCAGCATATAGTACATCATAAGTTTTTGATACAGCGGTCAGCAATTCATTAGTTGCGTTTAACACCCAGTGCTCATCACAACACGTGCCCTCCTTAATACCATCACCTGGTTACCCCATTCCGGCCCCCCCCCCCCCCGCCCTTCTGTAACCCTCAGTTTGTTTCCTGGAGTCCAGAGTCGCTCATGGTTTGTCTCCCTCTGTGATTTCTTCCCATTCAGTTTCCCCCTCCCTTCCTCTGTGGTCCTCTGCTCTATTCCTTATGTTCCATGTCCTTATGTTCCACATATGTGTGAAACGATATGATAATTATCTTTCGCTGCTTGACTTATTTCACCTAGCATAATCCCCTCCAGTTCCATCCATGTTGATGCAAATGGTGGGTATTCATCCTTTCTGATGGCTGAGTAATATTCCATCGTATGTAGGGACCACATCTTCTTTATCCATTCATCTGTTGAAGGGCATCTCAGCTCCTTCCACAGTTTGGCTATTGTGGACATTGCTGCTATGATACTTGCTTTTATGGCATCAGTCCTTCTGTCTTCTTGGCCTGATATATTCTTCCTATTTGTCTTCTCCTTAATGAACACACTGCTTACCTCACTTGTCACTTTTCTAGTAATCCCTTTCTGAACATTGCCATTTTTCCCTCCCTGACTGCCCAAAGGTGGCTTAAGCACGTATATATTTTGATTGCTTTACTTACCGCAGTATAGTATATTATCATAACTTATGTGTCTTTCTTTACTAGATTCTGAACTCTTTGGGTACAAAGACCATGTCTTACTCATTTTTTATTTTCTCTATCTGACACATTGCTTGTTTTTTTGTTTTGTTTTGTTTTTGTTTTTTAAAGATTTATTTATTAGAAAGAGAGAGAGAGCTGGGGAGGCAAAGGGAGAGGAAGAGAGAGAAGCTCAAGCAGATTCTGCACTGAGTGCAGAACCTGACACAGAGCTTGATCTCATGACCCTCAGATCATGACCTGAGCTGAAATCAAGAGGAGGACGCTTAACTGATTGAGCCACCCAGGCGCCCCACACGCATGGGTTGTTATTCAGCAAATGTTTTAGTGGATAATTTAGATATCTGATGTTCATTTCAGATAAAATTTGGCACTTATGGTTTCTAAGAGACAACATGTTTTGTTGGGGGATACAGAACGGAAAAAGGAAACCATACTTACCTTAAATAATTATGTAAATCTCATTGAGGATAAGGCAAGTACTGTCCTATATCAAAGAATGTGAAGATTATAATAAAATGATCCTATATATGATGGGAATTTAGAAGAGTTCCTCTTCTGTTTTCTTACCCTGCAGTACTTCATTTGTGTAATTACTTTATCCAGTTATGTGATCAGGAAAAGCTTTGTGTGAGACAGACACGGTGCATAAAATTATGAATATTGAATAGATATTGACAAATGACAGTGTGGAGGTAGGAGAATCTTCCAGGCAGAAGTGATTAGTGAAAGTAAACTAGTGCCAAGAAAGTACTGTAAGAACCAGCAAGGGACGTCTCTTAAATAGGGTGTGTGTAATAGTAGTGGACTATTGTGATTGAAAAGAGCGTTTGGAACCTTATCATGTCGGGTCTTGAATAGCAGGCCAGGAATTTGGGCTTTATTTGGTTTTCAGTGGGAGGAAGGGCATGAGGAATTTTGAGAACCTACTCAAACATATTTTTTTTTCAAACATTTTTTTTTTAAAGATTTTATTTATTTATTTGACAGAGATAGAGACAGCCAGCGAGAGAGGGAACACAAGCAGGGGGAGTGGGAGAGGAAGAAGCAGGCTCATAGCGGAGGAGCCTGATGTGGGGCTCGATCCCATAACGCCGGGATCACGCCCTGAGCCGAAGGCAGACGCTCAACCGCTGTGCCACCCAGGCGCCCCCAAACATATTTTTATACAAAGACTTGAACATGTGATTAGTTGGTTTAGTCACAATTCTATAATAAATAAAGAGATCATACTGAAGACCTTAAAGTGATACCATTTATCTTCTTTCTTTAGCATGCTGTTTGCATTCTACCTTCAAAGTATGTCTCAAATCTGTCCACTTCTCTTCATCTACACTGCTCCTGCATTTAATTTAAGCCACTGTATTGACCTTCTTAAAGTTTTCCTTCTAGTGACCTCCTTAATCTGTTTTCCATGCAGAAGCCAGAGACATCTTTTTAAAACATGAAGGATATCCCTTTATTTGTCTGTTTACAGTGGCTTTGCATTACACTTTGAATTGAATCCAGATGTCTTACTTTGGCATGTGAGTTTCCGCATGTAGCATAACCCATACTATGTCTTCGAATTCATCTCCTACCACTGTTAAGTTATGTTGATCTCCTTTTAGTTCCTCAAACACACCAACACTTCAAATGCTTTCCTGCCTTAGGTCCTTTGCCCATTTTTTTTTCTTAGTGTGCCCTGACTTTAGTTCTTCAAAAGGCTGGCTCAGGTGTCATATTGTCAGTAAGGACTTCCAGGACTGCTCTATTTAAATAGCTTGTTTTCCATATATTCTGGACCCCTTCTTTATTTCAGCAGGCTTTTTTATTCTTCTTTATAACACTTTATAGTGTATAATTAGTTTTTTGTTTACTTGCATATTGCCTGCCATTCTCATTCGACTGTGAACTCCTTAATGTGCGGAATTTGTTTTATTTTATACTCTGTCAGCCTCTATACTTAGGGCTTTCAGCAAATATTTTTTTTTTAGAAGATTTTATTTATTTATTTGTCAGAGAGAGTGAGTGCACAAACAGGGGAAACAGCAGGCAGAGGGAGAAGCAGGCTCCCCACTGAGCAAGGAACCTGATGTGGGACTCGATTCCAGGACTCTGGGATCATGACCTGAGCCAAAGGCAGAAGCTTAATCAACTGAGCCACCCAGGCGTCCCTTTCAGCAAATACTTATTGGAAGGATGGAAGTGAATCTCACCTTAAACCTTTTTTTATATCCTTAAAGAGTGTAGGCATGAACTGGTTTCGTTTTTCTCTCCATTGTATCCTTAGCATCCATTTTGGTAGTGACAAAAGTAGATAGTGGCAACTGTCAGCAAAGGACTTGAAGACAAAGCAGTATATATTCTTCGTAATTGTGTTTATGAGCAGTTCTAAAATAGCCACAGATGTGCAGATACTGATGTTACATAATTAAAAGATTAGATGTTAGCATTTTAATTTTTAAAAATTATCTTTTTTTTTTTTTTAAAGATTTTATTTATTTATCTGACAGAGATAGAGACAGCCAGCGAGAGGGGGAACACAAGCAGGGGGAGTGGGAGAGGAAGAAACAGGCTCATAGCAGAGGAGCCTGATGTGGGGCTCGATCCCGTAACGCCAGGATCACGCCCTGAGCCAAAGGCAGACGCTTAACCGCTGTGCCACCCAGGCGCCCCTAATTTTTAAAAATTATCTAACATGCATTTGAATAGCACAGTGGATTTATTTATTTATTTTAAAGATTTTATTTGTGTGAGAGAGAGAGAGAATACGAGTGGGGGGAGGGGCAAAGGGAGAGGGAGAAGCAGACTCCCCGTTGAGCAAGGAGACTTAGGACTGGATCCCAGGCCTCAACCCCAGGACCCCTGGATCATGACCTGAGCCCAAGGCAGACATTTAACTGATTGAGCCACGTAGGCACCCCAGCATAGTGGATTTAGAAACCAGCTGCCTGAGTTCCGGTTCTGTGGCTTACAAGCCGTGTGATCTCAGGCACAGTATTTAACTTGGGCCTGTTTGCTCATCGCTAATATGGATAATAATGGAATCTTCTTCATAGGGCTATATATATGAGGATTAAATTAGTTAATATTTGCATTTAGGATAAGGCCTGGCACTTAGTAAATATTGTTAGGAGTATAAATGAGTAAAGAATTATGTATATAGGTGTACAAACTGAATTTATTATAGAGTATATACATATATATGTATATCCCAAAATGATTGTGATTTTAGGGTAGACCATTCTATTAATAATTCCAGTGTTTACTATTTTTATGCTTGATTTAACATCTTTCTTTAACATGTTTACTCTCAAATGGTATGGACATCATTGTTTAAGTAATTTTGGCCTGCTCCCACTCTTGGACAGCCTTTTTTGGGATTCTTTTTTTAAATTAAAGATTAGGGATTTACCAGGAATTGTACAGTAGTGAATGACCAAGTTATTTATAGTACGCATCCCTTTTTCTTACCCCTTTATTAAATCTACACTTCAGAGTAATAATTCTCTTTAGTTCGGTTGGTTCTCAGTTCTGTCTGCACATCAGATTCACCTGGGGAGATTTAAAATATTAATAGTATCAAGGCTTCACCCTTGGTCCAATTAAATCATAATCTCTGGCATAGTCCTGGGCACTGGCATATTCAAATGTTTTCCCTGTAATTGTATATGCAGTTGAGCTTGAAAACTGCTGCTTTTTAAAGTGTTACTTTTTGGCAAGTGATTTCTGAGGTTTCCTGAAGTTGAACATCATCTGATTCTTGTTATGAAAACATGAATTTCGGGGCTTTAGCTCAAATGTATTAAATTTAAACTTGCATGGGAGGAGTCTGATTATCTGTGCATTAACAATGATATTAGGAGATTCTTTTATATTATTTTTTGGTGTGTGTACAGCATAGTGATTTACATTTCTGTACATTACTGAATGCTTTTCATGGTGAATGTAGTCACCATCTGTCACTCTACCATGTTATTACAGTGTTATGGACTGCGTTTGCTGTGCTGTACTTTTCATCTCTGTGACTTATTTTATAACTGAAGTTTGTACCTCTTCATCAGCAGGAGATTCTTATCCAGCAAGTTTAAGAACTAGACGTGGATGATGGCTGTTTGTAAGAGATCACGCACTTTGGGTGCTTGAAATATGAGTTTACCTTGAAGGCCTTCTTTGCTTTTACCTATCAGGATTGTGCCTAATTATTGTAGTGAGAAGGAGAAGGTTTGGGACTTACTTTATAGAGCTAATCCACTGTATATTAAGAAGAGGAATAAAAAGAAAGATGTCAGAGTGCTGGCTAAGGACAAGGATAAAATAAATGCATTCTCTTTAACCGGTACTGATTCTTATTTTAGTTAGATGGAAACATGTTTTACTTTAAAAATTAACTGTGGTTTTCTTTATTAAGGATAGAGTATATTCTAATAGCCACAGATTGTTTCACAGCATAAGAAAATAGTGGGTGTCCACCTTTCTGATAGAACTTTGTTTTATCCTGGGATGTCTGGGTGGCTCAGTCAGTTAAGTGTCTGCCTTTGGCTCAGGTCATGATCCCAGAGTCCTGGGACAGAGGCCCATGTTGGGCTCCCTGCTCAATGGGGATCCTGCTTCTCCTCCTGCCTGCTGCTCCTCCTGCTTGTGTTCTGTCTCTCTTTCTAACAAATAAATAAATGAAATCTTTAAAAAAAATAAAAAAGAACTTTGCTTTATCCTGATGAACTATGAATTTTTATGAAGAAAAATGCAAGTGTAGCGCATGTAAGTATCAATATGACACAGAGGCTATAGATTCTTAATATTTTCACATTTAACCTGAATAGTTTTGATTGAAAGCAGTTGTACAGAATGTTGGTTATTAATTTTTAATTTTGCTGAGGCATATGCATGTGCATGTGTTATGAGACTGGTGTGTAGGAACACTCTTAGTGTGTGCCTTGCCAAATGTCTTGCAACTTTTTAAAATATCATACAGCTCATTTTTGTTCTATATTCCCAGCACTCATGCAGTTATTCTTCTGAAATTAATACAAACTTTTTTCTTTTTTTAATGGAACTTCCCCTTCCCCCAAGAGAAACTGACTACTGTTTCTGGTAGTGTTAGAGAAAATAAAGAATTTGAGAAAGCGATGGTTCTTAGTTCCAGGGCAAGTCTCTCCTTTAGTTTTAATTGGGTAGCAATTTTTTAAAGTTAATGAATGAGGGCCACCTAATATTTTTTAAAAAGTATTCTTTCTTCTCTTTTACTTAGAAATTATGTGCCAGTTCGAGCATTTGGGAATGCTTTGTGCTCTATTCAGTACCCAAATGTAAGGAGTTAATTGTGGTGGTTCGTAACTATGAAGAAACAAGAATCACTATGAAATAAAAAAAAAAAAAAAAACACTATGGAATAGGTCTGAGTGTGTGCCTGAGTGTCTTCATTTTTTTTTTTTTATTGGACTCACAACCCTGAGATCAAGACCTGCGCTGAGATCCAGAGTTGGAAGCTTAACTGACTGAGCCACCCAGGTGCCCTGAGCATCCTGATTTTTAAATTTTATTTTATTATTTTAAGCTCCTCAAGTGATTCTAACATTCAATTCCAAACAGGAGCCTTTGGTTCACTGTATTTTTGTTTGTTTGTGTGTGTTTGTTTGTTTGTTTGTTTGTTTAAGAGAACAAAAAGCCCTAAAACTGTGATGTTTAATCATAGTTTTATGTGATCCATAATAATTTATGTGATTAAAATTCAGCTGAGTCTTAGGTTCCCCCAAAGTATATGAAAATTAAGGTTTATACTTATACTGGTGAAAAAGAAAACATTGTTTAGAAAGTAGGTAGGTGGTGGTAGTGATGTAATGAGTGTGTGTGTGTTTTTACATATGTACTATACAAACTTTTCTTTTTCTTTTTTAAAGTTACATAGCAAACTTCTGGAGACAGAGCGCCAACTCGGTGAAGCTCATGGTAGGCTAAAGGAGCAGAGACAACTTTCAAGTGAAAAGTTGATGGATAAAGAACAACAAGTGGCTGATCTACAGCTCAAACTTTCTCGTTTAGAAGAACAGGTAAGCTAACATTTCAAGTGAGTTTATAATAGCAAGTTTATTGATAGATATGAGGCATCTTAAATAGTATTATGGTTCAGTTTTTTTCATTGTTAAGAGCTTTAATTAGACATTTTTACTTCAAATTGTGACATTTATTTCTCCCCACTAAAAAATCCTACTCATTATTAACTATATTAGGTTATTTTGTTGTGACTGTACTCTCTAAAGTTCTCAATTAAAATGTGTTAAGACTACTCTTTTAGCTTAAGACAAGAAAGGTTCTAGGGGTGGACCTTTATTAGGCTGCTGAAGGGGAGGAGTCTTCCTGCCCAGGAAGGACAACTTCCCAATAAAACAGTGAAACATGAACACAGTTGGTGAGGATCTTTAATGACACATATTTGGTGCATATAAACTTTTAGTCTGCATTTAAGGATTTTCACTTTTGCAATTTAAGTGTAAGATTGAATGCTATCGTAATTAAAGGTGTGGTTGCCAAAAATGGTAACTATTTTTGGTTAAAGTAAAAGTTATCATTAAATTATGTCTTTTACTAGAATTGAACAAACACTGAGTGTTAAAATCTGTAGCTTCATCAACAGATTTTCTTCTAGATCCAGAGTCTTAGACGTGATAGATAACCCATTCTTTTCCAGTAAGCATAATTATGTTGTAGAAAAAAAAATAAAACAAATATTGATACTGTAGTTTAGGTTATTGTTACAAAAAATCTGTATGTAATCAATTCCTTGATCGTATAAGTATACAAAAAAGCATTAATGAACTAAATGCCAACCTAGGGAAAGAATTGTGTTCTTAGGATTAGAGTCTGTTCCTAGGGAATAATTTCATAATCATGAGTTTAAGATTCTATAAGTAATGAGATATTGCTTTTAAAGTTGATTTTACATACTGTCTGAATTTAGGTTTTTTCTTCAGACTTGAGAATTTTGAGAATTGAAGTGATGCCAGATTTTTTTATTAACATTTAATGTATTATTGGTTTCAGACATACGTGTCTGTGATTCATTAGTCTTATATAATACCCAGTGCTCATTACATCACATGCCCTCCTTTATGTCCATCACCCAGTTACCCCATCCTTCTACCCCTCCCCCCTCTAGCAACCCTCAGTTTGTTTCCTATGATTAAGAGTCTCGTGGTTTGTCTCCCTCTCTGGTTTCATCTTGTTTTATTTTTTCCTCTCTTCCCCTGTGATCCTCTGTTTTGTTTCTTAAATTATACATATCAGTGAGATCAAATGATAACTGTTTTTCCCTGATTGACTAATTTCACTTAGCATAATACCCTCTAGTTCCATCCATGTCATTGCAAATGGCAAGATTTCATTTTTTTGATGGCTGAGTAATATTCCATTATATATATATATATATATATATATATATGCCACATTTTCTTTATTCATCTGTTGATGGACACCTGGGCTCTTTCCATAGTTTGGCTATTGTGAACATTGCTGCTATAAACATTGGGGTGCAGGTGCCCCTTTGGATCACTACGTTTGTATCTTTGGGGTAAATACCCAGTAGTGCAATTGTTGAGTTGTAGGGTAGCTCTATTTTTAACTTTTTGAGGAATCTCCATACTGTTTTCCAGAATGTAATGCCAGATATTTATGAATGATAGCATTATGCCTTTAAATTGTGAGCTGACAATCTACATTTTTTTTAAAGTTGAAGGAAAAAGTAACAAATTCTACAGAATTGCAGCATCAATTAGATAAAACGAAGCAACAGCATCAAGAACAACAAGCTCTTCAACAAAGCACTACAGCAAAACTTCGAGAAGCTCAGGTAAATATTAGTATTTGAATTATTAACCTTTTAAACAGAAATTAACCAAATCATTATTCTTTTATGTGGTAAAACTAGATAATGCAAAAAACCTGATTATGGAGGTCTTTGATAATTTTCAGTATCTGGATGATCAGAAAATCTTTTTCTTTTAATTGCTATGTTGAAATTTTCATTTTAAAATTATCATAACTAGATTTATTATAAGTAGACTTATATAAAATATTTAAATGTTATTAAATTTCTTTACTAAATTACCTATTTAAATAAAACATATTTATTAAATTATGTATACAAAATGAATTATTTATTGCTTATTATTTTTATTAGTACCTTATTTGAAAAACTTAAAAAATGCAAATAAAATTTCTGGATTTAGTTAACCCAGTAAAAAAGAACATTTTGTATTTTCTACAGTAGAACTTAGTAATTTTGGTCATGTCTTTCCCTGCTTCAGAACTATCATATGAATATTGGAATTGTAGGTATAGAAAATATAAGTGATTGGGCTAAATTTATACAGATTCTATAGCATAGCTTACAAGATTGAAAGAAGTAAAATTTTTGTTCTGTTACAGCAAGGGGAAGCGGGTGCCCAAGTGTTTGAAGTGAATTTGACTTTGACATTCATTTATTCCTTCAATCTTTCATTAATTCATTGAATATTATTGAGCACTATATGTCAGGCACTGTGGTAAGCACTGAAAATAAAGAGATGAGTAAGACACAGTGCCTGCCTTCTAGAAAATGGCAGTTTAATGATGTGCACACAGAAACAATGTTGGAATTTAAAGGAGGCTGTAAGTAATATGTCTCTCTTACCCTTCTGAGTTTGGAGAGTGGGATGGGAGTCAGATTGATAGAGATAAAAATACTGTACTCATTTACTTGTTTTTTCATTTATCCAGTCAACAAATGTGTATTAATGTCTACTTTTAGCCAAGGAAGTGATTTTGTGGATGTGGCAGCAAATGAAGTAGACAAAGCTGTCTGCCCTCATGAAGTTTAGTGAGGGAGACAAAAGCCAAGGTAAATAGGCAGAATATGTAGTGTGTTAGATGGTTTCAAGTGCTATGGAGATGAAAAAAGAACAGGGAGTAGGAAGGATCTGGGGGACTGGAGGTGGGATTGCAGTGTTACATAAGATTGGCAGGGAAGACCTCTCTGAGAAGATGAAAGACCCAAAGGAAAGAAGAGCATCAGTGCATTAAAAGGCCTGAAGCAGGAGCATGTCTACGAAATATCAGGAAGCCAGTGACTGGAGTGGTATGAATGATGAGAAGG
Source organism: Ursus americanus (assembly GCF_024610735.1). Classification (NCBI taxonomy): domain Eukaryota; kingdom Metazoa; phylum Chordata; class Mammalia; order Carnivora; family Ursidae; genus Ursus; species Ursus americanus. Next base: position 26,657,400 of record NC_142143.1, read on the forward strand.
CTAAGAGGGGCACAGGGTCGTAGAGATCACAGAGAATGAGAACATGTCAGGCCTCATAGATCATTTTAAGGATTTTACTGTGAGTGATGTGAGAAATCATTGAAGGGTTCTGAGCAAAGGAGTAATATGATCTGACTTATTATTTCACAGGATTACTCTGGCTGTTGTATTGAGAGTACACTATAGGGACACATGAGTGTAAGCAAAGAAATTAGCTAAGATACTACTACAGCGATCCAGATAAGAAATGATAAGGCTTAGATCAGAGTGGAAACAGTGAATGTAGTGAGAAATGGTTAGATTCTATGTATATAAGTAAAGCTGACACATTTAACTGATATATTGATGTGGGATATAGAGAAAGAAGTCAAGGATGATTCCAAGAAGTTTGGCCTGGGTAGTTAGAAAGACGGAGGTCAAACAAGATGAAGACTGAGAATCCTATTGGACTTGGCAACATGGAGGTCATTGATGACATTGATAAGAGCAACTTGGATAGAGAAGGAGGTATGATGGAAGGGGTTCAAGAGAAGATGGGAAGAGAGAGTTTGATGCAATGAATATAGATAACTCTAGGAGTTTTACTGTAAAGAGTAGCAAAGAAATAGAATAGTAAGACTGAGGTAAAGAATTTGGCATAGGTCTGCAGCCAAATGTACTTTTTTATAGTGTACCCCAGATTTAAATTTATTCATCCAGTCACAGACAAAGCCGGAAATGAGGCTTTCAACTTCTTATAGGCAGGTTGTCTCTTAGACTGAGGGGAGAACAAGGGGCTGAGTTAAACATGCTTTATTTAGTTCCTTATTCTAAACTTTCAGTTAGTTAAATTCTCATTCGCTGGGGAAGAATAAGAAAAGGATGTCAAAGAGGCCAGGCAGTCTCTCCTTATGGAAACATGAAAAGTCCTAAAAACTAATTAAAGAGGTGTAATCAGTGTCATTCTAGGTGTATATATGTAGATACAATTATTATGGTACCACAGAGGGCAGTTACCTAACTCAGACAGAGTCTGGAAAAGAGCAGTCATTGGAAACTTCTTAAAAGTGACCGTTTGAGTTGCAAAGGATATGTAGATGTTTCTGGGTTCATGAAGATGATTATAGTAAGAAGTATACTCCAAGTAGAAATTAAAAGGACAAGGATACTGAAGCTGATATGAATGAAACTGTTAGGTTTTGCTGGAGCTTAAAGTGTAATTTAGAGATTAGTTAGAGAAGAGGCCAAAGCATTAGACATGAGTAAGTTTATAGAAGGTCTTGTGTGACATTTATCTTTGAAGATAAAAGGTATTGGAGGTCTTGAGACAGAACTCTTGTGGCCAGATTTGGTTTTTAAATAGGTCATTGCTGTGGTTTTGTGAAAGATAGATTTCAGAGGGAATATTCTGAAGCAGGAGTTCAGTTAAAAGACTAATATATGCAGTAGTTTAGATGAAAGATAATAATGCCTTAGTTCAAGCAATTGTTAAAAGATGTCATAGGGCAACATGAGTAATACTTGGGCAGTAAAATAAGTAGGACTTAATAGTTCTAGGGAATGAGAGAGAAAGAGAATGACTTCCAGATTAATAACACTGGGTACATGGTAAATGGAGGTGTCATCAACTGTGTGAGTGAACATGAGACAAACGGCCATTTCATTGGGCAGTGTGAAGAGTTCAGTTTTGGACATTGTTGAGGCACCTATAGTATATATTTATTTAAATCTTAGAAGAGGGGACCATGCTATATATATTAGCTGTGAGAAACATCACTATATATGGGGTAAATGGAATTATTAGAATAGATGTGATCAGCCGGGGCGGGGGGGGGGGGAGTGTAGTGAGGAGAACAGATAACTGGTAACATAGGACTTCTGAGAAACACTAGCACTTAATGGCATAGATGAATGAGGAAGAGCAGCCCAAAGAAAGAGATTAAAGTAATTAAGGAGAACCTGCAGAGTGGAAGCCAAAAGATTGGGGAGAGTCAAAAGTTGGGAGTAATCAGCAACTTCAAATGTGGATGTGTAGTGGGGATGCCGAATATGGTAAGTGAAAAATGTCCATTATATTAAACTACAATTATATAAGTATATATTCTTACATATTGAGAATAAGTTAGTGACCTTGTTAAACATAATTTCAGTAAAGTGATAGAGATGTTTTAATGAGTAAATGAGAGATGAGGGAGTTGGAAAAGTAAGTTTGAATTACTTTTGAAATTTAAATACGAATTGTTTAAAAACTGGGTAGAGATGAATGGGGCTTGGTCTGGGAAGTGTTTTTGAAAACAAAAGATACCTGAACATGTTTATAGTCTAGGACAAAGGGACTGGTAGAGAGGGAATAATTGAGGATATTGAGGGAGAGGTTACTGAAGTAATAAATTATTGAAAAGCTATGAGGTAACAGATATAATGGGTGGTGGTAAATTTGAACTTACCCTCTCTGGAAGAATATTCTTTGAAGCTTGAGGAAAAGGAGTAAATATGAATCTATCTATCTATCTATCTATCTATCTATCTATCTATCTATCTATATTTATAGATAAGGGGATGAAAAATCAAGGTGTATCATCACAGAAGATTCCCCCCTCCTCCCTTTTTTTGGGTAAAGTTGGAGATGGTAATAGTTGAATGAAAGGCGGGCAGATATTAAGAATCTGGAGAGAATACTGAAGCTTTTAAGTAGTTGTTGAGGCGAATATTTGAGGGTAAGAACCTTAGTCAAGTGAAGGGATTGACAAGATGCTTCTGAGTATATGATGGAGGTTGGACTCTAGAACTCTGTAGTGGCAGCAATCTCTGAAGGCTTATGATTTTGCTCTCACAGTGCTTAGAAATGTAGGTCTGGAGTTAGTGGATAGCAACATTGATCTAGGAGTGGACTTTTTTTTTGGGTGGCTCTATTGGGAATTTGAAGGTGGAAGGAATTGGAGAATGTTGAATAGTTGAGACAATAGTTAAGATTAGTTCATATCCATATATTAGGTTCACAAGAGAAATGAGGCATATGCTAGAAGAACATTGAGGTCAGTGTTTGTTTGGCATTGAAGAACAGAAATGAGATCATGAAATTGGAAGATGGTCAGGAAGTTGTGGTCACAGAGTAGGACAGTTGAAATTTTTCATCTGGGACAATTTCAAGTGATTACAAGATCCTGCATGTGAGTAGTTGAATAGAATGAGTAAGGATCCAGGAATTAAGATGATATGAATGTTGAGGCTGTGCTCTTAATTCTTTGTGTATTTTGTATTTCCCAGGAAATTGGCAGAAATTGGGATTGAGAGAAAAACTAAATCAGGTCTCAAGTCTTCAGTGAATGAGGTAGGGATTTATAGATGATAGCAACACAGAATAGAAAGTAGAGTAAATGAATAACATACTCCCCAAAGCAGCATGAAGTTTTTACATGATGGGGAGAGTTATGAGGTTAAAAACCAGGAAGGAGTCAACCTCCCTTGCTTGCCCAGCAGAATGGTCCTTACGTATCCGAGAGTGTTGAGGGGGAATCAGCATCTGTAAAGGGTGAACCAAATTTCACTTCTGACTTGGAAATAGAGTGACTGTTCTGGAAAAAAGCTTAGGCCTAGAGCTATAGTTCCAGAAGATGAGTGGGATGTGGAGAGAGGGGTCATTAGTGGCAGGAGCAGAGAATGAGAGCAGATAGATTAGGTTGCCTTTCATCATATTGTGATTGAAACTTAGATGAGAAACATGTTTAAAAGTGATCTCGAATAGTGCAATATGGGTGCAAATTGTTGAGAGTCCCAGGCGGTTGCTCACTCAATGTGAGCAAGATAGCGTGGGGTACTGTAAGGTTTGCATAGGGGCTTGTTAGGGCCTGATTTTAGGGAGAGATTCTCTCTGGCTGTGTTAGAAAGATTGAGGCAGAGCCAAAGTCTCTGGGTTAGATAGCTCCAGAATATTAATGGGCATTGTTCTGGATGTGGGCTAATGCACCCTGCTCTGTGTAACACTAGGCCCCTGGTAAAGTAAAAGAAGAGGGATCCCTTGATGTATCAGTAGAAGAGTCCTATTGGAGTATTGAAGTGAGCCTTCATGAGTGTGCCTGTGTTAGAGTGCAGTCCTTTATTTTTCTGTTCATTCAACAAATATCTTAGAGCATATTTATCTTGTATACATCAATGAGTAAAACAGATGAAAGTCCTCACCTTTGTGGAGCATACATTCTAGTGAGGGGGCAAAGGGAAACAGATAAATATGAAAAATAAGTAACTTATTTAGTGTGTTAAAAGATAAGTGCTATGGAAAGGGAAAAAAAACATTCAGGAGAAGGAGTATTAGGAGAGGCTGCAATTTTATTTTATTCTATTTTTTAATTTTTTAAAAGATTTGTTTATTTTAGAAAGAGAGAAAACAGGCATGTGCCTATGAGTACGGGGAGGGGCAAAGGGTGAGGGAGAGAAGCAGACTCCCTTCTGAGCACAGATTCCCAATGCAGGGTCATTCTCATGACCCACAGATCATGGCCTGAGCCAAAATCGAGAGTCGATGAACAACTGACTGAGCCACCCAGGTGCCCCGAAAGGCTGCAACTTTAAATGTAATGGTCAGGGTAGGCCTGATTGAGTAGGTGACATTTGAGCAAACATTTGAAGGAGAGGTAATGAGCCATGTGACTTTGTGGGAAAGGTATTCTAGACAGAAGAAACAGGGCAAAGGCCCTGAGGTGGGAGTGTGCCTGGTGTGATAAGGAATAAGGAGAGTCCCATGAGTCTGCAATGGATTAAAGGAGAAGAAGAGTGGTGGGCAGTGAGGTCGAGTGTTAGAATAAGAATATGGTTAATTGAAGGTTTTTTTAAGAAAGTAAATTCTAGTTTATTATCAATAATAATAATATAGTTCTAATTATTTAAGTTTACCATGTTAAAATGTAAAGAGTAGTTAAAAAATTAAGACTAAGAGTTTGAGTTGCAAAATGTATTATCAATAATTTTATGTTTGAGGAATAACTTTTTAAGTTCTCTATTCTTAAGGTAGTAGTTTTCACCTCTTTACAGAATGATTTAGAGCAAGTACTACGTCAAATTGGTGATAAGGACCAAAAGATCCAGAACCTTGAAGCCTTGTTACAGAAGAGTAAAGAGAATATTTCCTTACTAGAAAAAGAAAGAGAAGATCTTTATGCAAAAATTCAGGCTGGTGAAGGAGAGACTGCTGTTCTTAATCAGTTACAAGAAAAAAACCATACCTTACAGGAGCAAGTAAGCGTGTCAAATGTATTCTATTTCTAAAACTGACTTTTATCTTTCTAAATCTTACTAAGTGCTTTATTTAAATGACTCTTCATTCTGTTTTTTTTTAGTACTTTTTAAATATTATATTTTTGACAAATACCATCTCATTTACCTTAGAGATGGGTTGCTATTGTAGTAAAAGTAAGTTAGTGTAATTTGACAAAGAAAATCTCAGTTCATGTCCCAGGACATAACTTATTACCTGTGTGACCACAAGCAAATCATTTCACCCTGTCAGCTCATTAGAAACATAGGGATATTATTAGTAATGCATTCTTACTTCATGGCATTTTGTGATGTTTTGAAAAAAGAATGAATAACAACATATATTTGTAAACTGAAAGTACTAATCAAGTGTTAGTTGTTACTATGTATTACCTAATATGTGGGCTTACTAGTTACTTATATTTTGGTCATGATATGTTTTTGGAATACGTAGTTAATAATAATTTTGATAAGTTGCTTATATGTAGTTTAAGAGAAACTTACAAAATGTAGCTTAATACATTTTCAAACTGAAAGAATTTATAGTTACTTTTTTGTAAGAATTGTCCAATAAGAGAGTTATAATTATCTAAATGAGAAAATAGTAAAACAAAATATCAATAGGCAATGCCACTTTTCTAATTCTTTTTAAAAGAATAAATAAAAATAAATTATGTACTTGTGCTTCCTGCCATGTTGGAGTAACTGATACTTATTTAGTCCTTTCACCATAAATGACTGTAACAGTAGGGAAAAAAATGTGTAAAACCACTGTTTTCAGATACTGTACAACAAGCAATGCAGTACTTTGATTCCTGAGAGAAGAGAAGCAAGGGAGTAAACCTATTGACCATTCCAGCTTTTGACCCGGAGACATTTCCCAGACTGAGGTGCAGGTTGGGGGAATCCAAGGAAAGCACAGTGGTCTCACTGAACTAAGGAGTGAGATATCGAAGTTCAAAAAGGTTGAGGCACCTGTACTTTGTAGGGCAGAATGTCAAAGAGGAGGGAACAATGGAGAGAAGCAGCCCCAGAAATCTGCATAAGGGATGCACTTGAGCCTTTAGCTGACTGCTAAACTTTGCATTCATGCAGCGGGATTTCGTGAGGCCAAGCAATGAACAATCATTAGGAAGCTGCAAACTGAAAAATGATCAGGGCTGGGAGATGTTCAAATCCAGGAAGAGAATAAAGATGTGGTTGAACACTTTGGGGACATTTAGTAGAAACCCCAGGAATGTCACACCTTAGGATAAAGCTAAACTAGCCCTAGGGTAAAAGCTAGTGTACACCTGACCTAACAAAGCATAAGAACAAGCTTCAATGAGATCCAGCTGAACCACATGTATATTAACTGCCTGCTGGAACAAAATTAAACATTTTTGAAAGAAGACAACAAAATCAAGACTTGTTACCATAAATATAAAAAAATTACTAGACATTCAAAGAAGAAAACATGTATGGCTCTTAAAATATGCTTTTTACTATAAAGGAAAAACTCTAATAATGGAAATAGAAGAGGAAATGATAAAAAAAGAATTAAATAGAACTTCATATATATACTTATATATATCCATATATATCTATATATATAAAGAGAGATATGGATATAATTAAAATTTCATTGGATGGGCTTAATAGATTAGCCAAGTAGAAAGCAGTAGTGAACATTAAGACAAGACAATTGAAACTGTCCAAAATGAACCACAGAGAGAAAAAAAGGCTGGGCTAAAAAAACCCCTCAAAAACCCAAAGAACTCTGCTTTAGTGACCTGTGGGACAGTATCATGTAATCTAGCATACATGTAATTGATGTGACAGAGGGTGGGAGAAAAATATTTATTGAAACAATGGCTGAAAAAAAATTCAATTTGATTAAAAATATGAACCCATAGATTTTAGAAACTCAATGAACTTTAAGCAAGGTACACCGAAGAAACATCAGATGAATTGGATTTCATCTAAATTAAAAATGTTTGCTTTTCAAAAGATGCCGTTACAAAAATAAAAGCCAAGGCACAGACTGGGAGAAAATATTTGCAATACATTTATCTGACAATTCGGATTTAAATACTCAGAATATATAAGGAACTCTTATTAGTTAGATCAGTGTTGTCTGGGACTAGAGATGAGTAGAGGGTGCTGACTGTGAAGGGGCATGAGTAAGCCTTTTGGGGTAATTTAATTGTTCTCCATCTGATTATGGCAGTGGTTAAATGAGTGTATATATTTATCAAATCTCAAACTATGCAATTAAATTGGGTGAATTTTATTTCATGTAAATTATAGCTCAGTCAAGATGGTTTTAAAAATAATGGAATCTGAATTTATTGTTTTCTTGTAGTTTTGAGAGATTGCTTATTTTTGGAAAGATGTGAATAAATTTTCTTAAAAAATATGAGATAATCTATCATAGAGCACTTTAATATTCTTATGGACCTTTAATTTGTTTTTTTAGTTCTTATTATATCATATGTGATCTTCATAATTAGAGTCTTGCTTGTATGATAGGTAACTCAACTAACAGAGAAGCTGAAGAATCAGTCAGAAAGCCATAAACAAGCCCAGGAGAATTTGCATGACCAAGTGCAAGAGCAGAAGGCACATCTTAGAGCTGCACAAGACCGTGTTCTTTCCTTAGAAACCAATGTCAGTGAATTGACTGGTCAATTAAATGAGAGCAAGGAGAAGGTCTCCCAGCTTGACATACAGGTAATATTGAATTATGCAATTTAATGTGAGTTTGAATAAAACACCTATTTTGGGCCATTAAATGTTGTAAATTCTGTTTCTCTCTCCTTGTGTCTCTCTTTCTGTCTCTGCCTACCCCCACTTCCCTCTCCCTCTCTCTGCCTTATTTATTAGTGGAAAAACATTGGGAATAGGAATTAAATAAAGGTTGTATCTAGACAGTTTGTTGAGGTTTCATGTTTGCCTTTTTTTTTTCTTTGTCTCTTCTGGCAGACCGTACCACCAGATTTTTTTGCTTTTCTTTTTTTTCCGGAAATCCTTGTTGTTGTTTTTGAAGTTCAAAGTCATTTGATACTATACCATTAGATTTCTCTGTTACTTTTTGACTTTGATTTTTAGATTTTGCTTCAAAGGTTTGATTTAACAAAATACCTTTACGTATGTAGCATTGCATATTTTTAATGTACATTCTTTCAGAGGCCAATATAGAAGCCTTGTTCAATGAATCAGTGATGGGATGGGAATTAAAACAGATTGTTTTTTCCATTTTCATTGTTGGTTTCTTATCCTATGCTATAGTAGAGAAAGTTATAGAAACATTTCTAAGCCTTGATTTTCTTTATTTTAGGAAAATAATTCTATTGAAAATAAGAAATATAGAATAATATAACAGGGATACTTTTTAACTTGGAGGAAGAGGATACACATTTCTTCCTATTTAAAATACAATTATTTGTTAGATGAGTTATATGATAACCCAATATTTGGATGTCCAGTTTGAGAGAGGGAGAAGTGTTTTGGTGTCATGCAGGGGCATATATATCATCATATATATCATGATAAATTTCATCATTTATCCAAACATTATTAGGAGTCTTTTCTTTTACACATTCCTGTTTGGGGGATAATTGCATACTTATTTTTCAGTGTCTAAATCCTTATGTTTTTTGCCGAAGGACTTAATTTTTAAAATAATTTAGAGACAAAAGCAGTGAGTGTATATTCAAGCAAGAGAAAATCAAGAACTAAATACAAATGAAATGACTGGTCAATTTTGTTACAGATTAAAGCCAAAACTGAATTACTGCTATCGGCAGAAGCAGCAAAAACTGCTCAGAGAGCAGATCTTCAGAATCATTTGGACACAGCCCAAAATGCATTACAAGATAAACAGCAGGTAGGTGAACCTGATGCAATTTCATCCAATAACCTAATGTTTTGTTAGATGAATTAATTGCAAACATGTATAAAAATGATACTCAATTTTATTAATGTCATGGTCAACTTGCTTATTCCCTTTGATTTCTCCCTGAGTTCAGAACCAGTTGAGTGGTAGATGCAGGAAGGAGTCGGACTGATAAAGATAAAAATGTCATTTTTGTTTTTGATAAAGCCCAACTGGTGTGCAGCTGTGGTTGGGCTTCTTAATATTTTATTACTCCTTAGTGTAGACCATGGTGTGGAGCTGAAGTATCTACTCCTAATTGTTGAGTTGTTGCTTCATTCCATCAAGTGCCAGTGATTGGGAACGAGAGACAGACTTTCACACCTGTTTTAGTAGGTTGCAGTCAGTTTTTAGTAGGTATTGTGGGCCATGACCTGGATATACTTACCACTTGGAAGCAGGAAAAGAGCACAAACCGCAGTAAGAGTTACTCTTTTATTTTGGGGGTGAGAATAAGTAGGGTTGTAGGGAATGCAGAAGTACTTTTTTCAATACTTCTGATTGAATAAAAGCTTACTACTTTAGGGCCAAGGTAAAAATGCTGATAGATTTTCTACCTTTTACCAGACAGAAATTTTTAAAATTTACTTTTTATTTGAGAGGTAACACTGGTTGTTGGCCTAATTTTTTTTTAGCAATATAGTAATATATCAAGTTAACAAAATAAAAACTTTGTTTTCTATATTTACCCTAAACCTTAATCGCATTTTCTTCCTTCGATGGAATGTTTGCTCTTAAATTTGGTATGCATCCTTCTAGAGTTGTGTAAGCACTGAACAGATATATGTGTATGCATTTATATATAAATAGACACACAGCACACACACATACTGATATTTTTCTTTTGTGTCCACAGAATCACTGTGTATGTGTGTTCTGCAACTTTTTACTCGCATTTTTGCTAATAAATACATCTGTAAAGTACTTTCTGAGCACGAGATCAGTGCTAGAAACTGTAATGGAAAGAGTATTTATAAGAATAATCACTTAAAAGTTTAAAATTTTTCAGCCAAAAATATCACTAACAAAATTTGAAAGCACATGGTAAAAGAATAAAACATTTTCTGAAATGTGTCTGATGAAGGGTTAATAAATCCTCGGTATTTAAAACACTTAGGAATTAAAAGAACCTACAAAAAAAAGGAAATGGTCAAAATATGTTAACAGATATTCAGGTTCATTAAGAATCAATTGTAAATTAAGACAGTAACAGAATATGCCCTTATTGAGGTCAGATGTGTGTGTTGAACACTGGAAGGTTTGGAGATGGTGTAGAAGAATAAGCCACCTTCATACATTGCTGGTGGTTATGTATGTTAGTTCAACCTTTTAATGGTGGTAGGGAAAGCTGTTTGATAATATATTTCAAGAACTTTAGGAGTTTTCATTCTTTAGCTCATTTTTAGTTCTTTATCCTAAGGGAATAATCATAGCTTTTAGGATGCTGTTTACATTTCTGTTAATAAAATGCAAAAAGTTTAGTAGCAGTCTAAGACTAAAATAGGACATTTGGCTAAAAAATGGTCTGGATCAAATAAAATGGAAATTTATGCAATTATAATGATATTTTAGAAAATAATGTCACAATTTCATGATGCATTGTTATGTTAAAATAAAGGTTATAATGAAACAGTATGTAAAGTGAGATTCTCTCCCTGTTTTAAAAGTATAAATCAAAAGATAGATACATACAGAAAAGACTAAAAGAAAAGTTATCAAAACATTAGTAGTGATTATTTGTGGGTGGTGGATTTACTAGTAATTTGTATTTTGTTCTTTCAGTGCCTCCAGATACTATAAATGAACAAGTTTCATAGATGCAGTCACCATTTTTAAATGTTATTTTTTGAAATGGCATCTTGAACATTGAAAACAATTATAATATAAAAGTGTTCTTTTATTATTAGCCTATTTAATATTCTGTTGTATTGTTTTGGCTCCTAAAATAACTCTTCCTAGAAAAAGTTATTGAGTGGGTATGCATATAAACTTAGTATCTCATGCTGTGTACGGTTTTAGTTCAGGTCCTTTATACTGGTAAATATAATGTCTGATTCCTCATTAGACTTCTTTCTAGTCTTATTCCAATAGTTTATTAAATAAAATTAGAACTTTCAATTTTACTCTGATGAAACATCTGGGCATACAATAAAGTAAACCTTACCAAAGTTTTCTTCAATTGTACTTTTCTATAGGAGTTAAATAAGATCACTACTCAGTTGGATCAGGTTACTACAAAGTTGCAGGATAAGCAAGAACATTGCAGTCAGCTGGAAAGTCATCTTAAAGAATATAAAGAGAAGCACCTCTCTTTAGAACAAAAAACCGAAGAATTAGAAGGTCAAATCAAGGTTTGTATGAAAGATACTGAATTTACCTAAATTTTCTGCTGCTGTAGTAATGGAAACTGATAACGTAGAAGGAACTGAAGATTTTAAATTTGCAAACAAGGGTGAAGTTGTCAGATAAAACTTTAAATTACATGTAATTTTTTAGGCCTTAATTTTGAATTCCATCTTTAATTTTAATTTCTTCATTAATGGATGGCTTTTACAAATAGCAGTTTTAACGTGCATACTGGTTCCTTTGTAATGTGTAACTATTTCAAAGAAACAACCAACCAGGGATCTACTCTGTAATTATAAGGAACTTACCATTTTGTCGTTGTTGTTATGAAGCCTCTTTTGTTCCATCATTCCCTTCTCCTTACTTCCTTTTTCCAATATATATTTCACATATGACAGACTTCTTCCTTTTTTAAACTTTACGTTTATACCCTTTGGATTTTGTGTTTAGTTTAATAATAAGTTTATACTGTGGTAAATTGCTTTTTACTTTAACACAATTGCAAGTGAAAGTGTTGATTTACTAAAGAGATCAAATGACTAGACCTATCAGAAGAGGATTTGACCTGAGTCCTTTGGCCTTTAAATGGAATCTACTATCAATTAAACAGATACTTCTCAAATTACTATTTATATGTAAGCTATACCTTCACAATCAGATGAAACACTTCTGTAGAACTATTGGATGTGTTATGTGTATGTGTATATGTGTAGATCAACACTGATACAACATGGAAGAATGTTGTATGTTTACAGTTCTGTTTATGGGTTTCTTTTTCTTTTCATTATGGCTGGTGATAATAATAGTGACAAATTAGTTTTTGTAATGTTTGAAAAGAACAGAGAGGCCATTTTACTGAAAAATGTCTAATGAGAATTCTCTTTGGGTATCTTTTACAAATAGTTATTTAGAACTAGTAGTGTCTCTTATGATGATCAGGTCTTTAACATTTGGTAATTTTTTTAGGAATATGTGTTTTAGATAGTTATTTGTTACAAAATTTTACAGTTATATCAAATATCCAGTATAAGTGTTGAATAAGAGCCACAGTACCTAGATTGATTTATAAAATATTTAGGGTACAAAATTATTGCAACTATATAAGAAAATGTGCTGCTCGTTGATATTTAAACTTTATACTTAACAGCTTGATTTTGTAAATTTGTAAAAGTGCACACAGCTATATGTATGATATGTATGTGTATGAGACAGAAACTGTACTATGAAGAGCAGCAATCTTTAAACCAAGAATTTAAAGATGCAAAACCAGGAATTTAACTGACTTTATATTTAGGGTCAATAAATGTTAACGAGAAGGATGACATGACAGCTCCATTTTAGTTTTGAATATTTATAATTACAACAGTGTTGTTCACTGAATATAAAGGATCATTTTAAGTGGGCCCACATGTGAACCTGTTACCTCTTTTTTTCATACTTGAGTTAAAACTCTATTCAAGTAATAGATACAATTATTTTAAGTTTTTTTCCTCTTTTTTAGAGTTCATTTTTGAAAGTAGAAACTTAGTGACTGCCTGTCATGTATAAAGCCTGCTGGTGGGTCCTCTGAAAGATTCCAAAATAAATAGTTCCTTTACTCAGTAATGGCTTCAGAATGGAAAATGTGTTTTTTATTATAACATAAATATTTTATGGTTATTATTGTGTGTTATGTCAACACCAATTTGAGTATAAACAAAAACATTATATTTGATATTAGATGGATAATTACAGACATTAAAATGGTTACTGTATTATATTTCTTCATAGAAACTAGAAGCCGATACTCTTGAAGTTAAAGGAAGCAAGGAACAAGCTTTGCAGGATCTACAACTGCAAAGACAGCTGAATACAGATTTAGAGCTTAGAGCCACAGAATTGAGTAAACAACTTGAAATGGAGAAAGAAATGTAAGCTAAACTACATTAAGGGAGAGGATTATAAACTATTAAAGTCTTATGGTTTCAGTTATGCTATTGCAGGGCTTAAAGATTTATTAAGTGTTTATGTTGATTGTATAAACTCTGATGTTAATATGAATGAATGAAAAATAAAGCCATCGTAAATAATATGGTTAAATTTACCTTCACTAGAAAGGACTGAAAATTTGGGTCATCTGGTCTCTTTTCAACAGTAATATGGTACTCATTTCTCTGGGTTAAAGCAATTGTTTTGAGTTGTTCACTAGTTTGAATAAATTAATGTAAAAGTAACAAATAAAGGAGTATTTCTACCTATCACCCAAGAGCAATCAGGCTTCTGCTTTGAGGGACTATACCAAGTAAGGAATGTATACTTTCTTCTGAGAAATGATCTATTTTAGTTTTGTGATGCATCTTGACAGATTGTATTTATAAGCACAAGGGAAACAGAATCAGTGTACCTTTTTAAAAATTATTGAAGTAAAATTTATATACCATTAAATGCACAGGTCTTACATATACAGTTTGAGTTTTAGTAAGTATATACTCTGTGTAATAACATGCACCCCCTTCCCCACAACATTTTTATTACCCATGGAGTTTTCTCGGGTGTCCTTCTAGTCAGTCCCTTGTAGACACCACAGTTCCACCTTCAGTCCCCATAGGTTGATGTTGTGTGTTTTTTAAATGAAATCATATCGTATGTTCTTTTTTATGACTGGCTTTTTTTCACTTAATGTACTATTTTTGAAATTCATCCATATAGTTGAATGAATATTGTTCCACTGAATGAAATATACTACAATTTGTTTATCTAGTCTTTTTTTAGTGGGTATTTTTTGGATCGTTTGCGGTTTTTACCTGTTATGAATAAAGATGCTATCAGTATTCTTAAGTAAGCATTTTTGTGAAAGTTCAGGGTCGTGCTGAGTAGATGTATGTTTAACTGTATGAAAAACTGCCAAACCTTTTCCCAAAATGGCTGTACCATTTTATACTCCTACAGGAATGTTTCAGTTGCTTCATATCCTCGCCAGTATTTGGTGTTGTTGGTCCTTTAATTTTAGCTATTTATTGAATGTGAAACAGTATCTTATTGTGCTTAATTTGCATTTCTTCACTTGTGAAGTGTCAAATTATTTTGCCTGTTAAAATTTTTTTCCCCATTGGATTTTTTTATTATTGATTTGTAGGAGTTCTTTATATATTCAAAGTACTAATCCTTTGCCAGATAGCCAGCTAACTAAGCAGACAGACAAATAGATTATCAAGACTTTTCCTAGCAGCTTTGCTTAACATTTTTTTGGTGGTATCTTTCAGTGAAAAGAAGTTTCAAATTTTGGTTGAATTCAATTTGTCATTTGTTTTTATTTTATGTTTAATGTTTTGTGTCTTTTCTAAGAAACCTCTACCTATCCCCAGGGTTTATGAAGAATTCTCTTATGTTTTCTTCTGAAAGTTTTATAGTTTTAGTTTTTACATTTAAGTCTAGGATCTACTTTAAACTTATTTTTGTGAGAGGTATGAGATAGGGGTCCAGGATCATCTTTTTTCCCATGCATCATTAAGTTATTCTAGTACTGCTTTTTGTTAAAACTTTTTTCTCCCAATGAGTGGCCTTTGGTGCAGTTGTCGAAGTGGCATATACCTAATATATGTGGGTTTACTTGTGGGCTCTATTCTGTTCCTTTGGTCTTTGTGTCTATATGGTATTCTGACACCAGTACCACCTTATGTTGATTTTTGTAGCTTTGTGGTATAGGTCTTGTTATCAGGTTATATCAGCCCTCCAATTTAATTCTTTTTCAAGATTGTCGTAACTCTTTTAAGTTTAATGCTTTTCTGTATAAATTTTAATATTAACTTATCCATTTCTATAAATCAAATTATTGGATTTTGATTAGAATTGCAATGAATCTGTAGTTCAATTTGGGGAGAATGTTTTAAGAATACTGAGTCTTCTATTTCTTATGTTCTATAAATGAGTGAAACCGTAAGGAATAGGAAGATTGGTAGGAGAAGGAAGGGAAGAATGAAGCGGGGGTAAATAGAAGGGGGAATGAACCATGAAAGACTATGGATTCTGGGAAACAAACTGAGGGCTTCAGAGGGGAGGAGAGTGGGGGATTGAGATAGGCAGGTGATGGGTATTAAGGAGGGCACATATTGCATGGAGCACTGGGTGTTATATGCAAATAATGAATCATGGAACACTACATCAAAAACTAAGCATGTATTGTATAGTGACTAACATAACAATAAAAAGTTACTAAAAAAAAGAATACTGAGTCTTCTAATCCATGAATGTAGTATATCTCTGATATTTATGTCTTCTTTAGTCTCTCTGATTAACATTTTGTTGTTTTTAAAATAGGAATCTTAAATATCTTTTGCTAAATTTAATCCTAAATATTTTATGTTTTTCAATTTTATTGTAATTGGAATTGTTTTTTATATTTTCTGATTGTGTAAAATACATAAAAATACAATTGAGTCCTATATATTGACTTACTACCCTCTAGCCTTGTTAAATTCACATTTTTGTTTCGTAGTTTTTAGAATTTTCTAAGTGGACAATCTTGGTATTTGTGAATTACCAACAGTTTTACTTCTTTTTTTCTTCAGTCTGTAGGCCTTTTATGTTCTTTTCTTGATTTACTGTTAGCTGACACCTCCAGTGAACTTTCGAATAAAAAGATAGTGGATATCCCTGAATGTTCCCAGCCTTAGGTTGGAGACATGAAATGTTTCATCATTAATTTTGAGGTTAGCTGTTTTGTTTTGTTTTGTTTTTTTTCCTAGTTTCCTTTATCAGATTGAGGGCATTCCTATCTATACTAGTTTTCTTAAAAATTTTTTTATCAACTTCTTTTTCTGCATCTATTCATATGATCATACGGTTTTTCTCCTTTATTCTGTTAATATGGTGAATTACATTGATTGCTTTTTAAACTAGTAAACCAACCTTGCTTTCCTTGGATAAATCCCACTTGATTATCCTGTATTATTCTTTTGATATATTGCTGTATTTAATACTTTGTTTAGAATTTTCTGTCCGTTCATGGGGACTGTTGGTCTGTGGTGTTCTTTAATATCATTGTCATGGTTTCAGAATCATGGTTATGTTGGTCTTAAAAATAAATTGACAGTTTTCTTTCTTCCTCTCCTTTCTGAAAGAGTTTGTGATGGGTATTATTTATTTCTTAAATGTTTTATTGAATTCACCAATGATCCAGCTGACCAAGTTCTCTCTGGGTTGCTTCTTAATTTAGAGTTCAGTTTATTTAATAGATACAGGGCTATTATTGTTTTCTAATATTTTACTTGAGTCAGTTTTGGTAATTTGTGTCTTTGAAGGAATTTGTCCATTTAATATAAACTTCAAATTTATTGGTATAATGTTCACAAGATCATCATACTTTTAAGGTCTGTAAGTGATGTCTTCTTCTTATTCTTTTTTTTTTTTTTTTTAAAGATTTTATTTATTTATTTGACAGAGATAGAGACAGCCAGCAAGAGAGGGAACACAAGCAGGAGGAGTGGGAGAGGAAGAAGCAGGCTCATAGCGGAAGAGCCCGATGTGGGACTCGATCCCTATACGCCGGGATCACGCCCTGAGCCAAAGGCAGACGCTTAACAGCTGTGCCACCCAGGCGCCCCTCTTCTTCTTATTCTTAATAGTGCTAATTTATGTTTTCTATCTTTTCCTTGATCAATCTAATTTGGGGTTTATCAATTTTATAAAAAACTTTTGATTTTGTCAATTTTCTTTTCCTTTTTCTAGGATTAAAACTTTATTTATTTTTTGTAACTTTATTTTATTTTAAGTAGGCTCTATGCCCAATGTGGGGCTCAAACTCAAAATCCCAAGATCAAGAGTCACATGCTCTCCCGACTGACCCAGCCAGGTGTTCTTGATTTTGTCAATTTTCTATTTCATTTATTTCTCATCTTCTCTTTAGCATTTTCTTCCTTAGACTTTGGGTTTAGTTTGCTTTTCTTTTTATAGCTTTTTAATATGGAAGCTTCCCTGTGCTGTCCACCTTTTGTAGTATCTGTTTCATTTTCATAGTTACTCACCCTCTTTGTATTTTGTCAGGTTTCTGCAGATGGAAGTTACATGTCGTAGTCTAGTAAAATCAGTTTAGTATGACAGTTTTTCAACAGATGGAATAAATTATCTTGAGGAAGATTGTCTTTTCCCATTTGTACTAAGTGCTTAATGGACTTATTTATGACATCTCTGAATATAAGGGCGGATGAGTTTAGAAGATGAGGATCTAAAAAATGAATTGATATATGAAATTTCAAATGTCCTTGGTGACAGAGAGCGTATGTGCCTCCAGACATATCCCATATATTCATAAAACTACTGAGATGGGGCATCTTTCCTTCACTCCTAAGATAGAATTAGTCTCTTGCTCATCTTGTTCTTAAAGTTGATGCTTGCATTGGGTCTTGCCATAAAATCTACAGCAGACACATAACTCACCAGAATTTTGATGGGTAAAAATCAGTTCTACTCCATTTATCTGGATTTTTTCAAAGGAGGGCTTGTGACCAGTCACATTTCAGTAGACTTTGCCTTTAAATGCCCAATAGACCTCTCTGATTGAGTTGACAGACTTGATCTGTGTCAAGGGTATGAAGGTTTTTGACTCTCAGTAGTAAAGATGGAAGCTGGGAAAGGTACCCTTCAGGGAAATGAAATAAAACCTATCGGATTGATGATAATTAAGTTGTTTGACACCTTCATGGTTTTGGCCTTGTTTGGGAGTGATGATGAAAAATTTCTTGTTTTCACATCTAGTGAAGTAAGTCCTGACTGATACTTTGAATTTGAGGATATAGAGGTGCATTGTATACCTTAAATGGCATTCCTTCCCACTGTTAGCACCATAGTTTCCAGTGCATAGGGATTTGGGGAACACATATGATCCCTTATATCACCCACTGAGTAATTTGTCACTTCTGGAACCCAGTCATCAGTCCATGAAGGTCACCTCCAAGTTGGTTCTTCTTCTTCTTCCCAAGGCCCCTGTGGGCCCAAAGATTCTTTCCATTTCTAATCGGCTCAATGTAAATGGGCCCATTTCTATTCTATGTTCTAATCTCATGGTTCAGAACTCATGAAGAGGCTTCTATATCATACTGAGGTAGGGCAACCTTTTAATACTAAAGTCTTTTTTTGCCTATATACTTTATGGAAACTCTTTTAATGTGAAGTCTTACATTTCTGTTGTACCACCTAGGAAAAAAGGGCTGGGTAGACACATCTAGAGTTTGACTAAACCTTATCCCAGGGCTCAGCCCAAAAAACAGGGCAAGGTTACCCCCTTCTCAAGGTGCACCTACATCTGTGCATCCAACTCTCCCTCCAACTCTCATCTTACAATGTACTTTCATTACTGTACAGTTTAATGTACTTTCTAATATCCTTTGTGATTTTTTTCTTTGATACATGGAGTATTTAGAAATATATTGTTTACTTTCCAAATATTTGGAGATTTTCTAGATAGCTGTTACTGACTTCCAGTTTAATTCCATTGTGAACAGAGAGCATACTCTGTAAAATTTAGATTTTTCAAACTGTCTTATTTATTGCCCAGTGTATGGTTTATCTTGGTTGATTTTCCCTGTGCACATATGTATATTCTCTGTTGGTGAAGTGTTCTATAAATATCAAGTAGTCAAGGTGATTGATAGTGTTTTTAAAAAAGGTGGTTTTTTTGTTTGTTTGTTTGAATATAGTTGACACACAATGTTACATTAGTTTCAGGTATACAACATAGTGATTCAAGATCTCTGTACGGGGCACCTGGGTGGCTCAGTCGTTAAGCGTCTGCCTTTGGCTTAGGGCGTGATCCCGGTGTTCTGGGATCAAGCCCCACATCAGGCTCCTCCGCTGGGAGCCTGCTTCTTCCTCTCCCACTCCCCCTGCTTGTGGTCCCTCTCTTGCTGGCTGTCTCTCTCTCTGTCAAATAAATAAATAAAAATCTTTAAAAAAAAAATCTCTTATGTTCCGCTATGCTCACCACAATGGTAGCTACCATCTGTTACCAGATAGCACTATTACAATACCATTGAGTAGGTTCCATATTCTGTACTTTTTGTTTCCTTGATTTATTCATTCCAGATAATGTTTAACCTTCTATATCCTTGCCTCCCCTCGCCCCCCACTGCAGTTCTGTCAATTTCTGAGAAAGGGGTGTTAAGTTTCCGACTTTGATTGCAGATTTATTACTTCCTTCAGTACCCTTCTTAAAATTAAAGTTTTACAGTGACAATGGAAGACTTTATTTCTGTTTTTCCTTTCTTGATTCACATAATCTTATGATTTTATAATAATTATTTATGGGAAAGTTAAGTAGCATAGTAATATATATCAAGTCCTAATTTTAGGGTTGCTTGATAGGAATTATAACTATATTAAAAAGATAATGACCTTTCTGTTTAGACCTTTGAAAATCAGTGCAGTATAGTATCCCATGAATGCACTTAACTTCATCTTTCCTAGCCACTTTTAGAAAGAAAAGTAAGTTTCCGAAACTAAAAGTTGAAAAATTTCCAAGTATAAATGTAATTTTGATATTGTATGAATACCCAGCTTCATATATGTGGCTAGTACATCTTTTAACAACCTCTCTTTAACATATTATTAAATTTATACTGATTATAAAGTACATCAGAAATAGAATGCATTCAAGAAATGTTACTTTGAATCTGGTTTTATTTTCACTTCAAAAATGGTTGATCTTTAATATGTGTTTTTTCTTTTGGTGCATAATTTCATTTCATCGAAACAATCGAAGCTTTTAACTTTCTTAAAGCTGTATCTTCATTTCCTTATTCTTGTAGTTTATTCATTTAGGTGTAGAAAACTTATATCAAGGGACAAATGATAACAAATCTCTTATATAATCTGCTAAGCTCTAGAGTTAAAATAAATCTTTTGTCTTTTCTCTGAAATGAAATATTTCTTTTTTCACTTCATTTTTTTCTGGGTTAATCGTGTTTTGAAGTTTAATATCTAAAAAAATACATAATGTGTTTTACGTTTTCAAGAAAAGAGGCAAAGTTCTCTATATGCATGGGGGCTAACACAATGACTAGGTTCTTTAAGGCACATGGAAAACCTTTTCTGGCTGTTGTAGCCTAGAGGGTCTGCTATATGTACAGTTTTGGGGGGGCATCCATTGCAATAGACAAGCTGGATTAAGTCTTAAGTTACCCTTAACTTATTTAATTTAAAGAAAATCATCTTTATCTGTTAAATGATCAGATCAGATTTCATGTGTTTTCATTTGTGTTGTTTTATGACATTAAATTATTATTTTTACTTCTGAACTACACAAGAAAGTTTTAAAACTCAATTATTAATTTAAAGAAATAATAATTACTAGTTTTTAATGCTAAATTAGGAATGGTAAATTATGCAGTATTTAAAAAAATTGTTTCTGAAATATTTAGAGTATCCAGTACGAAGTTGGATCTACAGAAAAAATCTGAAGCTCTTGAAAATATTAAGCAAACACTTACCAAGCAAGAGGAAGAAAAAAAAATCCTTAAACAAGAAATTGAAAATTTAAGTCAAGATGCAAAGATGCAGCACAAGGAATTGAATAACAAAATTCAAACAGCCGCAACAGAACTGCAAAAAGTGAAGATGGAGAAAGAAACCCTAATGACAGAGCTTTCTGCAACCAAAGAGAATTTATCAAAAGTTTCTGATTCTTTGAAGAACTCCAAAAGCGAATTTGAAAAGGAAAATCAGAAAGGAAAAGCTGCTATATTAGATTTGGTCAGTTGTTTATGTTTACTTAGGTAGAAGTGATTTTTATTTAAAATGTACTGGTTTTTCTGCTGAACCCACTGTTGCCTTTTTATCCTACATTTAAATGATTTTAAATAATTCTTATGAGGAAAGGAATTGCGATTGCTTAACCTGAGAAAAAGATACTGGTGTTTGTGTGTAAAATTTCCAGAAGCCCAGGAAACTTCTAATTCTCTATGAATGTTCTAAATGTTCTGAATGTTTTAAAACTCTAGATAATGCCATGTCTTAGAGATACCATAAAACATTTAAACTCTATGAAACAAAAGTCACATAGTTTCAGGAAATGCTAATGGGGAATATATTCTCAGAAATATTTTAACACATGGGACGCCTGGGTGGCTCAGTTGGTTAAGCATCTGACTCTTGATTTTGGCTCAGGTCACAATCTTAGGGCTGTGGGATCAAGCCCTGTGTCTGGCTTGGCTTGGAGTCTGCTTGAGTTTCTCTCCCTCTGCCCCTCCCCCTGCTCATGCTTACTCTTTTTCTCTCTCATATAAATAAATAAATCTTAAAAAAAAATATTTTAACCCAGAATAAGAGTAACAGTAAAAGTAAAATTCTTTTGTTTTCACTATGAAGGTCAGTGAAAGTGTTTAGTAGCACAAAAAAATATATGATATTAATATGTTACTTTTATGTTCCTTTCTGTTTGGAGAAAACATCTCCTGTCTGTACATCTTCCCTTTTAAGTTGTGATTATTCTTTATTTATATGAATTTATATATATATACAGCATATAAATAAACATACATATATTTATATGTAATATAAATCACGTATTTAATAATATGTGATTATTCTTTCTTTATTAATACTTTCTTTCACAAAAATTTCCTTTCTTCCATTTTCTTAAAGATTGTTATTCTGCTCTTATGAGCTTTTTTTTTTTAAGTAGCTCCACACCCAAAGTGGGGCCCAAACTCAGGACCCTGAGATCAAGAGTCGCATGCTATACCAACTGAGCCATCCAGGTCCCCCTTTTGTTAGGCTGCTTTTAAAATATCATGATAAGTTAATTATAATTAATTGTATGACATAAAAATGTGGTTTCCAAAGTGTTCTACTGCTGGTTGATGATAGAAGCTCTTAACCTTTTTCCGTCTGTCTACCTTTACTGCTATAATACTTGGCTGTTTTAGAACTCAAATGGTGGACGATTCTATCCCACGCTAAACCATCAACGATTCTAGTGTATTTCCATGTGTGGATCTTACTAAGCATATAAATCAAACTTTTTAAGCTTACTACAAATATCTTCTGTATAATGTAGTTTTGATATTTTTTAGGAAAAAACTTGCAAAGAATTGAAGCATCAGCTTCAAGTACAGATGGAGAACACACTTAAGGAACAGGGTGAACTGAAAAAGTCACTTGAAAAAGAGAAGCAGGTAAGATATTTTTTTTTTCTGTAATGTATAATATGTGAAGAATAATAAAGTCTGTATTTTCAAAATAATTTCACGGTGATACTTAAGTCAGAGGAGGCTTATTTCTCTGAAATGTAGTGGATCACAAAATAGTTTAAAATTGTCATTTGTATTCTACCTACTACTAAAAAGATTTAAACTAGTTTATAATAAAAGACCCAAAATAAAGAATTATAATTAATAAAGTTAATTGAGTCAGCTTACTATAGAGTTATAACTATATAATTTAGATGAAGGAACGTTGTTATGATTGAGAAAAATATCTTGATAGGCTTTCCGTAGAAATAATATTTTAACAGCTCTTTATTTCATGGACATTTATATTTAATGGTATGTTAATAGTTCTATAACAACAGATTTTTCTGTGATTAATGCTTTTATTGCTCTCCATCCAAAATAAGCAAGCAAATGAGTAAATAAATGGGTATAATATATAGTTGTTATTCTCTGAAGACCTGCCTCTAGCGCTTAGAGTCCAGGCATGCAGTTTTTCTAGAGATCTGATTTGATAAAGCAGGAAAATCTAATCCTGAGAGGTCCTCAATGTGATTGTAGTCTAGTTGTTGCTTGAAAGGAGACCACCTGTGTTTTAGATGCCAGTCTTTAAGTGGCAAAATTATGGTGGCTTAGTGCTCAAGCTCTGAATCTGGATTGTCCAGATTTATATCCTGACTGTGCCATTTGCTAGGTTTGTTGTCTTGCCTTGTTTTAGGCAGATTACTTAATCTCTCTGTGCTCCTGTTTCCTCAGCGGTAAAATGGGGCTAATAATAGAATCTATGCCATTGGATTATTATAGGAGATAAATGGGTTAATATATTTCAGAGTGCTTGGAACCCTTATAACAAAATAGCAAAATAAATGCTCAAATGTTAGCTATCACTTTATCATTAGTTATCATATTGTAATCATCATCATTGTTACACTGACTCCTGTTTTGCACAAAAATATTTCCCTTTGTGTTGGAGATAAGCTGAAGCAACCATATGTAGCAGTGAAACTTTTCAAAAGTAACTTTGAATATGATCAAGCGCTCAAGATAGGTTCGTAATGACATATGCATAAAACATGAAAACATGACTTTGATTGGAAGGGCAGGAGATCATTGTAGTTCACCTTGGCCACTGAAGAACCTCAGTGTGACTTCTATATTTTGAACAGAAATATATCCTAGTAGATTGTAAAAACAAGGTAGTAGCACAATATGCCCCCCAGATCTCTAAAGAGGAAACTATTGCGTGGTATAGTTTGGTGTCATCAGAAAGATCCTAAACATATTGCCAAAAATGATTTTAGTTTTATTATAGTTAATATGGAGCTGTTCTTTCTGATTAACTGTGGCCAATAGGCTAAGATAGCATTTTGAGAATATTCTTGAAAGACAGTAGACATTCCAGCAGTCTAAAGACTGATGTTAATATTCCTATTTTCTATGATACAAGGTAATACTAGTCTAGCTCATTTACAAACTCTATCCAAATATATACTTATCAGTTGGGAAGGTAGGATTAAACAAATATTGAAGATTAATCCAGCATGTTATCTAATAGTGAATAGCATCACTTATGAACGCTCCACGAGGGCAGGGATTTTTTTGTTTTTGGTTTTTGGTTTACTACTGATCACCTGTGGCAACCAGGCTTAGTAGTTTCAACCTAGAGTAGTGCCTGGCATGTAGAAGGTACCCAGTAAATGTGTCTTGATTGAATGATGAATGCTAAACAGATTTTATTTTCCTTTAGACTTCTCATCAGTTAAAGGTGGAACTCAATTCAGTGCAGGGACAAGTTGTACAGGCTCAGAATACTTTAAAACAAAAGGAAAAAGAAGAACAGCAACTTCAGGGGAACATAAATGAGCTAAAGCAATTGACTGAACAGAAGAAAAAGCAAATTGAAGCACTCCAAGGAGAAGTTAAAATAGCTATTTCACAGAAGGTAGTAATATGATATTTGTTTACTTTTTATGGGAAGAAAATCTTTGCAGTTAAGGTAATAATATGATAACACAGATGAGTTGCAACAAAAAAATTTATATATACTCAAAATTTTTCTAAGTAATTTTTCTAAGTATTTTTTAATGTATAAAAGCACTTAATTATGTAATTAAAAATATGTCTGGATTTCCATTCACTAACCATGTTTTTAGATAATCTTTATTTAAAATTAATCATCTGATAGAGATAAAGTTACCTTTTTATACAATAATATAATTAACATTTAATATTATTGGAATAATTTATGCATTTCTAGGGCATTAGAAAATTTTAAAGGAGTTAAAAAGAAATTATCCTTATTAAGGGAATATAAGAACAAAAACCACAAAATGGTATGTATTGAGAAAACTCAGGAGTATAGGTTTCATATATTTATAATTGTTTGATATTTTAAGTTACATCTTAATGGTTTTTATTTCTAAACTGTTCTAATTTATTATTGAGCATCTGTTTTTTATTCTTAAATATGTTTTAATACTTGTCTGTACAAGGAGTTGACAAATGGATTGTACTTAATATTTGAACAAAAAGAGCTTTTTACTACTGTTGGTATGTGCATGTCAGTTGGTCAACAGAGAAGAGAGAAGTGAAATCTGTCTTTTTTTCTTTAAGATTTATTTATTTACTAAAGAGTGTACGTGCAAGTGTACGTGATGTGGGGGTGGTGGGGGGAGGGGCAGAGGGAAAGAATCTCAAGCTGACTCCCCACTGAGCGTGGAGCCTGATGTGGCTCTATCTCATGACCTGAGCCAAAATCGAGTCAGGTGCTTAACTGACTGAGCCACCCAGCTGTTCTGAGAAGCGAAATCTCTCTGACGTAGAACAAACAAAATATGTCATGTCATTAAGAGTTGGTTATCATGTTACTAGAGAAGAAAAAAATTAACCTTGCAAATAGGTATTTTGTGTTGACCACTATATAACTATTACTGTGTCACTTTACAAAAGAGTAATTTTCCAATAACACGAACAAGAGTAGACAAATTTGCCTGTGTATTTTTGGTGTTATATATAATCATAAGTCAGGATGTAATTATCACAGTACATATTTTGTTGTATGCTTTGATATCTTGAGGTAATTCTTTTCCCCCAAATCTGTTATCCTCATATCCAAGTATTCCCCAGATCTTCATTTTTATAACATCATAACTTCATGAATTAAAAAAATAAAGCTCAACTATTTTAGCACATTTTAAAAAAACTGTTAGTTATAATATGATTTCTTTTAGATTTATGATTAATGTATATATATTTTTTTTTTTAATTTTTTTTTTTATTTGACAGAGATAGAGACAGCCAGCGAGAGAGGGAACACAAGCAGGGGGAGTGGGAGAGGAAGAGCAGGCTCCCAGCAGAGGAGCCTGATGTGGGGCTCGATCCCACAACGCGGGATCATGCCCTGAGCCGAAGGCAGGCGCTTAACCGCTGTGCCACCCAGGCGCCCCTATGATTAATGTATATTGATCATACTTTGTATGGCTTTACTAGATGACACCTTAAGAATTATGAGATTTAAAGGAAATGTTTTTATTGATAGTTGTCTTAATTTGGATTGCTATAACAAAAATACCATAGACTTGATGGCTTAAACAATACATGTTTATTTCTCACAGTTCTGTAGGGTGGGAAGTCCAATATAAAGACACTGGCATATCCGGTGTCTGGTAAGGACCCATTTCCTCGCTTGCAGACAGATGCTTTCTTGCTGTATCCTCATATGGCTGAGGGAGAGATTATCTCTCTTATGTTTCTTCTTGTAAGGACACTAATCCTTAATTACTAATTCATGAGGGCTGTACCCCTCATGGTCCCACCTCCAAATACCTTCACATTGTGGATCTAGGCTTCAACATGAACTTTTGGGGGGACACAAACATTCAGCTGTGGCTGTACTTAATTTATGTTAGTGTATGGATGCTAAAATAAGAAGCACACTTTTTAACCTTGGGAAGGATGGCATTTTGGGGAGTGTTGGGTGGATAGCCAGTTGCTATAAATTAGATTTTTTAAAAAAGATTTTATTTGTTTATTTGAGAGAGAAAGACAGCCAGAGAGAGAAAACGAGTGGAGGAGGGGGCAAAGGCAGAAGCAGACTCCCCACTAAATAGGGAGCCTGATGCAGGGCTTGATTCCAAGACCCTGGGATAACGACCTGAGCCAAAGGCAGACATTTAACCGACTGAGCCACCCAGGTGCCCATAAATTAGATTTTGACTTTAGAGTGAGTAGAGACTCATTGAAAGGCAAGTTTGGTTTTGTTGAGGAGCAGTTTGGTTTTGTTGTTTGGTTTTGTTGAGGAGCAGTGTAGCACGGTTTTGTTGAGGAGCAGTGTAGCACGGAAAGCAGGATAAATTTTGGAGCCAGGCAGATCTGAATTTAAATTTCATGACATATATTAGGTTTATGGTCACAGGGAAGTGAGTCATCTTTCTGAGCTAAATAAAATGGAGTTGTAGAGTTGTTGCAAAGATTGAGAAAATGTATTTAAAATACGCAGGACTGTGCCCAGTGCAATATAGAAGCAAAATAGTTGTTGGCTTTTATATGGAAGTATAGCAAACTATGATCTAAGTGTGTCGGTGTGCATGGTCGACTCTGCAGTGATGGTGTGTGATGGTTGTCACTGGCCGACAGTGAAAGAGGAAAAACAAATATAATGTTTAAATGGGGTATAGATACGTATGTGTATGCAGCTTATACAACACATGCACACACACACACACACACACACACACACACACACACATTTTGGATGTATATGATTGTTTGGGAGCCACTGATCAAGGATCCTGCCAGTAGGATCCTGCAAGTAAGTCAATGGCCCCTGTACCAACTTTATTTGAAATCTATTGTGGGAATACAGAATGAATAGGATAGGTCCCCCAAATCTCAAGGAGCTTATAATTTAATGAGGCAGTAGGTATGTAAAGAAGAAACTGATGTATAAAGAATGAAACAAGAACTTAAACAGAAATATGAGAAAAATTAGAACTTAAGGGAAATTTTGACGGGCTTTCTAGGGAACTAGCATTTTAATTGGGCTTTTGGAGATGATTATAATTTTGAAAGGTTAAAAAAGTAAATTAGACATTTCAGGGAGCTAAAACAATACTAGCAATGTTTGCAAGACTTAGAAAATGTTGTTATAGATTAGCTGTTGGAGTGCATGGTAAATGGAGAAGTGAGGTGAGGGATAAAGCAGTAGAATTGGATGAAGTCAGATCACAGTAGATATTATATAGTTGTTTCTACTTTAAAATTTTAACATTGGAGTATTAAAGATTCTTAAGAAGGGAGGAATGTGATCAGACCCATTTTAGAGCAAAAACTGGTCAGTTTGTGAAGGGTGAATTGTAAATGACTGACCCTCCTGTATTCTCCTTTGGAAATTTGGGTTTACTTCTATTAAAGCAATTATCAAAGTGTTGCATTGATCTGTGTTTTTTTTTTAATTCCCCACTAATATATTTGAATTCATCAAGGTTAGAGAACTGTGTCTTTTGACAAATAAGCCATCAATAATTTTTTTAAATGAATGAATCAATCAGTCTGTCAGAGTAAAGATAATGAAGGCCCAAATACGAGCCCAAAGGGCCTTTATGGTTATTACTGAGACTTTGCAGAGGGCTTAGTTGAGAGCCATGAAGGTGATTAAAGAAAAAGAAAACTAGATTTGTGGGGGAAAAAAATGTTAAAGTAGAGAAGTAGTATTCTATAAAAGAAAATGTGTAAGAGCAGTATAGTCTTCAAGATGAGAAAAGATGTCCAGGAATTCTTCATCATGAAGTATCTAAATTGGAGGAAATGGAAAGGACGTGACATGGGCTGTTATGAGATAACATATAGGGAGGTCAAACCCCCTTTCCTCCATAGGCATTAGCACCATCTCCTGTCAGTCTGCCTGCTAGCTCTCTTGAATCCATCCCCTTTTCTCATTTCTCACGGCCATAATCTTAGTCCAGGCTATTTTGTTCTCCTATCCAGGCTATTATAATAAGTTATTAATAGTCGTCCCAGGCTTTTCCACCTCCAGTCTATTTGTCATTCATTCATTCATTTAAGAAATATTACTAGACACCTATTTTATGCCATGGCACAATTCTGGGTGTTGGAGATAACAGCCATGATCCGACAGGGAACCTGTTCTCATGAACTTTATACTTTCTTGGGGAAGAAACTAAACAGGGTGATGTGAAAGACAGTGATGGGACAGAGTCCTCCTAAAGGATGGGTGATTAGAGAAGCCTCTCTGAAGAGATTTGAGCTGATACATGAAAGATAAGAGCTATCCGTACAAAGGTCCAGGGAGACAACTAGTACAAAGATCTTAAACTAGAGCAAGCTTGGTATTTTCTAAAAACAGAAGACCAATATAGATTAAGTATAGTGGGAGAGAAGGAAAAGAATATGAAGTTGACAGGGGCCAAAGCATATACATGTAAATTTATAGATAAGACAATAGAGAATGATATACTTTGTTCTAAGGATAATTGAAATCAGTTGAGGAATTTTGAGCAGAGAATGGTGAGTCTGACTACAGGGAGAAAGGAGCAAGCAGAGAAGGCACTGAAAAGCTTTTGGCAGTAGTCCAGGCAGTACATGATGATAGCATGAACTAAAGTGTTAGGAATGGATGATTTGGGAATATATTTTGGAAGTTGAGTCATCGGGACTTGCTGATAGATTAGATGATGAGAGGTGATGGAAAGAGGAATTAAGAATAGCTCTACGTTTGTGGCTTGTGCAAGTGGATAGATGATCATATTTATTGAGGGAAAGTAGCAGCTTTTTGATGAGCAGTGTCAGGAATCAAGAGTTCTGCTTGAGATAGATATCTCTCAGTCATTGAAGTGGAGATGTCAGGGAAATACTTGATCATAATGAGCCGAGAGTTTGAGCAGAGAGGTTGGGGCTAGAGACATAATTCAGGAGTCAATTGTGAATAAATGATATTTAAAGCCATGAGTGTAGTTGAGATCTTCTAGAAAGAGACTGTGTATAGAATACAAGAAGGACAGGACCCTGGGGTCCTACAATATTGAGAGATCAAACAGAAGAAGGAGAACTAGGAAAAGATTTTAAGAAGGAATGACCAATGAGATAGGTGGAGAACCTAAGATACAAGGTGCCCTGGAAACCAGGTTAAAAAATGTTTCTAGAAGGGAACATCATCAGCTATTTCAAGTACTGTTGGGAGGTTAAGTAGGATGTGGACAAGGACATGAATATTGGATTTTGGAGCAAGGGGTCGTTGGTCATTTCAACAGAAGTTGCGTTGAAGTTGTGTATTTATTTTAAAAGGCAAGTGCTTATTTTCATACCGTGCACACATATATTTTAATTGTGTCATAATTTGTACATATCTCCTGAGTCTTCTTAAAGACTAGACACAAGTTTAGAGTTTAGAGGAGTCAGACCTTTCAAGATTTCCTTTTTCTGCTTTGTTGCTAATAGAGATGACCTGTAGAAATTTCCCAAGTTTTGCTGGAATTTCAAGGAGTAGAAATGATATACTTCAACACAATAATGACTTTTTTATTTCTTTCATGTAGAAATTTCCCTTAGTTCAACCTTAATGATCTAAAGCATTAAGCACTGCATCTTCCATCAGAATGTGGTTGTTACTCTCCGTCTCCTGAGACATTGATACTTCCCAGTGAAATGCTTTTTTTTATTTTATTTAATGCTTTTTTATTTTTTGGTTTTTAAATTGGGACTTGCTGGATTTTGTATTTTGTAAATCTTTAAGTTTGTAACTATAAGGTAAGTAAGTTATTCTTTATTAAAGAAGAATTTTGGGCATAAATGCTATTTAATTTGTTCTCAGGAATCTTCTTAGTTGTGTGGATTTCATTTTAATATTTGCAACTGGTTTTCTATATGCAGACTGTTTTAAATGACTATTGTGTGTTCCAGACAGAGCTTGAGAGTAAACTACAGCAGCAGTCGACACAAGCAGCCCAGGAACTTGCAGCAGAGAAAGAGAAAATGTCACTGTTACAAAACACCTATGAAAAAAGTCAGGAAAATCTAAAACAGCTTCAGTCTGATTTCTATGGAAAGGAATCTGAGCTTCTTGCCACAAGGCAAGATCTTAAGGTATAGTAAAACATATCACAAAAACTCAGTAAGTTGTTTATAGACATTCATTAAATGACTGATTTGAGTCCAGATGGGCAAGGGAATGTTAGTATTTGTGGAATACCATGCTTGTTTACTATTAAATTATTATTTTTGGAGTAACATGCTTCTTAAAAATTAAATTGTTTTATATTATTACAAAATATATATGTAAATATAGGCATTTAAAAATAACATCTGTAACAGTAAAATAATTTGGAAATATGTTAACTACTATATTATAAGCTTATCTAAAGACTTTGCTGTCTTTATGTAAAAAAGTAATTTTTAAAAAGAACTGCTGTTTGATCGTTGGTGAGGATGCGGAGAAAGGGGAACCTTCTTACACTGTTGGTGGGAATGCAAGCTGGTGCAGCCACTCTGGAAAGCAGTATGGAGGTTCCTCAAAAAGTTGAAAATAGTGCTACCCCATGACCCAGCAATTGCACTATTGGGTATTTACCCCAAAGATACAAATGTAGTGATCCGAAGGGGCACCTGCACTCCAATGTTTATAGCAGCAATGTGCACAATAGCCAAACTGTGGAAAGAGCCCAGATGTCCATCGACAGATGAATGGATAAAGATGTGGTATATATATACAATGGAATGCTATTCAGCCATCAAAAAAATGAAATCTTGCCATTTGCAACGACGTGGATGGAACTAGAGGGTATTAAGCGAAATAAGTCAATCAGAGAAAGACAGTTATCAGATGATCTCACTGATATGTGGAATTTAAGAAACAAAACAGAGGATCATAGGGGAAAAGAAGAAAAAATAAAACAAGACAAAACCAGAGAGGGAGACAAACCATAAAAGACTCTTAATCATAGGAAACAAACTGAGGGTTGCTGGAGGGGAGTGGAGGGAGGTATGGGGTAACTGGATGATGGACATTAAGGAGGGCATGTGATGTAATGAGCACTGGGTGTTATATAAGACTGATGAATCACAGACCTGTACCTCTGAAACCAATACTATATTATATGTTAATTAATTGAATTTTAATTAAAAAATATAAAAAATTAAAAAGGACTGCTGTTAGAAAAATCTAAGGATTTTTAAATGTAAACAACTTGTGAAAATACAAGCAATTTTACTGTAGCTTGTCAGGCAATACTGACTTTAGTTTTATATATTGGTCAGCTTCCCAAGCCTACCAGAATGTCTAATGATTAAAATTAGGAGGTTATAGCTCAAAGTAAACTTAACCTTAATTATCTAAACATATATGGAAACCTTGTTCTTGACAGTACTATTTGGTTAAAGTATCATGTTTATTAAAATGAAGGATATAGAAAAAGGATAATTTTTATGTAGCATTAAGGTATGAGTTCTCTAAGGTAAATGGAACATTTGTGTTCTCTCCCAGAAGATTCAGCTAGTTCTATCTCTCTTTCTCTATTTTTGTCATGGTGAAATATTGTGCTTTTTGTTTCTTTCTTTCCTGTTTTTTTGCTTAATATAAAGTACATTTTTGAAAAATTTTGTTGAAAATTGCAGGATATTTATATATAATGTGTATAAATATAGTATGTCTATGTTTTATCATAGGCTATTATATGGAAGGCTTTATGAAGAAGGTAGGACTTGAACAGGTTCTCAAGGGTATATAGAATTTGAATTTATAGAGTCCTGAGGAAGGTCATTTAACTCGGGCACATTTGAGAAAAGGTGCTTCAGGGGAATGAGCAGAGCCAGGAGGCAGTTACCAGTTGGCTAGCATGCTGTTTTGTGTTTGGTTTAAGTTAAAAAAGATTGGGTTCAAATCGTGAAGTATCTTAGATGCCTAGTGAGGATGATTGGACTTTATAATTGGGGGGGTAATGAAGATTCTAAGCAGAGGAATAAAACGAAGAAAATAGTACTTTGGGCAGCTTTACCTGAAAGAGGTTTATAGACAGTTTGGATTGGTTCTGGGGAAACTAGAGGTAGGGAGATTAGTTAAGAGGCTATCTCCCTTTCTCCATAAATTCCGTTAATCAAGGTGTGAATTGATTAGACTGGGCTTAAAATTCAAGAGGATGGAGGAGAAGAGATGAATGAGAGAGACTAGGTGAAACAGGAGGGCTGAATACAGATAGGCCACAAGGGAACTGAAGGAACCAGTGGTGATTAATGATTTGACAAAGAAATAGGAAACTTGGGTCAAAGAATTTTCCTAGTGCTGAGTTGTTATAAGAAAAAAATACCACCTGATGTTTAGAAAGTGTCTTATTTGCTGTACTCTCTAAGCAGCTTTGAATTATTGGTATTTTTTTTCTTTGTAACGTTTTTGAAAGTCAAAGAAGGTCTGTGGAAGAGCTTGGACTTTAGCTTAAAGGCAGTAAGGACCACAGGGAAGATACGCTCAGATCTGTAGTTTAGGCCGGTGACTGGCTGAGGATAAGGAATGAATTGTGGAGCAACAGGGCTGAGTGTGATTAGAGAGGACACTTGGCAGAGTCCAGGTATGCATGATGGTGGCGTGGGGAGTAACAGTAAGGATGGAGAATGTGGAAGAATTAGAAGGATGTTTAGCTGATCAAGGAGATGAAGCTTAATGATTGATTCTATAAGTCTTATAGAAATCACACTCCCCCCCATACAGATGTATTATTTACCCAAGAGCATAACATGGTGGCAGGACTTATATCTCTTAGATCAATATTCTTTCACTAAGCTAACAGCTGTTTTTATTATGCTTGAAAACTACTGGATACTAATAATTTTATACATGGACGAAAAATTCAAATGTTTGGACAAAAAGAGAAAGGCAGAGGAATAAGGCTTCTGAGGAGTTTTTCAACTGGTAAGAGGCATGGATAGATTTCTATTCCAAAACCTCCTTTTGCAGATGAGACTGAGGCCTGATGTGGTTTGTGACAGGCCCAGAGTTGTACAATAACAGACCCATGATTAGATCTCAGTTCTTCTGATTCATAGCCCTTTACTCTTTTATCAT
Source organism: Ursus americanus (assembly GCF_024610735.1). Classification (NCBI taxonomy): domain Eukaryota; kingdom Metazoa; phylum Chordata; class Mammalia; order Carnivora; family Ursidae; genus Ursus; species Ursus americanus. The sequence continues at coordinate 26,691,139 of NC_142143.1, forward strand.
CATTTCACTAGGATTTTTAAATATTAAGTAGAATATTGCTGAATTCTATTATTTATGCTTCCAAAAGTATCTGAACTGCTTGAGAAGTTCAAAAAAAAAATTCCTAGAGAACTTTAGATGATATTTATGGACCAGAATAAGAGATGGTTACCAGCCATTATTTTTCTTTTGCTTCAGGGATGTTACATGATCTTGTTGCATAGCAGTGAGAAGGGAGAAGTTGAACTTTGCAACATGACACCTACCTAAGTCAAGGCTGCCATCTGTGGGCTGACAGTGTACTTCAAGACACCAGTAGAATGGAAGACAGGCTGGCCTGTCTATGCCTTTAGCCCCATCTGCTGGATTATTTATGAAATACTTGTTTGTTGACTGGATATTTCAAATTGGTTATGCTGTGTGCTATTCTTTACTGTTGAAGAAAGGTAGAAGTGGAATTGAACTTAAATTTTGTACCTCGAGTGAAGCAAACATTCTAGGATAATAAGAAGTTTAGAATTAAATATAAACCTTTAGCCTATACTATTCCTTATGTCATTTAATCAGACATCAAGAAAAAGTAACTAAAATTTTAAGTTTTATTCTGAAAGAAGAAAGGGAAAAATTGTTGGGCAGACAAGAACAGTAGCTACCACAGAACACTGCAGGCAGAAGTTCCGTTTTAGTTACACTACTGTAATGTGATTGTGTTATTCAGGGTTAAGGTTGGTAGTTGATCTACTCAGGGATTTGCCTGTTCCAGTGGGAGTAAGTGGCTTAAAGATAGGCCCACAAAGCCATTGAGTGGGAGAGGGGAGTTCCCTAAGGGAAGAGATGCTGAGCAGATGAAAAGAACATGGTCTGCAACAAGAAAGATAAAAGAAATATTTAAGTGCATGGCAGTATATCACTGACTGTTGACAGAGATGAATATTCAGAGACAAGGTAGAGCAGCACGTCTCGGCATCTTCTGAAAAGAATAGTGCAGATTTTGAGCTTGATTTTAAACATTTAGTCACTGAGTTTTTGGGAGTTTAAAATTTTATTGGATGTTACTTATACCACGGGCAGTTTGGAATTCTCATGGGCAGAGATTGGGGGTCCTGTTATCTTCAGACTCTAGCAAGCCTTGGTATTCTTTAGCGGTAGATTGGAACCTCTATTAGCTGATAATTGCTATAAACTGTATGGGCTACGCTTTGTCAGATTTATTATTTTTACTTGAAATCCTTTTGTGGTCTGTATGCCAGTTCCCACATGTACCATGGAGCCTCCTGTACAGGTGGAGTTCTCACTCATTGTTTTTCTGTTCATTTGACGCATAGCGAATGCTCTCCTAGCATGTACCTCTTCCGTTTTACATGCTGGTTCTGTTTTTCAGGCTACAGAGTCAGCTTCTTTAAGTCAAGGACTATTTTTTACCTCCCTGTCTACCTTAGGAGTACACTCAATTAATGGTTAGCTGCTTGATTAGTGAAGGATTAGTGACTTTAGGATTTTTGAAAAAGAAGTCGTAGAGTTTTTAGTGTTCACTGGAAGCCATTGGAAATCAAAATTTCATTTATACCAGAAAGACTTCTTTTTTTTTTTTAATACTGCCTTTTCTTTTCTTTCTTTTTTTTTTTTTTTAAGATTGTATTTATTTATTTGACAGAGAGACAGCCAGCGAGAGAGGGAACACAAGCAGGGGGAGTGGGAGAGGAAGAAGCAGGCTCCCAGTGGAGGAGCCTGATGTGGGGCTCGATCCCAGAACGCTGGGATCAGGCCCTAAGCTGAAGGCAGATGGTTAACGACTGAGCCACCCAGGCGCCCCTGCCAGAAAGACTTCTGAACTGTGTTTATTTGTAAGGAATAAACTTCTCTTTCAGGAAGCTTGAGAAACTCCTTAAATAAGGTCTTCATTTAAAAAATTTTCATCTATTTTTTTTTTTTCCATTGAATGCTTACTATAGCCAAGCAGGGATCTTTCCTAGATTGTATCTTCTGCCTCCTTTTCAGAGGAACTGTATCTCCAGAATAAGAAAGATGAACTTCTTCCAGATGGTGGGAAAGCATCTTAGAGTTCCTTTCCTTCCCTGCTGATTCTCTGTAGTTGCAGCTGAGAGTAGCAAGGCTCCTGCCATTTTCTGTTACCTGTCTGTTGCCATATCTGCCCCAAAATGAAACCTAATAGGTCAGAAAGTTTGCTCTTTTCACCAGCTTTGGCTTCACAAAATATTTGGGCTTTAGGAGAATCACTAACTATGGGCAGTGGTAACTAACAACACTACTTCTACCACACAGATGGGAAGTTAAGAGCCTGGGCTAATGGCCTTGTCAGAAATAGAGCCCCAGATGTCTGGTACACTTTCTTCTTTTGGTTCACTTGATCAGGTTAGCAGACGTGAAATACAGTCTCCTCCCCCTCAAGACAGCAACCCTTTCTGTTTATTAAAGATTTCAGCATGTCAAGGGACATCATAGGTCCTATAAGACATAAATGTATACGTAATGTAGCATGTAACTACATCTCTTTTTAAATTTTTTATGTCTCCCCATATTTTCTCTCTAAATGTAGTTTAGACACATATATATACACACATAGATATACATATATATATATGTATATATCTATATCTATATCTATATCTATATCTATATCTATATCTATATCTATATCTATATATTCTGAGTGTGTTTGATACGATCCCTTCTTATTTGATATTCCTTAATACCACTTAGCCAGTAATACTTACAGATTATTTCTAAAGGTTTTGGAATTGCTTTAGTTTTATTAAATATTTTATACTAAAATGTTTTCCATAGGTAGGAGAGTTAAGAGAGTTGTCTGGTGTTCTTTCCCTTTACCTGATCTTACTGAAGAGCATAACAAGCTATCTTTTCATAGCATATTGCTTTCTACTGTGCTTATGCTAACTGTTGTTTCTGTTGAAATTTGCTAAAAAAAAAAAAAAAGACATATAATAATTTGGGGAAATTGTTTTTATAAGTCTGTAGAAGAGAAGCTTTCTCTAGCACAGGAGGACTTGATTTCAAACAGAAATCAAATCGGAAACCAAAATAAATTGATTCAAGAACTGAAAACTGCCAAGGCTGCGTTGGAGCAGGAGTCAGCAAAGAAAGAACAGCAGTTGAAGGAGCAGTGTAAAACACTACAGGATATTCAAAAAGAAAAGGTATTTCATTTTTTGACTAAATCTAGAATCTGAGAGTTACAATGGCTTTAGAAATCATCTAGTCAAACCTCTTACCCGATAGAGGCATCACCTTTATCTTCAACACCTCTCCTTAGATGGACTTCTAGTTTCTGATACAATACTTGTGGTAATTGGAATTTTGATGCTATGAAGTACTTCTTACTAGTTCCCTTGTCATTTGTACTCATTTTTCTTACTGCTTTTTTTAGCTTTACAAACAAATCTTTCTCACACCATAGACCCCTGGTTATTTAAAAACAGGTATTACAGCTCCACAGCTATCTCATATAACATTTTCTAGATGTGTGAATGAGATAAAAAGGTCTAGGATAATTCTTATGCTTATAATTCTTAAAATTTAGAGCCAGCTTTTTCTAAGGGAAGTGGGAGTATATTTTACATAAATGATGCTAAATTATAAAGTTGAAAGCCTTCTATTATATGACCAGTACATGTAAAAGTCAGTTAAAATGCTATGTGAAAGAGAAATTCAGATTCTAGGAAGCATTTTATTTTTGGTTTCATAGTTGAAATCACATATTTCCATCAGCTGATAGGATATTATCCTCAAGTACGTAACTCCAGAATTTCATTGGTATATCTTAATTGTGCAATTCCGGAAAGTCTCTTTACTTTAAAAAAATTGGGTGATGTTTTTGTTGGGGTAGGGGTTTGAAGCTAACATGATATTCATGATTTGTGCCTCAAGTTTAGAAAATTCTGAGACAACTATAGCATATAGGCCTTTAATTGCAAGGGCTTGGGATCAGTCAGACCTTGTTATAGTTTTGTCTGTACCTCTAATAGATTATTTAACTTCCTAAACCTTTGTTCCTTTACTTACAAATGAGGATTAAAGAGCTATTTAGTATAAATATTAAATTAGATAATATGTAATACTATTAGCTAGGTGCCTTAAATAAAAATATTGCTGGTAATAATAGTAATAATAATAACAGCATTAATGAGAAGAAGAATGGTAGTTTTGGCTAAATTTTATAGTGCTCTTACTTTGGCCAGACACTATTCATTTTATGGTATTAACAGTAACTATTTAATGCTTACAAGGATTTTACTGTTGTTCACATTGTATAAATAAGGACACAGAGGCAAGTGAAGGTAAGTAGTTTGCTCAAGTTAACTTAGGTAGAAAGCAGCAGAGACAGTGTCATAAATAGTAGTTGTTATTTTATTACATTGATTTTCAGTTAAGTAGTTGTTTTAAAATTACTTTTTAATAAATTATTTTTCTACAGTCACTGAAAGAGAAAGAACTAGTAAATGAAAAATCTAAATTGGCAGAGATAGAGGAAATTAAGTGTAGACAGGAAAAAGAAATTGCTAAATTGAGTGAAGAACTCAAGTCCCACAAGCAAGAAAGCATAAAGGTATGTTAAGATAATCATTGTTCTTCCCTCTGTACTGTACTTTGTCATTTAAATTTAAAAATACATATATTATCGAAAACCTACTATGGGCCAGACACATTGTTTCATCATTTTGACAAATACTCTTGCTCTCACCCTTGTGTTGCGTAGTGTCTGTATACATATATTGAAACTGTATTGCTTATATTTTCAGATTACTGAATAAAGCAAAGTAACTCTAAAAGTTTAGATTTGTTGAGATGATAATCAAGAGAGCTGTTGATTTAGGGGTGCCTAGGTAGCTTAGTTGGTTAAGTGTCCTACTCTTGATTTCAGCTCTGGCCTTGATCTCAGGGTTGTGAGTTCAAGCACTGCGTTTTTTTTTAATTTGTAAATTTTTTTAAAAAGTGGGGGTGGGGGTGCTGGGTGGCTCAGCTTAGATCTTGGTCTCAAGGTCATGGGTTCGGGCCCCACACTGGGTTCTGTGCTGGGCATGGAGCCTACTTAAAAAAATTAAAAAGACAGAGTTATTGATTTAGAAAATTATATTATAGATTAAAAATATATAAGAGTTTAAATTTAAGGTTTTTAGGGGATTCTGTTTTTTTCAATTGTTTTTCTTCTCTAAAATCTTTAATAATCTGCTTTGAACATTTTTCCTGTCGTAAGGATGAGTAGGGCACAGTTGAAAAAACTAATTGCCTATAATTTGCTTTGTAAAAAGTTATTAATTTTCTTAGAGAAAGGTTAAATTCTCTCGAGTGCTCTCACGACCTTTTGTATCTACCAATATACTTACCATTTTGCTTTATAATTAATTATCTCTTTATATCATTATATTCTTATACACTGTGACTTTCTTAAAGCAGGTAATGTATGTAATTCATCTTTATATATATTCTTAAAACCTAACACAGTGTGTGATGCGTAAGCGGTGACCAATGAATGCTTGCTAAGTGAAGAAAGGGAAAATAGGGGGGGTAGAAGTTTTTCACATACTTGAATCAAAACATGCATGTAAAGTTATTACTTGAATTTAAATGGTTGTTGAGCAGGAAGTAGATAATGTTGCATCCTTTTAACCAGTTGTTTTAAAATAGTGAACTTTAAGAACCTCCTAAGAGAAGAAGTTAAAACTCATATTGTATATGCTGTTATGATAACTTGTCTAAATATCAGCTACATTTGATATTTGGCCTTTTTCAATAGGAGGTAACAAATCTCAAGGATGCCAAACAGCTTTTGATTCAGCAGAAATTAGAGCTTCAAGGGAAAGTAGATACCTTGAAGGCAACCCTTGAACAGGAGAAGAGAAACCAGCAAATGCTAAAAGAGCAGGTGAAAAAGGAAGAAGATGAGCTGAAGAAAGAATTTACCGAGAAGGAAGCAAAACTGGTCAGTAAGTTAATGGTGGGGAGTGTGTTTCATGATTGAATTTGTAGGTCAATCCAATAAGAGGATTTTTCTACTTAGAAGTTAGGATTTAAATGCTCTTACCTAGCATTTTAATTTTTGATTGAGAAAAGAGATCTGATTTGTTTAAATAGCTGATAATGTAATTGGAAATATTTTAGTCTGTAATTATATTTTGGTTTATATAAGTGAAAATTCAATAACACATAATTCAAACAACAACAACAACAACAACAACAACAACAACACACTTAGTGCCAGAAAAAAAAAAAATCCACAACTATGTAGGTTGAGGTAAATGGTGTGAATGCTAATGATGTTAAACTCATTTGTTTAGTCAAAGTGAATGCTGATAAGGGAGGACGGAAACTTCAGTTTGGAATTTTGATGACCAAAGTCTACTTTTCCTTCCCTAAATTGTGCATGCCAAAATGGGAAGCATCTGGCTTTCCTCTGTTGAATTAAGTCCAAATATCCCCACATAACTTGAGTGCTGATTGTTTTAGTTGAAGATTTGCAATTTCAAGTTCACACAGTGATTTGAAGGGTTTGTATTTTGTTTGTTTGTTTGTGTTTTTTTTGTTTTGTTTGGTTTGGTTTTTGGCAGGTTGATAGAGAAAAAGATGCGTGTGGATTTTGAGACAGAAAATGCCAGCTTTGCGTCCAGGGCACCTTGCTATCCCTAACTATGTGTTCTTCCCCTGCTCTAGTGAGAAAAGGAAAATCTCAAATTGCTTTATGTTAATTGGTGTTATAAGAAGCTTGCTGACCATCATTTTAGCATAATGGTCTTTGAGCCAGTTCAGATTACACAGATGTTTTTGTAATCAATTTTATTAGTGTGAAATGAAATACATTCTTCTGCCTTCTTTCCCAAAGAAGTAATATTACTTATGTTGCCAATATTTTAAATTCAACAGCTAATTAAATATATTTTGTATTACTTTTGTAATAGGTTTTTTCCTCACTGTTCTTCCTTTTCTCAGCAATCTGAAATAAAAGAAAAAGAAATAGGAATGAAGAAGCATGAAGAAAATGAAGCTAAACTTACCATGCAGATTACAGCATTAAATGAAAACTTAGGCACTGTAAAGAAGGAGTGGCAGTCCAGTCAACGGAGAGTCAGTGAGCTCGAGAAACAGACGGACGACTTACGGGGTGAAATTGCAGTATTAGAAGCCACAGTTCAGAATAATCAGGATGAAAGGAGAGCACTGCTAGAAAGGTGATTGATGTCTAGCAAAATTAGTTTATTTCCATTCCAAGTGACAAAAAGGTGGTCTTTTCCCACAAATTTTTAAGTAGTAGGCTTGAGAAAAATGCGTGGGTCCTATAGGTATTTGTGTAGCCATTTAAAAACTAACCCTTAAAACAATCAGATGGTTGAAATTAATGTATTATATTTGAAGTTGCTGAAGTAGTTTATTACCTGTGTTCTAGAAGGATCTTTATCATTAAAAAAAATTTATGATCTCTTCTATTCTAGATGTCTTAAAGGAGAAGGTGAAATAGAAAAGCTTCAAACCAAAGTCCTAGAATTGCAAAGAAAGCTGGATAATACCACTGCAGCAGTGCAGGAGCTGGGCAGAGAAAATCAGTCCCTTCAAGTAAGTCAGCTGGTAACGTGAGGCTGTTTTTCAGCCTAGAATTAACTCTTAGTGAAAAGCGTTTTTTCAATCTTTAAAAAACATCTCCTCTATTTAATAAATACTCTTGAATGGTTACTTTCTGTGTAGTGGTATTGTACGTGTTACGGATAGTTAAGTAAAAGCATAAAGAATTTGCCTGAGAGACCCCTGAGATTAGTTAGAAAGCCTTGTCATTCATGAATTGTCAGTACTGGGAAAATTCAGAAACACCAAGGAATAGCTGAGTCACTATTTGTTAAAGAAGTGATAGGCTTGGTGCCCAGAAAGGATTGATCATTAAGGTTAGAATGGATGGGAAATCACTAAAGATTAGAAATGACCAGTGCCTTTGATTACTAAAATTTGATTTACTTTATTTATTTTTGTCATTCAGACTTAAGAATGTAGCAACTTTTGACAATGGAAAATTACCAAAGTATTTCTGATTTTTAAAATTTTATCCCATGGTGCCTGTAAGTCAAAATTTTATAAAACTTGGGCACCAAATTAGAAATTACACATCATTTTTCAAAATGTTGAATATTATAATGTATGGGCACTTTTTTTTTTTTTTTTTAACAGATCAAACACACACAAGCGTTAAATAGGAAATGGGCTGAGGACAACGAAGTACAAAACTGTATGGCCTGTGGGAAAGGCTTTTCAGTAACAGTGAGACGGGTAAATGATTTTGTTCATATTGCTATGGTTCTGGATTTTATTTCTCAGTATCAGTTAATGTTTTAACCATGAACATAATCTTGCATTTGACAGATTAAAAACATTTTCTATTTATTGATTAACTTTACAGCTATATGGAATCATTAAATTTTATGCAGTCTAGTTTCTGGTCAGCGTATGTATTTCAATTTTAGTTTTAACTTTAGTCATTGCCTTCCTATTGAGTTACTTTCTGGAATAATCACTTTCTGAACCAGTGGGCCAGTATTAAACGCATATGTTTTAGTCATCATTGGGTTCTTTTAAAGAGAAAGCAGAGTTAAAAAAAATTATTCTAAATAATACCATGTGATATTTCAGGTTTATATTCCTATTGATGAAATTATGCCTGAAACACCTGGCAAATAGGAATGGTTTTCACCTGGTAGAATGAGGCACTTTATTATCACTTTTTAGATGCCTCTTAAGGTTCTTTTGAGAATTCCATGATAAACTCCATATAAAATGTTTAGCATAGTATCTGATAAATAGGAAACATTCAGATTAACTAAGGGATTAAATTGACATATTGAAATATTATATGATTAAATAATATACTAATCACTTGAAAGTTAATATACCTTCATAGCGCAGTCTGCAGTATTCTTGTAGTCTCATAATGCTTTTGGTATAGTTTTTATGCTTGAAATTGTTTAATTTTTGTCATTTACAGCATCACTGCAGACAATGTGGAAATATCTTCTGTGCTGAATGTTCAGCCAAAAATGCCTTAACTCCTTCTTCCAAGAAGCCTGTTCGTGTCTGTGATGCATGTTTCAATGACTTGCAAGGATAATGGGTTATCACAACGTCAGAGTAGTATTACACTAACATTAGATTTTTAATAAATGCACTTAATAGAGGTCTTGGATGACTATTTGATTTGGACAGTGGTTGCAATATTAGACCAAATTAGAATTCATATATTTTGGAATGTTACCAATATCAAGTAAAAGTCTTCTATTTTTGTGAGACTTGGGTTCATCTTTCGTTACTTTTTCCATTTAATCCCTGGAACAGCTTTCATGCCAAGTTTAGAATTAGCCAATGAAATGTAAATAAACTTTGGACAGAAAATAGCAATGTATTTTTTTAAATATAATTTCATTGTTCACAAATGACATGAATACACCTCCATAGCTTATTACGCCTTTCTCCCTCATTTAGTGTACAGAAATGTACATGGGTGATACATGTTGCACAGTAGCACATTAATTATATTAAATACTTTTCGTGAAGTCATGCACAGAACTATAAAACTTTTTTTCTTATATATAGGTCCATATCAATTGCATTGTTATGTTATAAATTTACTACTCAAGTGTTCTAAATACAGTTTATGTTGAAATATGTATTAACCATGAATTTGAACATGGTTTTTGTTTTAACAATATTGATTAAATTCTCTTGGGGTAGATTTTATGAAAACCTCTGTAAAATCAGTTTGCTTTACTTTATGGTTATCCTGGGGGTTGTATTTTAAAGATTAGGGTTAATTTTTCTTTGTCTTTTTCTATTTCATTTTTAAACTCTCATATATTCTCAATTAAGAATTCTATAAAACTTCTCACCCTCACCCCCAGTTGGAGGATGAATAATAGAAATTGTATAATGGTTCTACTGTCATTTTCTTGTAAGTGGGAAGTTTTCTGAGATTAGCCTTTATATTATACCTTCATATTGTCTCTCCTGCATCTTTGGGAATCTGAGTTTGCTTTCTTAATGGATCTGGTTTTTTTTCCCCCTTTATTTGGTTTAACCTTTCCAAGCATAGCTCAGCTTCACTATTGTTTTATAATAAATTTTGCATCTTAAAGCCAGTAACTGATACCGCTGTAGTCTTATCTGTGAAAACAAATACAAATGGTAAGGAGACATTAAATATTCTACTTTATATTGTCTTCTTACCTAATAGGGAAACATTTTTGAAAGTTGTGAACTTGACTTAAATTTAAAATGGTTCTGAATTTGGGGTTCCACATCAGCTGGTAAATCTTTTTACTTCACAAAAATATTGCTATGAAATTACTTCAAAGTAACATCTGGAGAGGAGAATAGCACCAAAAACAAATTGGGAATCCTGAAGTTATAATCAGAACTGAAACAGAATGGCTAATTAAGGATAATTAAAAGTTAGCTTATTTGTATCCTGAACAATGGAATTGAACTTTAATTTATCATGGTCTTATTAATTTAGCAAATTGGAAAACATCTGTAGAGTGGTCATTAATATTGGTTTATTCTTTCTAGAGAAAAAAATATAAAGTTATCCATTTGTGCAGTGCAATCATTTGGTAATAATAGCGGGGAGGGATGGGAGTTAATATTTCATTTGCAATGGTTTATCATATACACTTGCTTTCAAATATCATGCTGAAATAAAGTTATGTTTATGCTTTACCTGTAACATCTGTGAACTAAAAGAGATTGTCATATATTCACTTAATTATTTTTAAAAACCCATTTAAGTAAATCCTGCTGTCGGTAGCTATTAAGGACTCTGATTGAGTCCCTCGAATTGGATAAACATATATCCTTGAGCTTATATAGAGAAGAAATACAGTGACTCTTTAATAAAATTAATAGTTGGATAATATAAATTGAGCTAAAATTATTTAAGCATTTTCATATACTTACAAATCCTTTCAAATAGTCTTAATTCTATACTTTAACACATAAGAAACTTTGTATGAAACTCAGAAACTTTCTGCATTGGAAAAATAGATATAGCACCATTTTTTTTTTTGTTTTTTTAAGATCATAAAACTTTATGAGGATTCTAGATTTGAATATTTGTTCACTTCATCTCCTAATTGGGTGCACTGAAGGCCTTTTCCCTTTTTTTGTCTCCCCACCCGCATATTCCCCCAAAATTGTGGGGAGGACAACAAATAAAATCATATGTGTTTGAGTGATTTTCTAGTTTTCATCTAGCTAGCTAATCTCATTTCATAGATCCTGAATAATTTACCACAGGCTACTATTCTAATAATGTTAGAAATGAAGCTTTTTTTTTTTTTTTTTTTTTTTTTGCTTATTAACTCTCACTAAATTAAGGTGTTTTGGAAACAGAAAGGATTTTTTCTTTTAATTAAAAGTCATCTTCTGAGTTCTTATTGGCTCTACGTTTTAGATGTTTTCTGGTACTATTTGTCAGTGAGTTAGAACTGGCATGTCTGAGCTCTTGGCTCTAATGCAAAGTCTATTGGCATCACATGTTAGTAAATTCCAAACCCCAGCACAGAAATGTGAACTAAAATCAAGTTTTGCTGGGTTAGTGTACAATGAACTATACCTACAGATTTTCTTTAATAGGAAGAAGACAAAGCTGCTGGTATAGGATTAGTTCATTTTGAAGAAAAAAGAGGGAAACAAACACAAAGACCTCAATGCAGTGTACAAATGACATTTTGTTCAACTACCTCTTAATGTGGAATTAGCTAGTTTAATAGTTTCCTCACAGTAATGTTAAATAGTAACTGCCAAATTTGTTAGTTTCCCATCTCTCTTAGAAAGGCTTTAAGATTATTTCACAGTTTTGAGAACTTTGAAGCCACTTTTTTTTTAACTTTGCATTTGCATAAAAATGTTTAGCTTTTAAGTGGAGAGCAAATTATGATCATATATTTTGATATTCATGACCTATTTGACTATAGCAATTTTTTTTAATGCACTTTGGCTATAAAACCATGGATGATTTGATCCATAAGATTTAAATGTGCCATCAATTTAGTATTCCTAGACATGAGCTTGATGAATGGTATTCTGTAATTATAATGTGCCACACATTATTGTGTCTTAATTGCCCTTTGCCTGAATTTTAATGATCAATTTGTTATTGTTGCAGATGTGAATATTGTGCATAAACTTACTAAATTTATGTAAAATTGTATAAAGTAGAATTGGAAATAGCTAAGTTCTTTCTGTGTAGAAGTAATGAATTTCTTGTAACATGATGCAGTTATGTATATGACATTCTGTACTTCCTTGAACTGGATCATATATTCATAGTTTCTATAGAAACTTTTGCATGAGTATTTTCTCATTTAGGTTTTGGATTCATTATTTGTATTGTGTTTACTACTTGTGATCATGTAGTTGTGCCTTATTTTGTGAGAGAGTTTAGCTCATACATACTGTAATTTCTAAACTCAGTGAGTGGAAGGTTATTGATTATAAATGTAACTGATAAATTACACAACAGCGTTTAAATCTGTATAAAGAACAATGGAAGGATCCTTATTGAATTGTTGCTTTTGTTTTTTTTTTAATTTGTTAAAGATGATATTAAAAACCCATTTCTTTCTAGTAGATGTATTCTGTGACTGTAAATTATTTTGCCTATTTAAAAGAGAGTACAAAATAGTAACCATTTTGTATATATTTACAGAATGTTAGAACTTTCTACTTAGATGTAGACAGGGGGTAAGCTTTGATGTTCAACTTAGAATAGTAAGTAAGTTCATAATTTCAAGAAAAATTACTAACGCCATTTTGCTTAAGACATTCCCTTTTCATTCCATTCATTATTGTGGAAAATTAACAACTACAAAGAAATATTAAACAATATTGAAGTAATTCCTTCTTTCATTGTTTATCTAAGCTTAGTACCCAGGTGGCCATTTAAAGATGCTTTTCTGAGGGCTCAGTAAGCCATTTTTTACTGTGTTTTTCCTGGAAACCAAAGTTTCCGAAGTGGTTTTTCATTTTACTCTAATGTTTGCTTGCCTCTGAAGAGTTTAATGTGAATATCCTTAAGAACTTACTAGATATATATATATATTAGATATGTTCTTCTGTGAGCTTTATAGAATTTCAGTTTAAATATATAGTGTATTTTTTAAATTTTATTGTGATAAGAACGCTTAACATGAGATCTACCCTCTTTTGACAGTTTTTTAAGTGTATAGTACAGCAGACCTCTAAAGCTTCCTCATCTCACTTAACTAAAATTTTATGCCATTGATTGGTAACTCCCCATTTCTCCCTGTCTCGGAAGCCACTGTTCTACTCTGATTCTATGAATTTTATACTTTTGATACCTCATGTCAGTGGAATCACACAGTATTTGTTCTGTAACTGGCTTATTTCCCTTAGTATAATGTCCAAGGTTCATCTATATTGTTGCAAATGGCAGAATTTCCTTCTTTTTAAAGGTTCAAACAGTATTCCATGGTATGTATGTACCACATTTTCTTTATCTGTTCATCCTTTGATAGACATTAAGGTTTCTTTCACTTCTTGGTTATTGTGACTAGTGCTGTGACGGACACAGGAGTACTAATATTTCTTTGTATATAGTGTATTCTTAAGCTGTTTCACATCTTGATGCTAATTTACTCAGTCTTTCTCTCCCTCGAATGAGGTTAAAGGTGAAATTAGTTCTTTATACATATAAATACTACTGGACTCACAGGACTTTAAAAAGGAATCCTGAGAGATTGCCTGGTCCCAGTCCATTGCCCTTCTCTTGGCGTGGCTTATATCTAAAAATTCCTGCAAGAGGATTGTTGATTTTTTTCTAAAATATATGTATATTTTTTTTTGGCCAGAAATTTCTTCCTAAATCTTCTCTTGCATAAATCTGTATCGCCTTCTCCTGGACATAATTGCTTTCAATCCCGTCTCGGTTCCATTTCTAGGAACTCACTGGAAGTCTAGTCCCTGTTCTTCACCCATTTTTTTTTTCCTCATTTATTCTTAGACATTAACAGTAGTTATCGTTTTCCAGATTTTCCTCTTATTTCCACTTGTTTTTTTTTTTTTAAGATTTTATTTATTTATTCGACAGAGATAGAGACAGTCAGCGAGAGAGGGAACACAAGCAGGGGGAGTGGGAGAGGAAGAAGCAGGCTCATAGCGGAGGAGCCTGATGTGGGGCTCGATCCCATAACACCGGGATCACGCCCTGAGCCGAAGGCAGACGCTTAACCGCTGTGCCACCCAGGCGCCCCATCCACTTGTTCTTGATAAATATCTGAGATTATTATGCAGAGAATGTGACTCTGCATTCTGATAGTGCTTGGCCCTTGTACAGAGCCCTTATGCTGCACTTGTCTGTACTGCCTGGTTTACATGGTGAAGTGTGTGTTTTCCTCAAAGAATTAACTGTGCACATGACCCTCAAGCATTATCCTCTCTATCCCATCCTCCAGCTAATAGAGATCAGTTAATGTCTCACTTACCTTAAAGCCCAAATTGATAAATTTAATACTTCCATTTTGGAAATTGCAAAAGTTACCAATCCCGAAATTGAAATTTGTGGATTTCCTTTTCATATAATCTGACTATAAGAACTAGTTTTTTAAATGCAGTTAATATTATATTCTACCAAGGCAATATAATTCAAACTGCCTTTCTTCATAAAAATGCCAATGACATTTCAAGTCCTTCCTGCCAAATAAACTTGACTGTGCTGTGCTAACACACACACATATATGCACACACCACTCAAAACCAGAAAGTGGTTTTATGACAAACAACACATTCTTCAAAAAATGAGGTTCAGAGAGACTATTAACTATTTCTATGAAAATCTCCCATGTAAAATTGTTAACTGGTGAAACTGGAACAGATACTTGGGTTTTTTGTTTTTTTTTTTCCTTAAAATAAGGGAATTTAGTCTCTGGGATTTTCTGCTTCTAAGTTAGGGTATTATAAAATTTACCTGAGATAAGGAAACTCTTGGCAAATAGGAGTTTAAAAACTGTTAAATATAGACTTTATTCATGCTTAAATGTTAGAAGAGCAAAGTGTGTATCAGAATTATCATTGCAAGTGAGGTAGGACTCTAAAGCAGTAAGACTGATTTACAAACCATGTAGGAAATTTATTTTCATTATTGGCATACACAAAGTGTGATGCTAGAATTCATACTGAGCACAAGCAGTGGACACTGCTTTCCTCCTGACACTCCATTCATCTGACCTTTCACCCTTTACAAGTTATAATAGCACCATACTTCACTCACACCTCATGCAAGTCCTACCAAAATAGTATACGATAGTCTAGATAACAGTATATACCTGCCAAAAAATTCCTGAGAGTTCAGATTTGTTGCAGTCATTATTCTTCTATAGTGAGGATTTTCGTGGCTCAAATTCTCATTTTTAAAGTACGCATTTTCTTCTAGCTCATCACTAAATAAGTGTTACAAAAGTTTGAATGAAAGATTATTTTAATCCCTAATGTCTAAAAAGATGCACCACTTGTTTTAGGTTCCTAAATGTCAGAGGATTCTGCAGGCAGTGTAAGTAAAGATATATTCTTGGTCTCCTGAAGCAAGAGACTGCTGCTGTTATTTGTGCCATCCATGTTTCCTGTTTAAAAATATATATATATATATATATGTGTGTGTGTGTGTGTGTGTGTGTGTGTGTGTGTATAAAATCTCTATATATATAGAGAGGTTGACAATTTTTCACATATTTAGACTAATATTTTCCTTTTATTTATTGACTTGCTCTTTAAAACTGAAGACTAATGAAACATTTGCATATTTTCCATTTCTTTCTTAAATCTAATATATCATAAAAGATCTCTAATCATCTATGAAGGTGCAAATGGATTAAATGAGTATGGTATGGAAGTTGGGAAAACAGTTATGAGTAATCAAGGAACCATAATAGTCAATGATGACTAATTAGAAGAATGAGCACCGAGAATATAAATAGTTGGAAAGTTTAATTTCTTCAATTTCCATTTTGTATGGAAATAGTTCTTAACAAGTGGCATAATTTGAAAAACAGAATATAAATAGTTTGAAAGTTCAATTTCTTGAATTTTCATTTTGTATGGAAATAGTGGCATAATTTGAAAAACAGACTGAGGAGGTGACCCAGGAGATTGAGTTATTAAGAGTAATGCAATACTGCATTAATTGTCGGGCCATGTTGCTGCTATGATGAAAACCTTCCTGGGGAAAGACAAAAATGGAAACTTCTAAGATAGAGAAACCAGAGTCCGGCAACTGCTTTTCCCCTCCTTAGCTGTATCAACACTGGCGTATTTTCCTTTCTTTTTTTAAACACTGGGATGTTTTCAAAGGGGGTTTTGCAGCAGCCCCTCATTTAAGCTGACATCACATTATTTGCTTCCCGGGACTTTGACGATTGAAACACCTTAAAAGTCAATCATGCAATCCCAAAGTAGTTCTTTCCCCCATTGTTTTATATAAGCTGCAGCACTTGAGCTTCTGGTCGAGGAGAAAATGAAGGTGACTGTCAACTGTGAGAGTGTAAGGGAATGGTCAACTCCTGAGATTTCTCAGCATGATATGGACTAAATGTCCATGTCCTTCCCCTCTTAACTCCTACCCTTCCCAGAGCCGATGAAGAAAATATACAAAATTTTCCATTTCCCATTACTTTAGAGGGATGAAGTGAAAATTTTCCTTATGTCAAGTCTGAAGAATCAAACCCTATAAAACCGAAATAGGTACTTTGATGTTTTCTGTTTGGGCTTGTCATAGGAATGCTGCTATACACTGTCGGTATCTGTTTTCATGTACAAGAAAAGCATTTCTCAGCCCAAACGCTAGAAAAGGATCACAAAGACAAAAGAAATCACTATGAAGTCCAAACAGTTTCTCAGTACAAAAACCTAGAGTATTTCTTTGTTTTTAATGAATGTGGGAGGTTTATGTAGATTACCAAAAAAAAAAAAAAAAAAAGTCTGATTCCAAGACCAAGACTTCCCTACCATGTCCAAATAGAGCCCACTTAAATATGAAAACCCTTCTTCCTTACCTAACGACTAGTGGGGCTTGATGAGATGCAATTATGGCTTACCTGATGGAAAATGGACACCTTCTAAGAAGAAATTTAGCCATGTTAGGTAGATAGTGTGTATGTAAAATATAAACAAAAATACGGAAAAGAATGTAACTATTGTTTTCTTTGCTTTCCACCACTCCTTTTTAAAATGTTACTTTTGTATTTAAAGTGAAATCACAGCAAAACAAGGGTTATAAGCAAATTAAGATGTAGCAAAAATACCAAATCAGAGTGCTTCACAACAGGCCAAAAAATTTGACTCAAAATTCAGCCTCTACCAAACTATGTGAAATGTGAAACAAAACGAAGAGTTGGTGTGGTTTCTGCACTTGAAAAAGAAGCAGTCTGTTCTGTCATTTCCTAGCTGGTCTCTTAAAGAAACAACAGGATATACTGAGAGAGCAAATCCTTTTTTTTTTTTTTTTTTTTAAGGTTTTATGTATTTATTTGACAGAGAGAGAGCGCGAGCACACAAGCAGGGGGAGCCGCAGGCAGAGGGAGAAGCAGACTTCTGCCGAGCAGGGAGCCTGATGCAGGGCTCAATCTCAGGACCCTGGGATCATGACCCAAGCTGAAGGCAGAGGCTTAACCGACTGAACCACCCAGGCACCTCCCCCCCCCTTTTTAAATGTAGCTGGAGATTTTAAAAGGAAAGCTTCTTTGAATTATTAATACCACACAGGGAGTAAAATTCTGCAGCCTATACCGTTAATTATGTCTAGGAACAAACAGAAAACCAAAGCAGGTTCATCTTCTGGTCATATCAAGTAGTTCGTAAAGTGGAGGAGAGGCACTGACTTTTATTCCTGGCTGAGCCTCAAGCTGATGCTTGTCCACTGTCATGATTTGTATTTGATGAAATGGGTGGGTTTAAGGCAGACTCATCGCGGCAGGTTGGGCCTCATTTCAGAATCAAAGCGAATACAAGACTTTTATTTTCTTAACTGCAAGAGCGATTCTAGTATCACAGGTAATACTCCCAGCAGTCTAAACCTCCTAATTCCTAAATTCTACCACAACAAAGTCTGTTAAGGTCATAAAATTCCATCCAGCTTCTCTGAGATGAGAGGACTATTAAAATGACTTTCTGGAAAAAAGATCTGACTTGGTTTGTTTTACCCCCCGATTTTTCTCCTTATAAATTTCCCATACCAAGTGAGGCTTTACAGATCAGGTTGTTGTTCTTGGCTGGATTTTGGAATCCATTTTCCTCAAAAATTGTAACTGTAGTTCTCAATTATTCAAAGCATCCCTCATCCGTTTGATTTGTGATATGGGTACAAGGGGACTTTATAAGCAAAGGGAACTGGGCCAGGTAGGCATGTAAAATAAAATGGGAGAAAATATATTGTTAAGAACTACCCTTTTTCTTGCCTGACATTCTAATATAATAATTATAGTAACTGACACCATTTATTAAGCCCTTACTAGGTACTGGGCACTGTGCTATTTTTTCCTCCTTTGGGTATCATTTAAACCGCACAGCTACCGACTAAGTCCTCTAGTTCCTCCTTACGAAAGAGGAAACAGATGTAGTTTTTCCAAGGTCACCCAGCTTGTAAATAATATAGCTAGGATTTGAAACTAGGTTGTCAATCACTCCAGAGCACCATCTCGTCTTTTTTCGCCCTTTATTCTTTCCCACTGTACAGCTATTTTGGTTCCTGAACTGTTATTTCAACGGTCAAAATAATAGATGAAGGGAATGAGGGAAAAAAAAATATGTATATAAAAGGAGATGGTGATAGCAAATCAGAAAATAAAAAATGGTGGACATATAGCTTTAAAAAAAAGATACCGTTTTTATCAAAAAAAAAAAAAAAAAAGACTAGAGGAGAAAAAGCATGCATCTCTCCCGGTAATCCAGTGACGCGAGAGCTGCCAGGAAGTCCGGTTCTCAAAGCGGGGTTCTCACCGGAGCCCTCAGCCCGAGCTGCGTCTGCTCTTCCCCTGCGGTTCTGACGGCTTCCTCCCCTCAAGTCCGTTCATCATCTTCTGACTATGGCCACTGTAGTGAGAGAAAAAATTCCTGCCCGAGGATAGCCTCTGCTAATGACATTTCTCCCCACGAAAAAGTAAACTAAGCAAACGAACAGAACCATGTCTGGGCCTCACGCGGAGTCTCCGCCTGTCTACACTGCTCTGCCATCCACTGAGCAGGGAGGAGGCTCCCGCGGGGACGAGGGCAGGGACAAGGCTGCGGGTGCTCTCCGAAGCAAAGGCTTTGCTCCTCTGAGATGCCCTTTCTTAGGCTTTCTCTAGAAACGTCCTCTGGCTCAGGCACACTTTGATCTATATAGACCGCAAGCGGTTCCAACCAATTCAGACATGAGGTCTTTCAGCCTGACCATGTGACATTTCAGCACATCTTAGCGGCAGTGGAAGGAAAGGACAGAGGGCAGAAGGCTCGAGTTCTGGGTGCAGGTTTCCCCCTAGTGGAGCGCTTCTGATCTTGGGGAGAGTTTGCTCCCATTCATGAGTTAACATGTAAAGCATTTAAATATATAACTTGGTTATGTAATAACTACGTCAGTGTTTGCTCTTATCATTCATGTGTGTGTTCGTTCACTCCCGTGTAATACTGCACCACCATGCTTAGGGCCGTCCTGCGCTCCTCACTGAGGCTGGGTTGGGAATTGAGGGGCAGAGGCAGTGCTCCCTTTTTTCCTGCTTCTCCCTCAGGGCAGGAAGGTGGTCTCCTGCCCACCCCCCCTCCCTCCCAACCCCCCACTCTTCAACAGGTCTCCTCAGAGTCTATACCCAGGGCAGAAAGACTGTTGCCTCCTTCTGCACACCAAGGCCATCCACCCAGCACTGAGAAAATGGAAATGTCCTTGAAGTCCCCAGAGTCCCAGGGCTTTCACAAGAGGATTTACTATCGATCTTTGATTGTTCTGAGGGTTCCCCCAAATGAGGGCTGTTTCTTATTTGTCTTTGTAACTCCAGGGTGTCCACGGAGTGCCTGGTTCTCAGGAGACACTCAGGGAATGCTTGAGGAAATGAAGAAGATGATAATGTATTTCTGACATACACATAGACACGTAGACATGATGCGTATATTATGTATATATATTTATATATTCATTTCTGGCACATTTCTTCCCATAGAGCTATTATAATCTCTTAGGCTTGCAAAGCATGTCATAGTTTACCCGTGCTTTACCAAAAGCAATAGTACTAGTAATGATACCAGAAAACTGATAATAGTTTATTGAGTGCTTTATAGGCATTATTTCATTTCATTCTCCTGACCACCCGCTGAGGTAGATATTTTCTGTCTTACCAGGAGGAACCTGCCGCTGAGGAAATTCACATGCCTTGCTGTGGTCCCACAGCTAGCGAGTGGCAGAGCTGGCCCAACACTTTTTCCAGAACTAATTTGTAGAGTGAGTGATAGCCACGTAGGAACTCAGCATTGTATTTTATGAAGTTTTGAATTGGATTCGTGTCTTATTACCCAAAAAAGGCCAATATAAAACTCTGTGATGGCAAATAGATGAGCTGAATGATGAAAATAGACACATACCTGACACGTGAGTGGTTCAATACTTCTGACCACCAATCTGTCCAGCGGAATGGGCGGATCAGCTGCTGTACAGGAACCACCCTCTTTTATTACTGTTTGCAGCTCGGAAGTGAGTGAAGGACACAGTGAACCAGTGTCCGAGCCTCCAAGTTTCTGAAAGGAAAGAAGAAAATAATGCAGTAAATAGGAAGTAAATACTAGTGTATGTACCTAAAGTGCATCCTTAACCAAACTGATTTTTAGAAACAGTTGCTTGAATTCCAGCAAACTATTCTTTCTGGATCTTAAAAAGCATTTCCCTCCAATAAATAGTGATTTAAAGTTTTAAAGTACATAGTGTTCCTGATTCCCAAGTTGAATTGCCTGAATAAATAATGGGTGATGTCCACAACGGGGAGATATTGAAGTCTCCATCACGTCAGTGGGAAGGTGTTTATTTCCAGTATCTCTCTCTAGTACTATTGGGTGGATCAGAAAGGGGAGCCTCATTTGGGCCAGCGCTGTCCATGGAATCTAACACAAATCTAAATAGATTCCCTGCCTATAATTTGCAAATAATTGAATCATTTAAGATGCTGAATATAAGATGCTCAATTTTTTAAAAAAGTGTCAAAGATTATGATTCGCATGACATATAATATGCATCAAATAGCAAAGAGGATACAAAATAGCAAGAGGAATTTAAGGCAACGTTCCTTATTTGGGAATCAACTTGTGAAACATGAAACCAGCATATTACCTTATAATATGGTTACTATGGGCTGCCATTAATTCTCGTGCTCTGATTTGTGCCACCATTTGAAGGTGAAATGTGTTGGCATCACGGTTTTTGAAGGGGATGATGATTTTTCAGAGCTTGACTCGTTTCGACATGCTTGTCTGGGTAGCTTAAAATAGGAGGCCATCCAACTTTCAGAACTGTGACTCGTAATATTCTATGGCACCCGTTCCCTTCCCAACCACCGGTCAACTCTTCACGGATGGATTAATGGGTATCTATTTTATTGCTTAAAGATCCTTAAATTATTTAGCTCAACTAACCAACATATCATCTAGAAGCTTCAGTTATTAAAAGATGTGAAATATCTAGTTCATGATCTATCATTCTAGTCTATCTATCTAGTCATTCGGTAAAGAAGTGGAGTGAAAAACATTAGCTATCTCTGAGGACCTAAGACCCATGGCAGCTCCTCCTCCCCGTTCTGAGGGCAGGTGCCCGAGAGCCTTGGGGGAGTCCCCCCTCCTGCTACCACTCGCACATGTTCAGCGAGCACACCGTGAAGGGGGAGATCAGCCAGAAAGCCTTGACTGGACCACGAGACCCCATGACTTGATGTGTGGTGACAACCATGACGGTAACCATTAATACAAAGTAGTGGGGAAAATCCTTGTTCTCAGAAGAGATTTTGTGGCTTTAGCCCCCAGTCAACTCCTTTTGTGTGTAATGCCAGCTCTATACTAGTTGGACACTGAGAGCTCAGGGGTCCCAAGTCATCATTTCACGGGAAGGATGGGAGCTTTCGAATCAGAATGAGGTGTGGAGACCACCTCAGCACATGACAGCAGACAGTCTAGAGAGTCCCCGCCCCCCAACCCCCCCCCACCCCCCCCACCCCCCTGCTCACTGGCTGCTTTGGCTATGCTGGGCAATCTGGAAGCCAGCAATGCTCACCACGATACCAGCAACACTTCCATGGATGGCGGACAAAGGCCAACATGGACAACAGTAATCTGGTTTCATTTGCTTAGGCAGGCCAGGTGAAAAGTCCAGGCTTTTGGGACTTACAAGTATACAAACTAAGTCATTTTTTTTTTTAAGATTTTATTTATTTATTTGTTTATTTATTTGTCAGAGAGAGACAGAGAGAGAGCACGAGCAAGGGGGAGGGGCAGAGGGAGAAGGACTTGATCCCAGAACCCTGGGATCATGACGTGAGCCAAAGGCAGATGCTTAATCACCTGAGCCACCCAGGCACCCCCAGACTGAGTCATTCTAAGAACATATACATTCTTTGACATCCTTAAGCAATGTAACTTGCTTTTGGCATTGTTTTTCAGTTCAGAG
This sequence comes from Ursus americanus, assembly GCF_024610735.1. Classification (NCBI taxonomy): domain Eukaryota; kingdom Metazoa; phylum Chordata; class Mammalia; order Carnivora; family Ursidae; genus Ursus; species Ursus americanus. The sequence goes on from NC_142143.1 coordinate 26,713,808, forward strand.
CTATAGGACTATAAAAAAAAGCCACTGTTTCATAATGCCTCCATTTTTTAGAGGGTGAAATCCAAACTGATGTATAACAATCTTTTATATGTTTAACACAACTTATTTAAAAATATTTTTAACCTTATTTAGCAGACTTATTTAGAAATAATATCATTTTACCTTTTTGTTGTGCTTAGTTTTCATATCTAAGAGGAAATCATCAAAGAGAAACAGGTAAACATGTAGGAATCTTGTGCTTTCTGAAGAAAAAAGAAAGTGAAATTGGGGTTGGAAATAGTAAGCAGAAGGTGTTTTTTAAATGAAAGAATCCCTTAGAAAACAAGACAGGGTGGGTGTCGGGGCACACCAGGCTTACACCTCAGGACGCTCCGATCACGTGGATCAGAAAACTGCATTACTGTTGAATTGATTTCTCCCTAAAGCAGAGATTTGATGTGAGCCCACGCTTCTGGCTCTAAAGACATTGTATTTGTGATGCATTTCATGTGGATCTAAGATAACTCGGGTGGTATTTGCAATGGTTTCAGCTAAGCCTAGGACACATCTATCGACTAATGGAACTTGCGGTGGTTTTGCCTTTTGACTCATCTGGGCGGTCACTGGTAAAGATACACGTGACTAGAGAAAAGGGCATTTTGTTATTGCAGTGAACTGAATTGTGTCTCCTGCCCCCTGAACTCCTATGTCGAAGCCCTAACCTCCAGGGGGGCTGTCTTAGCAGGAGGTAAGTAAGATTAAATGAAGGCGTGAGAGTGGAACCCTGATCCAGTAAGACTGGTGCCGCCGTAAGAGGATACACACGGGGGGACACTGAGAAGGAGGCCATCGGCAAGCTGGGAAGAGAGCCCTCACCAGAAACCTCATCAGCTGGCAGCTCGGTCATGGACTTGCAGTGTCCGGAACTATGAGAAATAAAAGTCTGTTCTTTAAGTGGCCCCATCTGTGGTATGTTATTCTGACAGCTCGCGCTGATTAAGACGGTCAGTAAAGTGATTTCTTTCCCGAGTTTTGCAGTGTGTCTGTACATGTTTAAATATTCGTCATGTAGCTTTATATTTACAAACTTTTCTGATATTACTTTTCATAGTTACTTAAGGCAAATGGGCTTTTATACTTCTCCCTAAGAAGCGGGTAGTAGTAGAAGAGAAATAGTAGTAGAATGAGGAACCCCGGGAAACAAACCGAGGGTTACAGAGGGAGGGGGCAGAGGGATGGGGTAACTGGGTGATGGGTCCTAAGGAGGGCACGTGTGGTGATGAGCCCTGGGTGTTATATACAACTAATGAATCATTGAACACTACATCAGAAAGTAATGATGTATTGTATGTTGGCTAACTGAACATCATAATAAAAAAAATAATGAGGAATCCCCTCCCTATTCTACTCTATCCCTTAGAAATTAGAAGAAGTGGTTAAATGGAAATGATTTCAGAAGAATAGGCAGTCCATTCTGAGGTGGATGTGACAGAAATTTAAAGTAAATATAAGAAAAATCAGTAAATTAATATTTTTCTAGAAGTTCCTTCTCATATACCATAACCCCAGGAAACTGTGTGGCTAAGGTTAAGTCAATAGATAAAATCATAAAGATTCATTTCTATTTCCTCCCCTCTTTTAAGTTTAGAGGAAAGAGTCCATATTTGCATGGCAGAAGGATCACATATTTTATTCAATCTTAAATTGTCCTTGAATATTTTTTTTTCATTGTATTCCATCACTGCTAGAAACTTTCCCGTTTGCAAATCTGGTGCGGCAAAGACTACTTGCTGGTTGCCCTTAAAAACCATTCACCCCTCCTTTGTAGTAATGGAATTTCTGAGTTTTAGTGGCTACATGTCCACCTTCCAACAAGTCCTCCGTCTCGCAGCTTCCCTTGTAGCTAAATATGACCAAGCGACTAAATCTGACCGATGAATATGAATGGAAGTGGGCAACTTCTGGGCCATATCCTTGAACAGCAGAGCTCTGATCTGTCCCCTCTTCCCTTTCCCACCCGCTAGCATGTAGACACCCTGTGACTCACCTTGGACTACGCGGAGAAAGCAATTTCCCAGGGACAGCGGAGCCAGTCTCCCGCCCATGCATCCATGACAAGCACCCCGATCCCACATGACGTGTGAATGCACATCTGACGTGGCTTTTCACCAAGAGATGGTCATGGGCATGTTTACCCAGCTTCCACATGACTTAACATGCTCACACCCGAACCTAAAATTGACTCCCTGATCCCACTCTCTCCCTCACCCTCAGTGTTGCTCAACCAACCTTTCAGGCACATAGATTAGAACACCTGAGGGCGTCTTCGACGCATTTCCTCTTTAGCCATTTTATCAGTCCTCAAGTCCTCCTGCCTTTGCCTTTGAAATGTCTCTCACATTTATTTTTTTCTATTTATGCACATGTCGAACATTTTAGGACAGGCCAGGGCGCCTCACGGTGTTGGGAAGTTGGTAGATAGGGGGAAGGGGCAAATCAAAATTTCTGATCATTCCAGGTGGAGGCCAATCAATTTTGGAGGGAAAGGCAGTTTGAATGCACAGTTTGTTTCACTTCATTACTTTGATTTGGTTTTGTCACAACGTATGATTATTTTTGAAGTGGTAACTAACATCAAAGAGAATTAAAATTGTCATCTTTTCAAATGGAAGTGGGCAGGACGTGGCCCCCAGGTTCAGAACAGTTGAGAAGCCCAGGCCCAGGCTCTTCTCACCTCACCCTGCTTCACTGAAGCGCTTCCGGCTGGTCTCTTGATCTTGGTCCCCTCCTCTGCGCCATTTTGTGCTTTGCTTCTGATAACTCTTTCTTCAACAGCATTTGAAACCTATCACATTCCTGTCCAAGAGCTCAATGACTTCTCGTTGCCAGCAGTTTCCTGGCTGGGTCCCTCAGCTTGGCTTCCAAAGCAGTGGCTGTGATTCTGGAAGCCTCTCAGCTGAGGTGGCCTGGCGTGGGTCCGGTCTCTGCCGTTTAACATGCCAGGTGAACTTGAGCACCATGACAGAACCTCCTTGAGCCTCAGAGTCCTCATCTATACCATGGGATTAAACGTAACTTCTCTGCATAATTTACTGGAAGGAGAAAACGCATGAAGCAGCCCCTCGATGTAAATGCTGGGCAGGTCAATCGTTCCTAGTCGGCGGCTGCCAGGTGGGTATGGTGTCCCAACCCGACATCTTGTGCTATACCTAAAAGCCAGCGGGTCTCAGCAGTGTGTATTCCATAAGGCATTATCGCCCAGCACCGCCCCCCTGCCCCGCTGATCACACTACCGTGAACAGGCAACCCCATGTCCCACGAGGCTTCACGCATAGCGGGTGACCGATCAAGAGTCTGTGCAGAAATGAGTAAGTGAATGACTGCAAATCGTATTCCGGCCTGGCAGCCCTTTCTGATCATGATGGTATTTACTGAGCACTGACTCAGTGCCGGCCATTCTTCCCAGTGCCTATCCATCCATCAGCTTGTTGAATCCGCACGACAAAGGGAGGAAACTGCAGTGTGGCCGGACGGCTGTGAGGGGCCTACGGTCACACGGGCAGAGCAGGCTGGGCCAGGAAGTGAGCCTGGCACTCGCGGTGGGGGAAGCCTCACCCCCCGAACCACCATGCTGCTAGAACTTACATTCTTGGGTGGCTTCTGCCTCCAAGCCTTTCCTCCTGCTCTCCTCTTCATCTGGGATGCCGTCCCTCCCGTCCTTCCGGGGACTTCCATCCTTTCCACGCCCCCAAGCTCACCTGTAGCCCCATAGACCACACAAAGCCCTACTCAGGTCCTCCAGCTTCACAGACTGTCTGCTTTTCTGAGCTTACACTGAAGGTCTGCTCACTCTGGCAGGGCTTCCTGGCTAGAGGGAAAGGACTACGCAGAACAAGTCCTTTTATCCTCTGACGGGCCCTACCTAGACCAGGTGTGTTATGTAACGGGGTCCCAGTGCACACTGGCAGGATGGTCGCCCTGCCCGCTGGAGGAGTAAAGCCATGATGACAACAGGGGACTTCGAGTGTCTACTCTATTCCAGACCATGTGCTAAGCTCTTTGTGTCCATTATTTCATTTGATCAACAGCCTTCTGAAGTAGACATGGTTATCTCATTTCACAGAGAGGAAATGGAGGGTCTGTGGCTTGTTACGTAGTCTGTGTGAGTCCCTCGGAGGCTCTGATTCACAGCCCGCATGGCCTTGACCATAGAGAGGCAAATACAATTCCTCCCACACTTCCCTTCCCAATGACTGGACAAGTTACAAGGTAGCAAAGATGTTGAGTTTTTAAAGGAAGCGGTAATTTACCTGCAAGTGTTAATTTTTCTTCATAGAGAAGGTGTCTGTTGGTTGGTGACAAGATGTTTTCTGCCGTGTGTTCTTTAAAAATATGTTTCAGGCACTTGCAAAGCAAGGGAGAAAGTCACAGAGATATTGTTAGTGATGGAAAGAGGACATATTCCAGGAGCTGGGGCAATGCATTCTGTCTAGAAGGTTTGTGACATTTGGAAGATGGACATGGGAATGGGACAGAATGGAAAACCGCTCAGAAGGGCCATCCCCGAGAATGGCCGAGTAGGTCAGCCTCCCACATACAATGCCACGTGGATGAAGGCTTCGCTTCTTGCTCATAAAACCAGATTTCTTATTCAAGTGTACAGCTGGGGATTTCCTAAGATTAGTGTATTAATTTCCACCTAAATGCCAAACTTCCGGAAAAGGACGTGAGTCCTAATTGATCCTTTGTTTACCTCTGGAATGAAAAACTCTTTTATCCCTATCCCATAGTGGAGGCCACCCTCTAATCTCCTATAGATGTCTACATTTTTTGGAGATTGTCAAGCCACTTCCCTTTCCTTTCAAGATCCCCTGAAAAACAAGACACAATCAATATGTCTTAAATGCATGTGACATTACAGCATAAAATTTAACCAAGATCCACAGTAATCATTTAGAGACACTGACTGCCCTTGGAGCCAAACCATATCTCAGGTCCATTTAACATATTGCTTGCTGTTTAAATGTCCTAGAAAAACTCATTTGAAATCAGCCTCTTGCAGAGAAAAATGAAGCTTAACTGATATAATGCAAATGTATCGTGCATTTTTATTTCAATAATACTAATAAAGCCTTTGGTAGCTTTATCTTATTCCCTAAACTGTACAGTCTTTAATTAGAGGGGAAACAAATCAGATGAACAAGGATAAACATATCTTTTTTGTACTAGTCATAAAACCTTCATCCCCTTCATGATAAGAATGATTATTGCTTTTTGAGAAGAATTCATTTTCTCTTCTGAAGATTTGTATTAATTTTCCAACATTCTAAAATAACATATTACTACCGAGGTTTTGAAATAATTTTTGGAAATATGAGGGCAAGTCATAGACCCATAGAATCACATGGTGCATGGGATTCTTGAGAATTCGTCATCGCTAAGCTCACAGACTTACAGGAAGCCCACAGGAATCTTTTCCCTCAATGATGAGGATCCATATTTTATTGAGAAACCTTCAGAAGAGATGCTGTTGTCTTCCTCACAGACCTATCAAAATGAGTCATAATCTCCAAAGTGACTTTTAAAAACTCTCTCTCTAATTGTTTTTGTCTCGTCCATTAATAAACTCAATTCTAGTTCCTTGGATCATTTTAGATTTTGAACAAAAAATTTAAAAAGAGGAAAGTAACTCCCAACTGAATGGTCATTTGCTTCTGAACTTGCAAAAAAACCCAAAATTATTTCTGTACAGCTGATAATCAATTTGAGTTGTTCCCTTTGGATGCTTCCCAGGAAATCTTGGTTTATGGGCATATGTCATGGCTTTCTTTCTTTGAATTTAATTATACAAAGCTCCACAAATTAACTTAAGTCATCATAGGGCTTGCTTAGTTCCTATTCCCAAATTTCGGTTCTCAAGATTGCAATTGGCATCATTTTAGATTGGCCCTGGATTTCAGTGACCTAAAAAAAAAAAAAAGATGAATGGTGATTTATCCTCCGGAAAGGCTCCCCGTGGTGTTTGCCCCCATTTGCTTTGTGTGTGGGTTCAGTATGGACGTTAAACAAAGTGCCTTCGATCATCTGGGAAGTAGGTCTTTTCCTGCCTGAACTCACTTCTGAACGCCTTGGAGACAGAGCCACGTCCCGCACACCCTTGGTGTTAGGGTTCTCACAGGGTCGGCCAGGATGTGACTGGAGCCCACTGTTTTGTGTGCTTGATTTACAATGCACTCAAACTCGAATCCATGTTTCTGAGAGCCATGACCTCAAGTTAATGGAATTACCTTCTAGAATGGAAACCCCAGGGGTTCCCAGCAGCCACAGGGCCCTCCATCTCTTTGAGTAAGCTTACACTGGAGCTCTGGGCCACCTATCTGAGGGACTCACTGAGTGACTTCACCTTTTCCTTGATGGCACAGATCATGATTTTCTGTGCAGAGTCTCTACTCCGTTTCCAGATATTCTTTAGTAACAAGGGCTACCAAGTCAGCTCGGGCAGTGGAGCCACTCCCAGCTCAGGCAGGTGCAGCCGTCGCCCTGTTCGTTTGCTCACACCACTGCAGAAGACAGCGCAGACGTTATCAGAATATCGCTTCTCCTCCCAAGGCATTGAGAAGCCTGGACACAAGAAACTCTTAGAGATTTTGTTCAGTAATTACATGACATACCTGTGAGCTTGCTGGGATGGGTTATAAGCCATGGCCTACACTTTGGTTTTGAAAATTCCATAGTAAACCGTCTTTAGCAAGCATCTATCTACCAGTGTCAAATTCAGGGTTGGAAATGGGGTCCTTAAACATGGTTAAGAAGTATCATTGAATATTACAGACTGACATTGTCACTTTCCAATTAAAGAAATGAAAGAATCCTCGTTGGGCTGTCTTGCCTTCCTAGTAATGGTGACAAAGGCAGAGGTCATCAGCCTCCATGTGACACCACCACCCAATCCTCCTAAACAGGAAAATGTACCAAGATTTTGAGGCATAGGAAAGGTTTGAAATCTGTGAAGTCTCCTGGAGAATGCACGTCCATCAGCGGCAGTGATGAGATGTATGAATAGAAACACTCCAGCTTTGTTCACTCTTCCCACTTGAGTTTAGATTTGCCCATTCGCTTCTTCCTTCTCCCTGGCCCTTGGGGGAGATTTCTGGTTTCACCAGCTCAGCTCCCATCCTTATTGTGATTTACAGTTAGGAGAACTGAGAATGCACACTGAAGAGTGGAAGGGAAAGGAAGGACTTTTGCTCCTTGGGGCAGCTCCTGGAGTCTCTTTTGTTGCCGAGAATCAGGGAAAAGAAGAGAAAATGAAAACACAAGTCAAAGAGGCTAAATTGATCTCCATGATACAGAGCGGAGAGTGGGGAGGGGAGGGATAAAGACAAAGACAATTTTCGGGGCACCTGGATGGCTCAGTTGTTAAGCGTCTGCCTTCAGCTCAGGTCGTGATCCCTGCATTCGGGATTGAGCCCCACATCAGGCTCCCTGCTCAGCGGGAAGGCTGCTTCTCCCTCCCCCACCCCCCCAGCTTGTGTTCCCTCTCTCGCTGCCTCTCTCTCTGTAAAATAAATAAATAAAATCTTAAAAAAAAGAGATAAAGACAATTTTCAATAGAGAGAGATTGGATCAAGAGGCATTGCAGGGGGTGTGGGCCCTGGGGAGACAGGAAAGGAATCTTAGTAAGTACTGCTATGGGTTATACACTGGATTTCCATAAAAGGTATTTGAGAAACACAAGAAAACATGAGAATAGCTCTTCCATTTGTTTCATCAGCTGGATTGTTTCTTTGAATGTGACACTGTCTTGAAGGGAGGGGCCCTGGCCTTTGGTGACACAGGACGCATGGAACCAAGTCTCTGGCTACAATGCAGACAGGTGCCATCAAGAAGGGGGTGTGTTCTCTTCCTCTTCCCTTCTCCCACTTCCTCATACCTGAGTTGAGGTGTAAAAGAGTCCTACCCTTAACTAAATATTTTTCCTGCTGTAGGCTATCACCTCTTTTCCACTCTCATGCTCAGTCTAGGTCTAGGTTAAATCCTTTGTCTCATGGCCCTGAAGTGAGGACCGAGTGGACCAAGGCATGCGGTAGGGGCTGCCCTGCTTCCCCAAACGTAGCTGCGTCCATCTTCATGCCCAGATGTCAGCCCTTGCATTTTGGAGATCTGGATACAATGGGCTCATTGGCCCAGGGAAGTCCAAAGCCCTTCTGTAGATATCTACACACTTGCGGAGGGACACTGAGATACCAACGGCTTTCTCTGGCCCCTGGACTCCTGTTGGTATCCATACTGCTTCTTTCTTGAACAGCATGGGCCAAATGCCAAGTTAAGTTCCTTGGTTGGTTTCCTATGTTGGTTTCCACTGTAAACCCACTCATGCCAAACATTTTTGGAATTATGAATTATTATTTAACATTTATTTTACTGAAGATTTTGGATCGTGGAGAGGGGGTTAAATACACAGCCCACAGCCCCTGACCATTTTTCTGGTTCCATTCTCTTCTCTGAACAGAGAGCTCTTTCTCTTACCCCTGAACTTTCCCCCCTTTCTCTCCCAGCCTCATGCTTAGCAATTTGCGCTCGTCTTTCAGAGTTTGACCATGTCTGTGGGGTTCTCGTCCGCCCACACTAGCAGTTTTATCAAAGTTATTTCTTCTGAAAACATTCAGGGCTCATTCCTCACAGGATTCTGCCAGACACAACCATTTCCGCTTCCCCAAAGATAGATGGCAGGTCTTGAAAGTGAGCACATGGGTGTGGGCTGGCTGGAGCTCTAGGAGCCAGGCTTCAAGGCCTGCTGAGGGACCACCTACCCTTCTCTGTATCCCAGATTCCTCTTTTGGAAAATGGTGGAATGTACTAGGTCACTTCCAAGTTCTCATCCAGCTCAAAACGGCTGTGGTTCTCATCAAGGCTGGAAAGGGTGGAGAAGGAAGCAGGAACTGCAGGTGCAGAAAGGCTAGGGGTGGAACCAGTGGAAAGAAGAGGCATGCAGCGAGGTGGGGGGGCTTTCGTCTGTGGCCTTCATGGCCGATTCCCATGCTGACTCACTGGCAGCTGCTTTCCACCAGGGGTGCCTGGGAGCTCCAGTCACGGATTTCCTCAAAGCACAGCCCTGGGCCATTGCCCCAGATTCCCACGCTTCGGGGCACAGCTCGGGCTGCCAGCACCCACTGGTATTCAGGATGAGTAAAAAAACATCCGATACCCGCCCAGATAACAATCAGGCAAGAAGCATCAGTGGTAAACAATTCAGTCAAAGATTCAGGTAGGGATAATTGGAAGCTTTTAAAGTTTTGAAAGACCTCAAAAAAGAGAAGGAAGATATTTGACGATTCTGAAAGCAGCTGTAAGTTTTTCTTTCATCCCCCTATTGGCTTTATTTTTTTAGGTGCATTAGGGAAGGAAAGAAAGATGGGCCATCTCTGTCAAGAAAGATGGGCATAAAAGGCCTTTTCAGGGCTGAGTCTAGATCGATGGGGCCTGCTTTTGTTTTATAATAAGTATCCAATGTGTTTAGGGGAACAGTGAAAGGAATTCAGGGCCCCAGACAAAAACATGCTTGTTGTAAATCCGTCTTGGGGGGACACAGCACTGGGCTGGGCAGCCGGCATCTGTGGGATCTGGGGAAACCGTCCGCTCCCTGCGCCTCGCGGAGAACAAGAGCGTCTACCCTGTCAGGTTGCTGAAGGGTTTGGATGAGCTCGTCTACACGAAGTGCCCAGAACAGTGTCTGGCGTTTCTCGAACACAGTCTGGTAGGAAGAGCGCTCAGCCCTTGTTGAGCTGAAGCCCGCGAGCAGACCTCGCAGTCAGCGCCCCGTCTCTTTCCCTGCCTCGCCCGAGCTGCCTACGAAAGAGCAGAGAGAAGTCGACTCCCACCCGTGTTCGCCCGCGCAACACAGACACGCTCCCGCAGGCCCAGCCCCCAGCTACGCGGCCACGTTCATCCCGGTGACGTCACCGCGCAGCTCCGGCCGCCGCAGCACGACCCAGACTCCCCTCTGCAGCCACGCTGTGCAGACAGGAGAAGGAGAACGTGCTCAGACAGGGCTGGGTTCGAACCCCTCCTGCCTCCGCCCTGAACGACCGTACCTTCCAGCAAGTTGCCTAATTTGTCTAAGCTCCTGGAAACTGAGGGGCTCGTGTCAGATCCACAGGGGGCTTGTAGAGACAAAGACACCAGCAGGCAGTGCCGGGCCATCGCCAGGGCTCGAGAAGGAGTCATCTTTTCACCTTTATTATTACCATTATGTATTATTATTATGTATTATATTTTTATTGTTATTATGTATTAGAATTATATTTTGTATGTCATTATTATGTATAATAATTATTATTTATAATTACATTATGTATTATTATGCATTATAATTATTCCATGTTATACGCATTATGTGCATAATCATATTTATTGTATATTTTCATAATATTATTAACTATCGGTGATGATGCTTTTGTTCTGCACGATGGGCCTGTGGAGGGCAGGCGCACCTCCCTTCCTCCAGAGCCGCCCCCTGATTCCTCAGCTTTGTCTCATGATGCTAACAGCTCCCCAACAAAGGGAAATTGACCCGAAGACTTAGAAATAGTTCTGGTATGAAGAGCATTGGATTTTTTTTTTCCCCCTGAAGACCTTTATCCAGGTTCTTTTTGGCCACCTACTGGCCATATGACCTTGTAAAGTCACAGAATCTTTCTGAGCCTCAGGGACATATGGGGACAACATAATCACCTTCATAGTGTGTGCTAAGGATTAAAAGAGATGTTTGAGCCAGTGCCTGGTAAAGCGCGATGCATCGTAAAAGTATTGTATATGATATTACAACCTCGCACCCCCTGGTTCTTTTCCCTAAGTAGCCCCGGTGCTGTACATATTTCACAACTATAAACCAGTTGATATGGGGGTTTCCACAGTTATTTGAAAGCAGTGGCTGAGCTTGGTTGAATTCACCTCTGCCTTAGCTTGGAAGGGAGAGCAGTGGACCTAGATCCTCTCCAGTTTGGGGGCCTGGCCAGGAGTCCAGTCCAGCTTCCAGGGAAAACTTTTGCAACAGCATTATTCATTCATTTGGGAATCTAATGAGCTTTCAGTTTGAGTAGCAAACTAAACCGGCTGAAAGGCCAAAGCTACAAAAATGGAGCCAAGTCTCTTCCCATAGATCATTCCTCTTTTCTCGGCCCGCCACACCCAGGCTTCCCGGCACCCCGGGCAAAGGCGCAGGGATTCACGGCGAAGTGTTTGGGAACCATGGCAGCCTTCCCTCCATGCCTCTGAGGTGATGCTCTGGCAGGGCCTTCTTGCCGCTGCAGGGAAGAGCTGGTTTTCTGGAACGGCTGGGACCATTTCCTCTGGATCCTACAGAAGGGCTCTGGTGTGACGCTGAAAAGGCACAGTTCAGACTAAAGAAACACCAAAAGTTGGCGGTGGGGGTCGAAGGAACTAGGGAAGTCAGGGAAAGTTCTTTCCAGTTTTTCTTATTAGCAAATGCTGAAGTGCCCCCAGCAGAAATTCCTAGTGGTTCTGAGGCTTTGGGACCCATAGTCGCCATGTTGTCCAACTCCAGGGGCAGCATTTACTTTGGGCCCCCATTCCCATGGACTACAGTGTAAATGGGGCTCCAGGCTTGTGTGCAATAGGATTTTCCTGGGACCAAATCCTACAAAAGCCAAACTTCTGGTCACAAACAAAACCTCGGTTCTTGTTCTATTTTCTCCTTACAACGTGCCAATTTTGTCCACAAACAAACCAGTGAACAAATCAAGCATTTTTAAGCCCTACCCAAATTTCAGGAAAGATGATCTAATGTTTCCAGATGTGCACCATTTAAAATTCCTAAGTGTGCAGTGGACCATGTATTTATGGGGAAAGCAGCTTTGTAGTTAAAATGTATTGTTGATCATTTATTTTTCTTCTTGCCCGTTTATTTGGGGTTTCATAATTCCTAGTACCTGTTATGTCCAAAGAGTCTTAGGGAAAAAATATAAAACAAAATGGTGCTTTCCTTAGAAATGAATTCCTGAGTCATCTCTTTGCCTCAGGCTCTCAAGATGAAAGACAGCAGCGAGGAATTCGGGCAACAGGTCTGGGGCTCTCACAGACTCCCCCTCGGAAGGCCTGCAGGAGGAGCAGAGAAGGACACTCATGGCACAGACATTCTCTTTCTCATCACCTTTACCATTAGCCCGGACAGCGGAAAAGGGAAAGTGCCCATTGTCAGCAGGAGCTGTGACGGTGTGGATGGAAGCAGGTCCTCACGATAAACATTTGTAAAACAAAAACGGTATTTCCATCATAAACAGGTAACTCCTCAAAAAACCAACCTCCCCCCCATCCCTCACACTTAAAGAAAGTTCTACTTGGGACATCTTAGTTTAATTCACCCTTTACTTCTGTTTATGCTTTGTTGAGTCCTACGCCCCTGCATGGGTCCTGACCACAAACATTGCCTTTGATTTCAGGGCTCGTGCTGGTTGGTGTTAAGCCGGGGATGGCAGTCCGTGATTAAAGTAGCAACATGGAACTCCTCATCAGATAGCCCCCCAAATTATCCATAAACTTAATTCTCCTGCTGGCTTCTAAAAATACAGCCTTAAATTTGGGGCGCCTCATTGCACCTGTAGAAAATCTGACGGAGAGCTCCATGTTGTAATTTTAACCTTGCCAAACTTTAATCTGGTCTTAAACCTGCTACAATGACTTCACATGTATAAGGCATCTCGAGTTTATTTTAGAAGAAGGCAGATGGCCAGTCCACGCGCACACGCTCGCGTACGCACACAACGGGCCATCGGCTCAGGCAAGCGGTTCTGGGAGGGACAGTTACTCTTCTCTTGTCGCCAATGCTTCTTCCTCCTTACTGACAGACACTCTTCAGGATTCCATAGCACCGACCAGGCTGCTGAACCTACGTGCTCCTTGATAGAGTTATTGATTAAAATAACGAGTAATGGGTCCCATCAAGGGTTAGGGAACGAGAGAAGGCAGGCCCACGTGCTTCCTGCTAGCATGACCACTACGGTGCGCAGAGAAAGCAGATCCAGGCTAAAAGGCCGCTAAAGGAAGGGACAGCAGTGAGGACAGAGATAACAAAAGCCCAGAAAATGATTTTGTGGTAAGACCTCAGAGGACAAGACGCCATGGGGAGAAAGGTCACGTTTCAGCTTCAGCAAGAAGTAATTTGAAAGACGATGATGCGAGTTTCTTGTCAAGCAGCGGGCTTTGATCTCTGGGCAGGAGGGACTTGGAGATAGCGAGCAGGCCTTCTCAGAGGGCACTGAGCTGCCTCACAAATGCCGTGTCCAAGAGGCATCTGTTAAGACCATGAAGAGTCAGGCTTGGAAATCCAGTTCCACGACCCACTAGCTCTGTGACCTTGGCCGATGACCTGACCTCTCCGAGCCTCCTTCTCCTCAGTGACTGTCACAGATGGCTCACGTGTGAGTAACACGTGCCCCAGGCTTCCCCCGGGGAGCTTCTTCGGAGGCGCCTTGGTGTTCCTGTTCATCCAGCTCCCCTTCCTGGGGAGGATTACGGGTCCCCACTCCACTGAGGGTGAGCTTGGCCATGGGACTTTCTTAGACCTTTGAAGTGTGAACAGCCATGCCAGGGGTTGCCTCAGGCAGAAGCTTGAAGAGTCAGAGAGACCTGCGCTCTGCCCTGATCTCTTCTGTCTTTGCCATGAAGACCCGTAACGTTCCAGGTGGTGGCTGCCCCCTCAGCATGGGTCCCAGCGAGGACACCAAGCCACGGAGATTTGGGGGTTGTTATTGTGGTACAAAAACGAATTTAACCTGATTGATATAGGACCACTTAAATTTAGGAAAAGCTTTTATAACTCATCTTTGCCCATTTGTAACATAATATGAAGCATTCCCATGTGGGTTATAGTATAGACTTTGAGGAAAGAGTCTATTAACGCCCCGTGCTTTAGCAGGCTGCAAGCGTGTGTTCTTATGCTATGGTCTGAATATTTGTGTCCCCTCAAATTCATATGTTAAACACTAACCCCTAGTGTGACAGTATTCAGAGGTGGGCCCTTGGGAGACTAGGTCATGAGGATGGAGGCCTTGTGAATGGGGTCAGTGCCTTTATAAAAGATGCCCCAGAGAGATGTCTGGCTCCTGCTGCCATGTGAGGATACAATGTTAAGGGGACCAGAAGAGGACCTTCACCTGACCGTGCTGGCACCCTAATCTGACTTCCACCTTCTGGAACGATGAGGAATACATTTCTGTTGTGTAAAAGCTGCCCACTCGGTGATGTTAGAGCAGCCTGAGATGAATGCAACGTACGTGTTTTGATGAGAAGTTGACGTTTCTCCAGACTATTTACTAAAAACTGAATTTAAATATATTCTGAAGGATTGAGAGCTCCTGAGATTTTATCTAATTCCCAACACTACATTCTTTCCCTTGTTTTTCAAAGCATTTCTTATTCAAGTCTGTTTTCAAAGTTTACCAAAGGTCTCCTTACTTTCACCTAATTTCATGCTTGTTTCACCTTGTTAAATACTCCTTCGTCTCTCTCCTTGCGCGCCGTTGCCTCCCAAAGAATTTCCTGTCTGTAATTACCTCGCCATCTGCCCTAACCTAGAAGCTTTCTTTCATAATATCTCTGCTCCTTTCTCCCCTGCATTTATCTCAATTTGATAACATCAGCAGCACCACGATCGAATCAATTTCTCCCCCACTGGACTGAAAACTCCCCCAAACTAGGGGCTGTGTCTAATTTTGCAAATTAGCCCATACAGGGTCTCAGCCCCACACCTAAGCACTTAGTAAGTGTTCAATAAATCTCCATCTATGGTTTTTGTGGTTTTTTTGAATGGCTTGTAAAAATTAAAATCTTGCTCCATGAGGATAGGGACTGGGTGTAAGAGGTCAAAGTAAAAAAATGGGGGAGGAGGTCTAAATATTTACTCACGAAATAAATAGTATTTATCTCAGCAGAGGTGTAGGTTTTCCTCGCTGCTTCTCCTTCCATACAGAAGTCCTATTAACGGCGTTGATAGATGTAAAGCTTTATTTTGTTCCTTTCTGAGAGCCTGGCACTTTGTTAGAAGAATAACTGAACCATGTAATTAACCTACACAAACTGTTGCCATGAATATTGCTTTCAGTTGAAGTAATTTTAAAAAACAGACTTGGAAAGGGTGTTTCCATGCGTGCAGAATTTTGTGTTCATAAAACCCACACAGGAGAGGGGACAGTGGCAAACAGAAGCTGCAAGTTATTTTGGAAAATGTTGACTGGCAGAGGAAAGGATGTCTCCTTCGTGGGAGGGTGCTCGCGGAACTTTCTCAGGCACAAGAGCCCACGCACACAAATCAGACAGCCGTCAACAACTCCCCCGGGGAGGAGGGTGATTCTGTGGCACGGAGCTGGGACATCCCAGGATTTTACCGTTGTGAGCATGGAAATGAAATCCATCAGGAGGGAGGTCTCCGAAGAACCGTTTACAAACCCAAAGCTTGTCGAAGGTCCAGGGAGAAAGAAAGCAAGGGCAGGCACCCTTCCGAGGGTGAGGAATCAAAAACTATTCTTAGAGAGGTTTTCCACTTCGAACTTATCTCCTGGCAAAATTCAAAGACCTCTTTTTCTCCACTCTCCAATATATATGTTCTTATAAGTGTTTCTTACAGATAAATTCTTATTGGCATCTCTCTTCCTTTTTAGAAGAAAGATATTAATTTATAAAATATGCGAGAAAGGGACATTTACTTGAAAATAAATATTTATGATGATGATGGAGATCTTAAAAATGTGTTTAACTTTTTTTTTTTTAATATTCAGCATTATTGATTGAGGAAATTCATGTATTCCACATTACTTCCTGAGTCCTCCCAGGCACTAGGCACAGTTTTAGGTCCTCAGGATACAGCAGTGAACCAGATGGGTTCCTGAGTAGATTCTAGAAGTTGTTTCAGGGCTCGTATTCTAGAAAAAAAATATAGAATGCTTCACAAGTTTGTGCGTCATCTTTGTGCAGGGGCCAGGCTAATCTCCTCTGTATGGTTCTAGTTTTAGTACGTGTGTTACGGAAGCAAACGCTATGTTTAGTTTCTTAAAAGGCCTCGGAAGATGGAAAATGCAATCTCTCAGAAAGATGTCAGTGGACACTTAGATTTCCGGCTCATTAACCCGAACTCCTGATCAAGAGATTATATGGGGATAGAATATAGAATACAAGCCACAGGACTAGAATAAGCGTAGATTTTTATGAATTCTGGTGAATTTGAAAACCCAGCTATTGGAATCTTCCCAGTATAACTCACCTGACTTAACTCCTCTAGGTTTGCAAAAAGTTTCCATACACCCACATGCAGGAGATACTCAGGAGTTTGTAGGTATTTTAATGTATTCATGAAGATCTTTCCAAAAAATGCACATTACTTTCTATTTTCCAATTTTGAAACTTGCCCTTTGCAAGAACATTAAACATAAACCTCCTGAGTATAACTTTACAAGACAATGTAGAAATCAGTGTTTTCAAGGTTTAAGAATTTTACTAAATACAAATGATGACATTTAAGCCCCATAAGACCTATGGGAAATGAGCCGTTCTGTACGAAGTTGCTGTTGCTTGCGTGAGCCCTCACAACATTCCTGTTGAACGTAAGCTGTTCAAATGGGCCTTCTCGGCTTCCCGGGGCCAAAGAAATCTCAAAGGTTCTCTTCCTGCCAATGGCACTAACTTGAGACCAAAACAACATTCATAATGAGTTCTCATGTACTCCTTCCTCTGCCAAAGACCCAAATATCTTGTACATTCAGGAAATTAAAAATAAAGAACTAATGAGTTAATATCTGATACCTGGGAAGATGTTTAGATTTGGGTAAAGACATTAAATATTGACGAAACATTAAGGGAATCTTTTTGTGTTTCTTCCTTGATCTGATGCTTTTATACAACAGGAAAACTGCAGCAAGTCAAGAAGGAATATAATTCTCACACATAACCTGCCCGCATTCTATAAACTAGAGATCAATTTATTGAAACAGGCCTACTTTGTAGAAATATGCTGAAGCATTCAAAGGGACCAATTATTTCAAGGAGTTTAGGTATGAAAAAGCTGGACTGTAGACCACCATCTTCTCCAGTTTCCATTCCATGTGTTAATGCAGTGAATGTTTCTTGAACTTGCATCGGAAGCACCTGGAGACCTTGTTAAATCAGAGATTAGTGCCAACCCTCCAAATTTCTCACTCGTAAGTTTCTGATGGGGTCTGAGATTTTTTTTCTTTTTCGAGAAGGCTCCATGCCCAGCGTGGAGCCCAATGCAGGGCTTGCACTCATGACCCAAGATAAAGACCTGAGCTGAAAGCAAGAGTTGAACGCCTAACTGGCTGAACCGCTGAGATGCCCTGTGAACATGCATTTCTCATAAGTTCCCAAGTGATTCTGATGCCACTGGTCTACGAACCCCACTGTGAGAACCACTGACTTAGAGCTTCCCCAAATCCCATGTACAGGCGTCCCTCATTTTCTTGCACTTCACAGATATACCAGTGTTTACAAATGGAAGGTTTGTGGCAACGCTGTGTCGAGCAAGCCTATTGGTACCATTTTCCAGTGGCGTTGACTCACTTCACGTCTCTGTGCCACATTTTCACAGTTCTCATATTTCAGATGTTGCTGTTTCCCAGAGTCCGTAGTCTCTCATGGTCTGGGAAACAAACTGAGGGCTTCAGAGGGGAGGGGGGTGGGGGATTGCGATAGGCCAGTGATGGGTAGTAAGGAGGGCACGGATTGCATGGTGCACTGGGTGTTATACACAACTAATGAATCATTGAACATTACATCAAAAACTAAGGATATACTGTATGGTGACTAACATAACATAATAAAAAATTATTATAAAAAAATTTAAAAAAATTCTGCTTCTGTTTATCTGGGCAAGGGAGGTAGTATAGGTCGGGGGTCAGTGCTCCATGGTGAATGTCTATTGGCTACCACCCAGCTCCAGTCCTCCCCTTCCCTGACATCTTCTGCTTTTCACCTCAGTATCTACTCTTCCCCATGCCTTCCATGCGCCGTGTACCGAGGTGTCCTCACTCCTGGGCGTGGGCCTTGAGGGCCCCAAACCGACGAGCACTTTCCTTCCTTATCGGAGTAGTCGGCTCAGGAGAGGGCTTGTGACTGAAGCCGGCGCAATCAGCAGGAACAGCATGACGTTGGCTATGAATGCTGAGAAGAGATCCTCCCTCTCTCTCTCTCGCTCTCGCTCTCCCTGGCCTCAAGGACAGCAGCCATCCTGACTACAACGGAAGCCCACCACAGGATCAGGCTGATGCCATTAAGGCAGGGATAAGAGATGGAAAACTATTCTTGTCTTGGTTTTGAGTCCTTTGATCCAACCAAACTTGAACTCTCCCACCTGTGGACTTTACAGCCACATGGGCCACTAAAATCCTGTGTCACTTAAACTCATTTTCTGTATCCTAATACATATCATCTCTAATTCTCAATTTCCTGAGTGTCTTCGTGGTTTAAATTTTGCTGGTAAAGTACGTAACGTTGTGACTGACACAATCAATATTACTTACAGAAGATACTGACGCGTGCGTAGATTTCAAAGAGAAACGGATCTGATCAGCACAGCGAAGAGATGTTACAAGAGAGCCAGAGAGGGTGTTGCCATCCCTCTTTTATGGCTCAGCACAGGGATTGTTAAATGCCAGCCTGTGGGATCAGCCAAGCCTGCTACCCAAATAATGTTTTATTGTAATACAGCAATGCATATTATTTCTCTCTCTCTCTCTCTTTCTTTCCTACAAATTACCTATAGCTTTTTTGGCACTGCAGCAAAAGAGCTGTGTAGTTGCAATGCAGACCACATAGCCTGCTAATCCTAAAATATTTACTGTCTGGACCCCTCCGGAAATGTCTGCCAACCTCTGGTTTAGGAAATGGAGGACTAGAGGGGCGCCTGGGTGGCTCAGTCGTTAACCGTCTGCCTTCAGCTCAGGGCGTGATCCCGGAGTCCTGGGATCGAGCCCCACATCAGGCTTCTCCACTGGGAGCCTGCTTCTTCCTCTCCCACTCCCCCTGCTTGTGTTCCCTCTCTCGCTGGCTGTCTCTCTCTCTGTCAAATGGATAAATAAAATCTTAAAAAAAAAAAAAAAAAGGAAATGGAGAACTAGACTCTCTCAAGGTCAAAGTCAGAGACAGATCCAGAGCTTGAACCCAAGTGTCCCAACACAGTGTATTTCCTGTGAAGGGAGTAGCCAGAGGACAAAAGCCTTATGGGCAGAAGCAGCCCTGTGGGATGTGGGTCCTCCCCTCTGCAGTCTTGGAAGGCAGCTGCTCCCTTCCCATCTTCGCCCTATGGTTCTTCTGTAAGGAATCCTCTGCTCGGAGCTGCCCTCCATTAGGGCTGCAGCCGCGCCGCCTCAGGGCACCATCTCCCGGAGGGCAGCACGAACACACTGTAATCCAACCCCACTGCAGGATGTGTGAGTGGTTGCCTCCGACATCGGTGACTGCCGCCCGACGGTGATAAGAAGCATTTGCGGGGCGCCTGGGGGGCTCAGTCGGTGAAGCGTCTGCCTTCAGCTCAGGTCATGATCCCAGGGTCCCGGGATCAAGCCCCGCAGCAGGGAACCTGCTTCTCCCCCTCCCTCTGCCTGCCCCTCTCCCTGCTCATACTCTCTCTCTTTGTCAAATAAATAAAAACTAAAAAAAAAAAAAGAGAGAGAGAGAGAAAAGAAAGAAAAGAAGAAGCATTTGCTTGGCATTGTCCATGAGGGAACGGGAGTTCCGAAAGAAGGAGGTGATCAAAGGTGGGACGGGTGCTTTGAGGGTGGTCGTGAGCTCCCTGGCCCTTGTGGTATGCAAGCACGGGAGGAGAATAAGGCAGAAGAGATTTCAGACATCAGCTGGGGAGCCGGACTAGTTGACTTAAAAGATCTCACCAAACCTGAGAGGCCATGTTTTTAAAAAAGAAAGAAGAGACAACAAAGTAACAAACAAAAATAAACAATAAATACAATTTTCTTAAGACCCCCTGAAAGAAGGGACCCTCCTCTCAACCCTTTTTTTTTTTAGCATGGTGGGGGAAATGAGTCCCCAGAGAACCAAATTAATATTTTCCATCTGCTGCAAAACTGAAAGCCAGCATTACCATCTCAAGAACTAATAAATAGTCCAAGAAATCAGTGCATTCACTTGCAAAGAGTTCCCACAGGGCCTCTTGCTGCTTTCGTTAAGTCTAATTGGTCGGTGGAAAGTTTTTGATGTGTTTCCATGACTGCCTTCCAGGTTTTATCCTGGACATGGGAGAAAAGAGAGAACAAAACTTTTCCACCTCGGTGAGCTGACCTGCAGTATTGCAGGAACGGGCGATTTCCAGAACCATGTTTCCCAGTGCAGGCCCTTGGCATCGCTCTTGGTAGTGGCCGCTGCAGCTGCTGAAAGCATAGAACTCACATCCAGGTTAGACGTGAGGGACGCTAGTTCCTCCCGACGCAAGGCCTGGGCTGCACAGCACACCGACAGGGCTTCTTGTTTCAAATGAGAAAAAATCCAAATCGGTGTTGTTTTGAATTATGCTTCAGAAGTTCATGAGCCCTTTTCCGTTTATTGAAAAAAACAAAAAAAAAAAAACCAACAACCCACAAAACCTCAAAGAAGCCCAAACCCAGAACTGGGCAGTCTGATCCAGGTTCCCCTGGTGATGCCTGTTGAAATGAACTATTGAAGAACCATGAAAGAAGAGTTTTAACGTTTAAAGAGACCTTTAGAAGATGTCTTATGGAAATAGACCCAGACAGGTGACTAACGGTAACAGCTTTCGACATTTGTACTGGGCTTTCTGGTCTAGAGTGCTCTTCTAGCCATCAGCTTTGTTGAGATAAAATCGCTTCCCTGGGCTTCGGTGTGCCTGCGAGAGAGCGGCCCGTGTTCTGCCCAGCCTCGGGGCTGTCTCCTGCCCTCTGCTGGTATTAGGAACAAGGCAATCACCTGATGACTTCAAATAATGACGGCCACGACAATCAGAGGAAGCCCTGACATGGCAGCAACGAGTTCTGAGCTACCTGAAGGCCGTGGAGCTCGCGGGCTCTGAAGTCTGTCATCTTCACGGGGGACAGGCAGCTTTCCAGACAGGATAGGCACTTGGGTTTGTCTTTGCCCTGCTTAAAGAAAAAGGACTTTCAAGCATGAATCCTTTAAAGACACAACTTTAGTAGCCTCAGAATCTTCCATTCATTCCCTAATATGCATGGGAACAGACTGCACGTCTTGTCTATGAGCCACTAACAGTTGAAAAGGCATTTCTGAGCCAGGGTCTGACCCACAGAACCACAGAATGTCAGACCCGGAGGACAGAAGCCAGTGAGGATGTCTAGTCCAAATGTCTTGTTTTACTTGTGAGAAGACTAAAATCCAAGGCTCAGGACAGTCATAGAGCAAACATAAACTTCAGTCTAGCACCTGCCCTGTGGGTGATGGAACCTCCTTCTCAGTCCTAACTTCTCCAAATACTGGATCACAGTCCCTTAGCATCAAGGTGCCTCAGATGTGTTAGCTCAACTCCATTTAGCAGATGACCAAATAAAGCCCAGACTGTTAAAGGCACTGCCCAACATGATAATTCTCTGCTACAGAATACCAGAATATTCTAGAGACTCTAGTTTCCTTAGAATGGAACCGTCCACTTATCTTTGTTATAGTTTTTATTTTCAATAATACTAGCTTTAAAAATCTGATTACAAGGGTCGTTGCAGAAAATTTGAGCAACAACAAAAAAAACCACGCAAAATCAAAGTTATCTGTAATCTCTATGCCCCGATAACTGCTGAAAACCTTTTTCTGATCGTATTTACAAGTAATTTTAATGGTGTCATATTAATATATCCTTTTGTAACTTGGTTTTTAAACTTCATATGTTTGACCTTTTTACTTTTTTTTTTGACTCATTCAGTATTCTGTTGCAAAATCATGAATTGCCCACTTAAAGAGTTCATTTTACCAATGAAACCGGGAAGAAACTCTCATAACAATGTGGAAGGCTTTCTAAAGTCAACTTGGCTGTGTTTCAAATAAGTGTTTATCACAGATAATTTTTCAACTTGTTCTATAGCCTCAGGCATGAGGCATGGTGCTTGATGGTGGATCTAAGCAATTTGGTGGAAGTTACTCAACTCGATGGGTTGTGAGCAAGAGAAGGCACGGGTTATCTGCTCCTGTGGTTACACGGCTCCCCATGTATCTGGAAGGAGACCTGTAATAGTTCTAGGATGTGCTCAAGGGCAGTGGCTGGTTTTTCTGGTAGGGTTATGACACTGAGAAAGAAATCTGTTAGAAGCTCATTAGCTTCCACAGTAGCAAAGGAATCTTACAGCCAGCTGGAGAACTCCTACAGCAATTGGGACATATGCCTTTTGTTGATGTCTGAAACCATAGCGACTGCATGTTGTGGAAATTAAAAAAATCAGCAGTCAGTTGGAAAATAAAGAAACCGAGACAATAGAAGCAGTGTTGGGGCTGTGGGAAAGTGGGCGCCAGCCCTCTATCTTGAGGGGCACTCACTGTTACTTTCCATGGGTTTGACCAACCTCCTGACCAAAGCGCCAGGTGGACATACCAGTGATGAGGGAGGGGACAGTCCTTCCAGAGGTCACATTAACTCTTTAGAGTAAGAGACCTATTGTTGGGGGTCTTGTTGCTTCTGCTATGGTGGCATTGGCTAGGAGAGGCCATGAGAAGCATTTGAAGTGTATTTGAAAGGAGAGAGAGGACAAAGAAAAGGAATAAGCCAAGGTTAGTTCTGGGGTCTCAAACTTAATAACTAAGAGGTAGATGGGATGGCATTTGGGGCCGTGGAACTGGAGCACAATGACATAGGTGAACGTATACATTTTGGAGAAGTGGGTAAAGATGGCATTGAATTGGTGAGAACAAGCAAGATTTTTGAGAGCTTGATGGGAGAAAGGAAAGAAGCGTGTCCGGGTCTGGTCGTGGAGCCCCACGACCTTGCAGGAGCAGGGCAATGTCAGGATGGAAACAGACTCAGAGCCAGACTCTCTGGGACTGCTGGTGGCCAGTCCCCACCTTGCCATTTAAGAGCGATGTGACCTCAAGCAAGGTGTTCAAGCTCTCTGAACCTCGGCTGACCCATTTGCAAAAGGGGGATGGTAATGTTACCGTGTCGGCTGTTGTGATCATTAACGGATTCACATGTGTAAACTGGGACGGACAGACCCGGGAACGCGTGTAGCAGAATCCATACCTGGTGGCTGGAAACTCTACAAAGGGGTTTGCTTTTATTGCTAATGTTGTTACTGACTGGTTGGGAAGAAATGGAGAGAAGAAAGGATGGGAAGAAAGAACAAATCTGTAACAGATGGGGAAATACGTTACGACGTAGCAGTGTGCTTATTCGATTCCTGTGGATTATCATTTCTAGAGATATGAGTTCCTTGATCAATTAGGCTCAAGAGATGAACGAGAAAGTAGACTGGTTGATTTTCAAGGGAGGAAATACTATATCCTTCTGAAAACGAGGCTTGGGAAGAAACAAATCTCCCTTCATTTCGGAGAACATTTGCTGAAACGTTTTGTCATTTCACTAATTATTCTCTTTGTGGCTCTCCACCGCTGCCTACCCACGTCCAACCCTGTGCAAGCCATTTCGCACATTTTTTTCCTAATTTACATGTCAGTCCAACCTTCTCAGTTGTGAGTTGGTGATGGGCATCTTGGTGTGTTAGCTCTCCAGCCCAGTGCTTGGCACGTACAGTCACCCAGCACACGTGGGGCGTGTTGTTTCTTTAGGGGGAAAATAGATCTATTAAATCTAAAAATAGATTGGTCCTCTTAGAGGAGTGCCCTTGTGGGAGGACCCCTTCCTTATGTAGGTTTCTCCCTTCTGACAGCACGTTCTATCTCCCCGGCAGCTCTTAGAGCTTCCCTGCTCTGGAGGAGAGCTGGTGGGAGATACCCCCTCTCCTGGGACCTCGGACCTGACTGGTAACTGGCCCTGCCTCCATTTGTATGAGGAAGGAGCCCAGGAAAGGCAGTCTCAGATCTGCCAGGAAAACAGTCAAATCGTGTCCCTGAAGAGGGACAACATGAAAGTGACTGAAGAGCAACAGCCCTGGTGACAGATTTTTACCAGTAGTTTCTGATTTGAACCTTGTAATGTTTAGGCTGTGTTCCTACGAACTGAATGTTTGTGTCCTCTCAAAATTCATCTATTAAAGCCCTAACCCCCAAAGGTGATGGTATTTGGAGAGGGGGCCTCTGGGAAGTAATTAGGTTTAGATGAGGTCATGGCGGTAGGGCCCCCACGATGGGCTCTGGGCCCTTATAAGAAGAGGAAGACACAGCAGTGTGCTCTCTCTCAGCCATGTGAGGATGCAGCGAGAAGGTGGCCACCTACAAGCCAGGAAGAGAGCCCTCATCATAACCCGACGATGCTGGCACCCTGCTCTTGGACTTGCCAGCCCCCAGAACGGTGAGAGGTGAGTATTTGTTGTTCGGGCCACCCAGTCTGTGGTAGCTTGTTATAGCAGTCCAAGCTGACGAAGACACCCCGACAAATTTTTTATGATTGAGAGAATTATGTGAAAGTCACTCATACATTGAGTTATGAGAACAGGTAGTTTTCCAAATCCTAACTACAATCATACTGCCAATCATATGGCCAGTCACCGACTGAGTGTCTGTCACACGCCCAGCTCTGAGGTAAGCTCCACAAACATTATTTGATTTACTCATCATGAACACCTTCTGAGGCTACCACTATTGCCATCCCCTCTTTACAGGGAAGGACCTGACGCTGAGGGAGGATAATTCATTTAGCCAAGGTCACAGAGCACTAATTGGAACTACATAGCCTGGAACCTCAGAGGGCTTTGGATTTAGCCACAGGACTTAAAAAAAATATCAGTGTGTGTGTGTCCACAGATGACAAAGTGATTGGAGGCCATGTGGGCAGATTTTTTAAAAAAAATATTTTATTTATTTATTTATTTTGGGGGGGTGGGGAGAGAGCACAAGCAAGGGGAGGGGCGGAGGCAGAGGGAGAAGCAGGCTCCCGGCTGAGTGGAGAGCCCGACACGGGGCTTGATCCCAGGACCCCGAGATCATGAACTGAGCTGAGGGCAACCACTTAACCGACTGAGCCACCCAGGTGTCCCCAGATTTTTTTAAATTTTTATTTATTTATTTATTTTTTAAAGATTTTATTTATTTATTTGACAGAGATAGAGACAGCCAGTGAGAGAGGGAACACAAGCAGGGGGAGTGGGAGAAGAAGAAGCAGGCTCATAGCGGAGGAGCCTGATGTGGGGCTCGATCCCATAACGCCGGGATCACGCCCTGAGCTGAAGGCAGACGCTTAACCGCTGTGCCACCCAGGCGCCCCTCCCAGATTTTTTTTAATAGAATGAGGCATAGCCACGACCCATAAGGCCCTACTGCTCTGCTGGCTGCAGGTGTAAAGATATGATGAAATGTGCCTGAAGGAAAGGCTGGATGGCGGCCAACCCTTGTCCTCTGTAGTAAAGAATCAGGGATCATTGATTTCGATTTATAACTCTTCAATAATTGATGGAACCAAGAATGAATTTTAAAAACCTACTGGGACTCATCCAGCTGGCTTTCCCAGAAATAGATGTGTATTTGTGGAATTTGCTTCTATAATATCTCATTAATTTTTCAGTGTTCACCACGTGCACGGTGCTGATCGCAAACCGGGGCATACTCTTGTGCAAGCCTGCTTCAACGAGTGAGCCGTTTCCTGAGCTGCGTCAGGTTATAAATTCGGGTTGTAAAGCATTGCAATATTAGGATTGCTTGTTTTTTGGCAGATCTCGTTAGCCACTGGCAATTAGCACATTTCGCTGCACAAAATGGCATCATTTGGCATGTTCTGGAGCCGCTAGCATGGATGGGCGGCTATCATTTAAACGCCACGTGCCATCTGCTATCACGCAAAGATAAAGTCGGATGAAGGGGCGCTTCAGCCATCTCTTAGTTTCTTAGCTACGAGAGGCTTAATTAAAACAAAAATGACAGTGCGCAACACTCACCACTCCGCTCTTGGAGAAAGGCCATCTTGGCTTTTGGGTTTCTGCGGAGTGAAATTAAAGAAAATATATTAGTACTTCAGGGAACTGGTGACAGATCATTACAGTACTTTACAAAGCCTGCTTCTCAAATGAGCCCAGCAGAATTTATCCTGCTTTAATTCTCCTTTTGAGAGTCACAGGATGAATATCTATATTTATGCAGATGAACAAATGAAGCAACGTCGCAACCTAAAAGTTGGCATCCTGTTGCTACCTTGAGGTGATGTTGTCCTGCTTTTTAACTAGAGCATTGTTTAGCTTCCTTTCCCCTATCAATTAAAGAGAGATTTATAAAATGTAATAAAAACGTCCAGTAATTCCTTTAAGACAGAGTGTCACGTGTGCGGAGTGTTACCGCAAGCCACGGCAGCCCACGGACTTCAGTGGCCTGACCAGATACGTGGAGACTGCATTGACCCGATAATCCCCAGGTGTGCTAGGAAGACCCCCGAAATGGGGGACCACCCATACATGTTACCCATCTTTATTTGGGGGCTTTTTGTCCTTATTGGCCATCAATCAAAATAGTGCTTAGGAGTTTCTTGAAGTTGCAAAGAAAGTCATGATCCAGTAACACGTTTTTGTGATTATCGGGAAGTAGAGATTAAATGCTGTTCTCTGGAGTTTTCATGTCATCTGCATCAGCTTGTAAAGTTACTCAGAAAAACCTGGGAATTGTCTCTGAGGTTTCGATGAAACGGTCTCATGGCTCAAGATACAAAATGGACGTCTTCTGGGTCTGTCTCCTTTCTGTGAAGTTCGTCAGGCGCCTCTGCATAATGCTTGCATCAGATGAAAGCAATTACCCAAGCAGCATTTACTACAAAGGATGCGCTTGAGGGACTTTTCCTCCTGGAACCCTGAGAGGCAACTGTCGAGCTGATTATCTCGCTCGTTCTGACCACTTTACTGATCTTTTTAAAGGGGAGAGTAGGTGGAATCTCCCTGAGGGACAAATCAGCTTCAAAACTCTTAGCCCTCAAACGCCTGATGGTAAATGTTTATGTCCAATCTGAACGGCAATCATTGGGGTCTCTGGTCTTAGCAATTTCTCTTCGCTTTTCTAACTTCGGGGATAATTTTAGGGCCTTGGGAAAGATTCACAAGTATTCAGAAGGAGATTTCAAGTCTTTCTTGAGTCCACAATCTTATTATCTGTATTAAATATTAAGTTTTGCAGGACTGGAATCTCTATTTCAACATCTTTAGGTGACACATTCGCACATCATAGCCTGAGAAGCGCTGCGAGCACCGTGATGTTGGGATTTAGGGGCTCTGTTCCAAACCCCTCGAGAAGGCGGTAGAGGGAGGTATGGTGGAGGACGCTGTGTGTCTTTTACTATGTGGGATTTACTATGATGCTAGGCACACAGCAAAGAACAACGAGTATGATTTCGAAGCACCGTGCATGGTGCAGACTTGCCTGGGCGCCTTCCCGACAGAGATGCAGGCAGAGCCAGGTCCTGCTCAGGGCTGACGTCCCAGGGGAAGGGGATCTCGCACCTGCTCTCCTGCGGGCTCCTCCAGAGCAGGGCCGCCGTAAGGGCTGGGTGGGAGATAGAACTAGGATTTCGTTCCTTAGCACGGGGCTTCACGAACTTGAGCTGTCACCAGAATCACTTGGAGGGCTTGTTAAAAAACCAGATTGCTGTTCTAAGGGTTCCGCCCCTAAAGTTTCTAATTTAAAAGGTCTGGGCTGGGCCCTAGAATCTGCATTTCTGACAATTTCCCCGGTTAGTACGGGAGCTCCTGCGCTGGGACCACCAGCCTTTGGGAAACACGACTCCAGGTGTTAACCTATTTAGAGCCTTTGCTCTAAACACATGCTAACTAACTTCCATTAAGGGGATGCTGTGTTCAGAACTAGCTCTCATTTCTAGGGGCCTGTCCTTGAGTAGATCATGTAACCCCTCTTGGTTGGTTCGTTCGGGTTATTCCGTCCTATGAGACAGTAGGTGTTGGTTTGGGCTATTGTATCATGTAAGGCGGTAGAGGTGAAACGGATCCCCTGAGAGTGAGGAGCAAACAAATGTTAGTTGTGATTTATTCACTCGTGGCTTCCGGGCTCCATACCCAGAAGCTGGGGTTGCACTTGCAGTGGGGGGCTGATGCAAGCCGGGGTGGGGGGTGGGGGGGCTAGCGGTCAAAAGCCTGGACTCCGTTTGTCTGATTTGAACCAGTTGAAACCACGGCTAGGTCATGTCTTTCTGAGCCTCACTTTCTCCCTCTTGCAGATGAGGAATGAACTTGGTGGTTTTCCAGCGGGGATGCCTGGGGTCCTGGGCTTCCAGGAACACCTTGAAGGTGAACCTGTGGGCCCCTCGCCCCGCTTTCCAGCAATGCAGTCCACCTGGACTGGATTTCCAAACTGGGATGCTTTTGTAAAAACGACTCCGCTAAAAACAAAACCAGTTTAAAAACTGTCAAGAAGGGGGCGCCTGGGTGGCTCAGTGGGTTGAGCATCTGACTCTTGATTTTGGCTCAGGTCATGACCTTGGGGTGGGATCCAGCCGAGTCTGAGTCCCGCGCAGCAGGGATTCTGCTTCTCTCCTTCTCCCTCTCCCTCTGCCCCTCCCTCTGCTCTCTCTCTCAAATAAATAAATCTTAAAAAAAAAAAAAGTCTTAAAAAAAATCTACCAGAAGGATAATCTTTAGCTTTCAAAGTCCTCCCTCAGATCATGGAGGATGTATCCAGAAGAACAGTCTTTTCTTTCACAACCGAGGTGAAGGTGCGGAAGATTTCGCCCTCAGACAGAACATTCTGCCCGATGACGGTGCCTGTCACTGGTGGGCCTGCTCTAGGCCCTAGACCCCCAGTAAATTATTTGACAAGAGGAGATTTGAGAGAACGTCTCTGTAAGTTAGTGCCCAATTCCAAGACTGGCATCCAGCTGGCCCCTGTAATTCACGGCGGGTGCCTGTCCGGATGGGTGAGGCATCGGTTCAAGGGGTTAGGGCACGTGTTTTACTAGTTATGAAATATTTTGGAAACCTCCTCCCCTACTCATTGCAGTGGCTATCCCGTAGCAGGCACACGATGACACGAGGCTGGGCAAACGGGACCTGAATTCAGGAGAAGTGGGTGGTGCCCGGAATGGGCCGCTCCATCGGACACCAGGGGACCCCGGGAACAGCTCAAGCCCAGGGAAGGTGAGCACTGCAGAGCTCCCGTGCCCTCAGCTCGAAGGAGCAGGCTGAGAGCCCACACGCGGAGAAGGTCATCACCTAGACCGCCTGTGGGCATCTGGAAGCATCCGCCAGCAGCCTGATTATGCCTGCTTTCTTAAAAGGACTTGCAGGCCACTCCAGGCGCCAGGCCCAGGAGGGCTGTGATGACACCCCCCGCCCCCAACAGGCACTCAACACCTTTGGAACTTTACTGACCCCTCATGATTTTGACTAACCCACAAACAGGGGGCTCACCTGGAAATGCCAACACAGACATACCCAAAGTGTTCTGACTCAGGAGGATGCGAGGAGAAGGCCTTCGAGGGCAAGCTACGCGCAGGGAGGCGCACTGCCGCAGGGGTGAGGGGCTCCTCGGCCGCCGGCAGCCCTCGCCCTCCGAGCTGTCCACCACGGATGCGTGAGCCAGTCCCTCCGGCTTCAGACTGTTCAGTGGCTCTCCATCTCCCACCACACAAACATGGTTTTAAAGTATACACAAACGCCTCTTGTGATCCGACCCGTTTATCTGCCTGATATTCCTTACTTTGCAATTTCTTTTCTGGGAACAGGGAATGGATCATCATTTGGGCACAAAACGGCACGCACTTGGGTGGCCGAGCTGGCATGCTGCGCCCTCTTCCTGTGCTCCCTAAGCCTGTCTCACGCCTCATCTTGGGAGATTTAGGGCCATGGACGATCTGTTAAGTAATTTAAAAGGGAAAATTCTTAGATAAAGTTTGGCTGATATTTATTTAATTATGTCTTCCCTTGAATTTTAAAACCTGTTTTGATTTGCCCTTTCTCTGCTCTTCTCTCTCTGTGATTGTCCCCGGAAAGCTTGCGTGTGATGCTGCAGACACTGCTAGCTGCTGACCCCACGTGAGCGCTCCCCATCTTTGTCGCTGTGAAGACCCTGCTTTGCTGGGGCGGCACGTGCGGAATGACCGTGCTGACGTGCTCTGCCTGCAGCTGGCAGAGGCCATGTGACTCAAGTATGGCGATGAGATTGAAACTGGACTTGCAGGATGTGGCTTCTGGAAACACTTTTTCGAAGGGGACAGAGTTGGCTAGCTTCTTCCTTTTTGATCTTTGCCCTTCCTGTTATCTGGAATGTGGCTTGATATCCGAAAGTCTACCAGTGGTCTTGCAAAGATAACAGCGGAACAGGAAAACAGAAGGAGCCTGGCAGGTTGCCGACATCTCTTCTGGCCTGGGCTCTGGTTACATTATAAGAGAAATACCCTCTATCGGACGCCTGCATGGTTCTGTTGGTTAAGCGACCTACTCCTGATTTTGGCTTAGGTCATGATCTCAGGGTCATGAGATCGAGCCCCGCATTGGGCTCTGCGCTGAGCATAGAGCCTGCTTAATAGTCTTTCTCTCCCTCTGCCCCTCCCTGCCAGCCTCCCTTGTTCTCTCTCTGCCTCTCTCTCTCAAAAAAAATAAAAAACCTTTACTCATTTAGGTCATTCTAGTTGAATTCTGTTACCTGCAGGCAAATGCTATCCTCACTGACACAGATCTCCCAATCCTGCACTTTCTTCTCCAAGAACAAGGTCATTTTTTGGCATTCTGACATCCTGTGACTTTTTTTTTTACCACCTATTTATGATAAAGTTTCATAATAAGATCACCGGAGTTACAAATTCCTATAATTCTCCCCTTCTTGCTATTTGCCAACCCAATGCTTGTGGTGGATATGAGGATAGAGGAGGGCTGAATTAGGTAGGAACTGGTAAAGTTACAGTAATTTGAATGAGAAATATATTCTAATTTCTTTGGGTATAGAATAATGAAACTGATACATAATAAATGAACAGTCTGCAAATCCAGCCAGGAATTTTCAAAGTGCTATTCAAAAACCATTAGGTAACATAGAATACTGGGAGCCGTACAAGGGGACCCTGAAAAGAAATATTAGCAGCTTCCCTATCAAATGTATCCTTCTCTCGGTAGCGACCCTACAAGCATATAGTGAGAGGGTTAGTATTTAAGGGGATAGATGAGCCTGAATTGGATGGGGATTGGAAAAATTACAACAATATGAGTGAAATGAAATGTAACCTAATTGGACTTTGGGGAAAAGGTTTACCCTTGAGCTTGAACTCTAGATGTTTCACAATCTGGTAAGTATTAGGCATTTGGTAGTTTCCTGAGATCCTATAAGCTATCTTCATATTCCCTGGAGACCTCAGAGAGGGTACAACTATTGGCGGAATAGAAGGACTGGTCTTCCCTGGCCACGTCTAGGCTGGCTTATCTCCGTGCTTCTGTAGTTTTCTGTGATGGTGAAGAATGTGGCGTCAAATTGTCTGGATTTTGATCTCAGCTGTGATTGAGCAAGTGAATAACCTCTCTGGGGCTGATGTTGCCATTTGTGAAATGTAGACAATAATGATATTTACCTATTGTGTGAGAACAATTGAAGTTAGTCAATATAAAGCACTGAGATCTGTATCTGGAACTTAGTAAGCTGTCAATAAATGCTATTATGTTGATTATTGAATTTGCTATGATATAATGTTCTATTTATGTGTCTGTTTATTCCACGAGATTGCCCAGCTCCTTCAGCGCAAGGAACGTGTCTTATCTCTTGGTGTGGTGGGTGCTCACTTAGTATTTAGTCCGCTGTTCTTGATGCACACGAATGAATGACAGGTTGCTCTGCTATTGTCCTCCCTTACGGGCAGTATCTTCCTTCACAAGGTATCTTACTTTGCAGATTTATGTCTTATCTCCCCCCTTACCCTCAGCTCCTAGCTCCTGTTCTAAATCCCTCTGTTTAGTAATAACATAACTCAATAAACATTTGTTGAGTAGATGAAACCATAACCAAACCCTCGCACACCCAGAGTCATCATTGCCAATTCCTGCCACGAACTCCTGCGGAACGTGTACCCCAGTGACAGCAAGCTGCTCTCTGCTCTTTAAATGTGCCCTGGACTTCACGTCTCCACATGTTGGCTCGGGTAGTTCCCATCTGCCTGCCTGTCTCCACTTTGCCTGGCAAACACACATTCATCTCTAAATTCCAGCTTGGACCCTCTTCCTCCAGAAGTCGGCTCTGATCCATTCGGGAAGCTCCATCTCTCTCTCTCCATCCGTCTTCCACCCCCACCTTGTCTTTCTACTCTATAATGATTTTGTTGAAGACTCATACTGTGTCTTATATATTATAGAACCAAAGCACCTCGCCTAGCTCTTGACACAGAGCAGGTATTCGAATAAGCTTCTTAAAGGAGTAGGCAAGTTGACCTACAGAATGATACACAAACAGTCCTCAAACAAATGTGCTTTTCCATTCACGTCATAAATAAATACTCATAAGCATTTACAATAGCAAAGTGCAGTATCAGTCCCTCCCCCTCATTAGAGGTGGTTAAATTACTCTATCCATTTCCCCTTTTCCAGGACACCTTCTGACATAAGGCATCCATTTGGGAGCACGTAGGCCAGGTTTTGGTTCAATTTGCGTGTATGGAGTAGAGGGAAGACAACTGGCTGGCACAGGGTTTGAGCCTTGACCTTGGATTTGTTGCCTTAGTGTTCAAAACCCAGTGATGCTCATTCTGGAAAGGTGGGCATGCCCCTGGAAGGGCGTAACAGATTCTCTGTGGACATGACATTTTTATGTTCATAAGAAGAAGATATGGATTAATAAAAATATCCAGAATCACAGTTGTAATGACATGAAGACCTAGGAAAACAATAAGACAGAACATCTGCATAGAGTAACACGAAGAGACCTGAATTGGTAGAGATGACCTGTCCCTGCATCCCCCGTGCCTGGCGGTGGCCTAGATTTCTGGGCACTCGGTAAAGGACCCCATGTCTATGTCAGCCAGGCTCGTTCAGAGCATTGGACTAATGACATTGATGCAAATGGTTGCACTGAGTTCCGAAAGACTTTGAATTTAGGTCTCGTGGTGGGAGGGGGAGTTGGTGGTTCCAGACTGGTGTCTTATTTTTGCTATTCCAAATAGAATTGCTTCTTATGAAACCGTGGCCTGCATGCAGGCTCATTGTGTCTAGTTCTGGTCTGATCACTTGCTGGCAGCAATTACTGTGGTAAATTCAGAATTTTTTATTTCCCTCCCCTAAACAAGATGGTGTGTGCGGGGGGTAGCGGAATCTTGTGCGGCAGGTGGGGAGAGAAGTTTTTGATACCTCACTTCCTCAGAGGGAGTTTCAGCTAGGAGATGGACTAACTATAAATGCAAAAATGTTTGGGGTGTGGCTGGCAACTCACTGTCTCTGTGTAAATACAGTATAAGTTTATGCTGCCTTTATCTGCTTGGAAAAGCACAACTAAAGAACCATCCGTGGGAAATGCATTTTTCCTCCCTTGCTTGTTTGTTCGATGCTTGGCTGTTCTAGTTATTTGCTTCAGGACAATATTCTGGGCCCAGGAGGTTGTATAACTGGATACCTGACCCAGACTTTGTAGCCCTCTTGGGCTTGCTGGCCTCCCCTCTCCCCTCCTCCCTCTCTACCCTCCCCCCCATTCAGAAACCCAAACCCAAACACACTAACCCTGAGTTGTGTTACCTCAGGTTAGTCATATCCAAAGGGACTAGCCCCATAGTTGCTAGAATAATCTTGTCTCCTTTCTGGTATCAGAATGTCTCCTTATTTTTGTCCTCTGCTGAAGATCCAAAGGTCCATGGTGTGGGCTGGGACAGCAACAATTTAGAGAATCCGGAGAATTCTCCCCTCACTGCTGAGCGGGCCACACACCCGTTGTCAACATACAACAATGAGCTTGCTCTTCCATGTTGGTGCCAGAAGGGTTTTTGGCTGGTGGACATGTGTCCCCCACATGGACCTCAAATGCATACACGTGGTAAGGAATAGATTGGTGTTGGTAAATCGTTCATTCTAATTTACAATCAGCTGGCACTTACTGAGCACCTAAGTACTTTCACATCATTATCATATAGATTTTACAAGCACCTTACAAAGTGGAGATCACTGTTCTCATAGTAGAGCCAAGAAAACTGCAGCTTAGAGGGATAGATAAGCAACTTGTTCAAGGTTACTTTGCTAGTGAACGATGGAGCCAGAATTCCAAGTTTGAGTACGCAAGTCTGACTCTAATAAGACTTGTAAATAGGGAGAAAAGATGCTACAAACCATGTAAGAGCACTAAGTTTGTTTTTTTAAATTGATATCATGATGGTTACTACTTTGGGTAGAAGAGGAAGTGGAGTGGGTTGAATGGAAGTTTCTGGAAAGATAGGTTCATGTCCTAAACCCTAGAAACTGTGCATGGGATCTTATCTGGATAAAGTCTTTGCAGATATCATTAAATGGAAGAGCTCGAGATGAGTTTATTCTGGATTATCTGGGTACACCCTACATCCATTGACACGTGGACTATTAAGAGACGGGTAGAAAAGAGACAGAGAGGAAAGAAGGTTGCCCGAGGATAGAAGCAGAGATGGAATGCAGCCACAGTGAAGGAAGACCTTGAGGAAGCAAGGGAAGGTCCTCCCCTAGAACCTTGGAAGGAGCGCAGCTCTGCCAGTTCCTTGATTCTGGATTCCGGCCCTTCCAGGACTGTGAGAGCGTACATCTCTGCTGTTTTGAGCCCCTGGTTGCTGGTGGTTTGTTATAGCGGCCATCGGAAACTAATGAAGGGCCAGTACAAGTGAGTGGCAGGGGCACTTCACTTACAACCCCGATTCCCAACTCTGACCTTCATGACGTTTGACCTTCACACTTCCCTTCCCTGGTCCTCAATTTCCTTATATGGAAAACAAACTGTGGCGAGACCCCTTCTGTCTCTGGTGGTCTATGGATCAAGGATTTAGGAGCACTGCTCTCAATTTCCCTGCCAGTGGCCAGTGGGTGGGGACAGTAATTATACGGTGACCTTTATCTTGGCAGAACTGTTTGAAGATGAATAATTAAAGCTCCTCCTTTAGAAATATGACTAAGGCATCATTTGCATTTTGTGCAGTGGGCTTAGAGCAAGGACTGTTGGCTTTCAATTCCCGGGTGCAAATTTTAAAGGAAAATAATGAAAAATGCTAAAGATTATGGGGGTTAGCACCTGTCCTATAGCGATATGTGTGTCTTAATGGAGTAAAAGTCTTACTGAAGGTACTATAATTTGGGTAAGGCGTAATCTAATTCTTCTTCCTGCTATGAACGTTGCCCACTGGTTTCTTATCAGGCAAGCTCATGAGGCCTCATTCCTCAGACAGGGTAGTCCTTGTCTGATCGTAAAATTCATGGCAAATATACCTTTTCCAGCTGGTAGCTTTCCAGCAATTGCGTGATTAGAAAAGGTAGGTATTCTATTTTAAGAACCACGGTGTTTTATTCTCTGTGAGAGATACAGTGTGGTTTGGAATGCTTGCTTGTAACTCTGGGATGATTATACAAGAAGAGCAAACTCAGAATCAGCAACAGTCTTAAAAAAAAATCCCCTTCTAAAATAACCAACAGAGAAATGGCAACCGTGCCAATTACGGAACTGTAGCTCTCTTGGTGAAATCTGGGATATATTTTTCCATTATGAGTCTCAGAAGATTATTGGGAACTTTCTTTTGCATGTGTGACTGTAATTTCCAGTTCAACTTTCTGCCAAATGTCACATTTTCTAGAATCCAACTGAGAAGGCAGAAAGCAAGGGGAGCCTGTCGCTCACCGCCCAGGGTCTGCTACACAAGGGCCCCTTCGTGAAAGCAAGGCAACGAACAGCAGGCTCATCCCTGACGAGTCAGTGTCAGCACAGAACAGAGACAGCTTACGGAGTCTCGTCCTCATGGGGGACACCAGATGCTGTGACGCCCAGAGCTCAGTCATGTGCTTTGGGCCCCAGGGCAGCTGCTGGTACCTGTCACTGCCTACTCTCACCATCTTCTTAGACGACTGTCTTTGCTGGACGAGAGACACAATGCTGCCCAGGGGATGAAGCAACATTGGTGCAAATCCCCACTAACCCAAGGTGCATTGAAGAGATGAACACAAATCAGATTGGGAAGATGGGGAAGGTTGAAAGGAGCTGAAGGGAGACACATACATAGTTGGAGGAGAAAATATAT
This sequence comes from Ursus americanus, assembly GCF_024610735.1. Taxonomy (NCBI): domain Eukaryota; kingdom Metazoa; phylum Chordata; class Mammalia; order Carnivora; family Ursidae; genus Ursus; species Ursus americanus. Next base: position 26,750,085 of record NC_142143.1, read on the forward strand.
AAAACGAAAAGGGGATCAAACACTTTCCCCTACCAGGCTGGTCCTAACCTCACAAACGGACCAATTGACTTCACTTTTTTTTTCCTTTCTTCAACTTGTATTGAACGCCTACCATGTGCCAGGCTGTGTTCCAGGCACTAAGGATAGAGGGATGAACGGAACAGACAGGAGCCCTGCTTCCGCGGAGCGTCTGTTCTAGGGGAGCTGATGCCCGGGGGGAAGAGTCACACACGGTTCCCGCCGTGAAAGGTAGCTGCCAGGCCACCTCCGCCTTCCAGCCATGCCTGGCTCGGTCTCCCTGAGACCACAGCCTCCTCTTCTACTAATTAACAGCACGCTGTCTGTCCTATTTCAAGGCAAAAAAGTTGTAACTATGTGAGGTGATAGATATTAAACTTATTGCAGTGATCTTTTTGCAATATATACATACATATATCAAATCATTGTATTATACACCTTAAATTTACACCACGTTCTGTGTCAATTATATCTCAATAACATTGGGAGAAAGAAAGTAAGCAATACAGTAAAATATGGTGCTATGGAGCGTGAAACGTTTCGAAAAAGCTAAAAACAAAACAAAACAAAACAAAACAACCCAACAACCAATATGCCATCTATTAGTCTCTAGTTAATACCTGCCTAACAAGCTTTTAGGCGCTGCAGGAGCGGGGACAGTGTGTGCTCCCTCTCTGACGTCACCCAGCATTTAGAGATAGTGCTAGGTGTGCCACAGGTTTTAAATAAATCAAAGTCTGTGGAGGATATAATATTGTATTGACTCTAATGTTCAGACACCTCAGATGAGCTGCATGCATGGATCTTTTCACTCTGGATCAGAATATCGTAGAAAGAAGAAGTCGGTGACTCGCGTACAGGAAGTGCGTAATGAATGAATGAGTACCTGGCTTTCTTCAAAAAAAACAAGCTAGTATTGAGTTGTTCTATTTACCACATCAGAAGCCTATTAGATGGGTACTATTTGCATCCCCATTTCACAGAGGAAGACTTGGAGGTTTCGAGCTGTTAAGAACTACGCCTGAGACCACGTTGCCAGAGAGAAGGAGAGAGAGGGCTCAAGCCCAGGGAGCTGGATTCCAGGAGCTCCTAACACATGCTCGGCTACTTCAGGTACCGCTCGGGGGATGTCTTACTAGCATTCAACGTTTTTGTCTCATTCCTTCTTCTAAAGAGACTTGCAAATACTTTTCGTTTGGTTTTCATGCTAATGTTACCCCATTTGCTAATTTGAATCTATTTCGCTTTTTTCCTATATTTCAGAGGAGGCTAGTCCTTGTTCTCCTAGATGTGGGATGTACATTTCCCTTTTCAGCTTCAGGGGAGACTGAACAATGAAGGGAGACGGACAGCTTTCTGTTGTAGATTTTAAGGGAGTGCAGGTAAGGTCTCCCTACCCGCAAAATCTCCCCCGCTTGCTTCCTGATGTTTAAAATCCCACCAACGCAGCTTCATTGTTTGGTTTTCAAGTCATGTCCTCTGTCAAAATGATGGTGACTAACATAACATAATAAAAAATTATTATATTAAAAAATGCAAATAAACCAGGGATTGTAAGCCATGCAGCCTGCCAGCCTGCCCATCTTCCTTCTTCCACCCATCTTTTCCTTTAATAAATATTTTTAGAGATAGACTCTAGCTGTGTAATGGGTTCTAGAAGTTTAAAGATATATAAGTGGTCTCTGCCTTCAGGAAGGTCTTGACCCCGGAAGCAGAAGAATGTAAAAGAAATGCAGTAGTGTTTCAGATATAAAGCTCAGGGATAGCTAAAACGGAGGAATACATTGCTCTAATTGGAAAGATGAGCACAGACATTCCTTGAGCCTAAAGCCCTTCACACTTTAGTAAGAATGAACTATAAAGATCTTTTTCCAGAAGGCATATTTTAGAGTATTATAGAGGATATTTAGAATATTATAGAGGAAGAGAGGGAATGACAGCAAGAAAAACAGTTCACCATGAAAACCCTGGAATCCAGGTCATAACACTAAGCTGATTTCAGAACTGAGAGTAGATTGGGCCCTCCTCGCTTACAGGCACCTGCCCCATTGTCAGGCCACGTGTTAAAACACCCTAATAAAAGAATCGGTATTTTTGCCAATGGGTTCATGTCTACTCTATAAGGTGAAAAAGTTGTTGCGTTGTTGTGAGTGGCTGGTAGGCACAGAGGCAAGCACTTCTCCACTGGGCATACTAGGGGTCAGCAAACTTCTTCTATCACCTGCAGGACAGTTAATATTTGAGGCTTTGTGGGCCCCACGGTCTTGTAAGGACTGTGGTGTGGCTCAGCCACAGGCGAGTAAAAGCCCCCAAGGCCGGGATGTGAGTGAATGGGTGTGGCTGCATTCCAATGAAACTATTCACAAAAACAGACAGCGGGCTGAAGTCCATAGCACGGAGTTTGCTAGCTCCTGGTTTCTACCCTTTAATAGACAGATTAAAAGCCTCCATTAAGGAAGTGTAAGATTTAAATAAAGCTTCAATACATTTTTTGAGGGGCGGCCCCCATCGCCTGGTTGGACAGCAGGGTCTCCTGCAGCGCCCATTCCCAATGTTAGATGACTGCACGGCCTGGCCTGGTACGAGCCACCGGAAGGAAGCAGCCCTTCCAGCAAACAGCGGCGGAAAATCTGTGGCGCGTGAAGAAGGAGGAGGGAGGGCGCAGAAGGCTGGCAGACAGTCTGCAAAACGAAAAAGCAACCGACAGAATGGGAGAAGATATTTGCAAATGTCTTATCAGATAAAGGGCTAGTATCCAAAATCTATGAAGAACTTACCATAATCAACACTCAAAGCACAAAAAATCCAGTCAAGAAATGGGCAGAAGACATGAACAGACATTTCTCCCAAGAAGACACACAGATGGCCAACAGACACATGAAAAAATGCTCCACATCACTCGGAACCAGGGAAATACAAATAAAAACCACAATGATACCACCTTACACCAGTCAGAATGGCTAGAATTAACAAGTCAGGAAATGACAGATGTGGGCGAGGACATGGAGAAAGGGGAAGCCTCTTGCACTGCTGGTGGGAATGCAAGCTGGTGCAGCCACTCTGGAAAACAGTATGGAGGGTCCCCAAAAAGTTAAAAATAGAGCTACCCTACGACCCAGCAATTGCACTACTAGGTATTTACCCAAAGGATACAAAATACTGATTCGAAGGGACACACGCACCCCGATATCTATAGGAGCTTATCAACAATAGCCAAATTGTGGAAAGAGCCCAGATGTCCATCAACAGAAGAATGGATAAAGAAGATGTGGTCCATATATCCCACGGAATATTACTCAGCCATCAGAAAGGATAAAATCTTGCCATTTGCAGCGACATGGATGGAACTAGAGGGTATTATGCTGAGCAAAATAAGTCAGTCAGAGAAAGACAAATACCATATGATTTATGGTATTCCTCACATGTGGAATTTAAGAAACAAAACAGATGAACATAGTGGAAGGGAAGGAAAAATAAGATGAAAACAGAGAGGGAGGCAAACCATAGGAGGCGCTGAACTCTAGGAAACAAACTGAGGGTTGCTGGAGGGAGGGGGGAAGGGATGATTGGGTGATGGGCATTAAGGAGGGCCCTTGATATAGTGAGCACTGGCTCTAAATTGCAACTGATGAATCACTACCTCTGCAGGGGGAAAAAAAGGCAGGCAGACAGGATCTTTGCGCTGCAGAAGCTTAGCTGGTTACCAAAGATTCATGCTTAAAGAAGTATAGAATGAGTGGTCTGTGATTGGTGAAAAACTGCTTCTTTTTAGTGGTAATATATAAATGTTTATTTAGCATATTAATTCATAGATTATAGTTACTTAGGCCTTCATTTATTCATTCACAAACATTGCTTATTTCATGCCAAGTCTTGCACTGAGTCCTGGAGAAACAATATTGAATAAATCAGGGTCATCGCCAGACACCAAGATGTCCAAATTACCTCCAGTCTAATTCCCTGTTGTGATTTTGGGTAACCTTCCACTATTTGATAATATGTGATTATGATATATTGAACTCCGCAGAATTTTTTAAACCCTCAAGCCCTTGGACCAAGTTGTTCCTTTGAATTTACCAAGACTAGTTCTGTTATAGTCTTACAAAGATCCTGCCTGTCAGTTACGATTACCCACATGCCATCTTGTGCAAATGGCTTGAGGCATCCCATCACTTACACCGTATGTCTGCTAACTCCATCTTAAAATCAGAGCTGGACACAGACCTCACCTGTTCTAGGAAGCATTGCTTTATTAGAAACTCTCAGATACCTATCTCCATCCCTGATGGCTTCTCTAATCAACTACGTGCTCAGAATCTCCACTCCAATGATCCATAGGTCCTCAAATTTAATATGCCCAAACTTCAAGTCAAGACTTATCCCCCGCCTACCCTCCTTCCCCTCCCTCGCCCTCCTGCACAAGGCTACCTAGATCAGTGAACGGAACTATTTGCCACCCAGTGAGGCCGGCCCAAAGCTTGGAGGTCATATTTGACACCTTCCTTCCCCTCACCGCTGTCTATGCACAAAGTTTAGGTGATTCTATCTCCTAAATACCTCTGCAACTGAGATACTTTTTCTACCACCAGTGCGTTCATCAGAGCCTAACTAGTAACATCTCATATCGGGACACTAATTGTTCTGCCGGAGTCCGCTCTCACCTAATGGTCATGTCCACCCTGTCTCCATCTGACCATATCCGTCCATTCAGTGGTTTCAAACTGCTTTCAGGATAAGGAGCAAAATCCCTGAGCACCCTTCTAGAGATCTGCTCCAACCATCCACGCCATCTTTCTCCGAGACCACTCTCTTTTTCCCTTTTTCTGACACAGCTGAATTAGGTATCTTTTTGGAGCTTCATTCTGGTCTGCACGTGTAGATTTGCATTCATGATTCCATTCTCCATCAACTTTTGCATCCACACCCTTTGCCGGTAACACCTCCGTGCTCTCCCACTGTTGGTGGCGCAGAATTTCCTGCCCCAGGGTTCAGTCATGCGACCTGCTCTGGCCAAAAGAACCAGGCGAGATACTGACCCCAGCCTTGCATGCTTCCTCGTCCTCTTGAACCCCTCTCTTCACCACAGCAAGAGCACGCCCAGGGCAGCCCTTTGTCTCCATGAAAAGGATGAAGAACCCTGGGAGTGGAACTACCCAGCTGAGACCACCCTCCATCAACTCACGCCCAGCAGACACACGGACATTTACGAAACAATAGCTGGTTGTTGCTTTAAGCCACTGAGGTGTGGGGCGGTTTGTCCTGTAGCAATAGCTCATTGATAGGCTAACACAGTAATTTGCCTTTTCCTGTGGCTTTGTTAATATCCCCAGCCTTTGTTTACGCCTTTAGGTGGGCTGGGGTTAAAATCAACAAAGACTGCGTCTTCCACCAGTCTCATTCTTCCTCCTCTGAACCGCAAACTTGTGCTTGAGGATTCCTGAGAATTTCTCTGTGACTTTCCAAATGAACCTAGGGCCTTCCTGCTGATCCTGCAAATGGGGTGGATGAAACCGAGCTTGGACCTTCCCCTTGCTGCCTCAGAGTCTCTTCATCCCTGGGAAGGATGGCAGATCCGCTACCATAACCTGCGGACCGAGCTGAACACTCAGGGCTGGTTTCAGGAGTGACGCCCTCTACCCGCTTCCCCAGTAAAGGCACCGTCTGGCAGAAGCGGCTGTTAAAGGTCGTCCTAGATTTAAAGCAGCGTCTTGCTCTTTTTTATCCTTGTCCTCTGAAGTTCTCTTTGCAAATCTGTTGAATGTTTCTGGCCTTTATATTTTCTCGACCCGACAAAACCAATTCCCAAGTGGATGGTAATGAAGCCATGGGGCCAAGTCACTGGTAATTCAGAACGGAAACCGTGACCCTGTGTGGCTGTCGTACTTCGTCCCCCAAAGTCTGCAGCGAAATGCTGTGCTCTTCAAGGAGACTCTTGAAATGAAGACTCTCCCCCATAAATGTTACGTGACTCGGGGGCTACACACCAAGGCGCCCCGATGAGCATGCCGTCAGGCTTGCTGTGTCAGAACAGACACAGGGCTGGGAAAGTGAGTAATGAACGGTTTTCGTGGCATGAGAGCAAATAAAGACAAACACACCTGGACAGACGCAATGCTTCTCTCGGAAATCAATTCTAAAAATAGATGTTTTAGTTTTGCTCAAATCTACCCCAAATTCCCAAGCAGACATCTGGAAAGGAGAGGCAGTTACGTTTCTTAGCTGAGATGTTTTGGATATTTCCTTTTTGGTGGCGTGGGGGAGGGGAGAGAAGATTAGAAATTTGAACACTCTGTCCCTTCTCTGCTTTTAGAATAGCCGTGCCAGGTTGTCTTCAAACGGCATGGATTTGCAAGAGGCCACCTTTGCTACCAGGCTAGCAGCCTGACAGACCGTCCCCAAGCTGACCTTCTCTAGAAGAAGTGAGGTAGACTTCCCAAACTATTGTACCCTTTTACTTGGGAGCCGACATGTCCTGAAAAGTATGTGTCCCCTCAGTAGCGACTTCCTGTGCTGTCTCCCATCATAGGACGCCCTGGCCTTTGGGGTAATACGGCAACCCAGAGACCTGTTTTGCTTTGCAGCCCATGAGTGAGCACAGGAGGCTTGGAGCTGTGTCACCTGAGGACCAGGGGGCCATGTGGCAGGGCTGGGCAGTGGAAGAGAGGCCTGAGGAAGCGACCCCTCACTGATGGGCTGAGGCACAGGATGGGGTTCAAATGAGTCAGCTGTGTGGAGGGCCCTTTCGGGGTCTGGAGGCAAACTTGAGTGGAGTCTCCAGGGCAATAGAGAGCGTGAAGAATTCTTACGGCTTCCAGGTAGACTCTTGGAAAAGTAACATGGAGAGCCTGCAGGCTCTTTCCAGCTTCCAGGCTCCTTCCCGGTGGGCATTTCCAAGGTCTCTTGCTGAGACAGCGAGTGTGAAGTCCCACAGCCATTGCCCCTTAATCTCCTCAACGTGTGAGAGGCAGAGACGCGTCCCAGGGACTTGCTGGTCAAAGTGGAGAAGGCTTCCCTGGTTCTCACGGGGCTTCTTTGACAGACTCCTCAGGGGGAGCTAAGGAGCGGCCCCGTAATCTTGGGTCTGCGCCTCCGGGCAGGATGGCTCCATCTTCCCTCTGCAGTTAAGAGGCCCCATTGCTGGAATCTTCCAGGGGACATTGTCGGACTTGGCTGTTCTCTGAACCATACTGGGATTGTTCAGTTTCTGAACTCCAGGGCTGCTTTCCCTCTGGTCTGCCTTTGTCCTTTCCCAGAGGACAGTTCCCTGCGGGTTGCTGCATCTTTAAGGACAGAGAGTGGAGTGTGCATTCTGTTGCAAATGAGGGAGACTGACCTGAGAAAAAAGGCATATAAAATTTCACATGAAAACCTCTAATCCGTCGAGGGAAATAGGTAGAGACCACTTATCATTAGCGTCCTTTATGTTTTGCAGACAATTAACATAAGTGATTTCAGCCTTCCCATCTGAATAGCTGTTATGTTGAAATTTGTTTACTGTTTACTTATTATGCCTTCCAGGTTGAAACAAACAATGTTTTATTTATTTATTTATTTATTTATTTATTTATTTGTTTATTTATTTATAAAAAAATTTTTATTATGTTATGTTAGTCACCATACTGTACGTCCTTAGTTTTTGATGTAGTGTTTCATGGTTCATTGTTTGTGTATAACAAACAATGTTTTAAAAACGTTAGTGATGGGGCACTTGGGCAGCCAGGCAGTTAGGTGTCCAACTGTTGGGTTTCAGCTCAGGTCATGATCATGGGGTCTTGGGACTGAGCCCGAAGTTGGGCTCTGCGCTCATTGCTTATCGGTGAGTCTGCTTGGGATTCTCTCTCTCCTTCTGCCCCTCCCCCCTCTCATGTGTGGCCACTTGCTCGCTCTTCTCTCTCTCTCTCAAATAAATAAATCTTTACTAAAAAAAAACCCAAAAAAGCCAAAAAAAAACAAAAAACCCTTAGTGACATAACAAGAATTTTTGGAAGCCACAAAGCTTATTGCCTTTTGATTATTCCATTTTTTTTTTTTAAAGATTTTATTTACTTACTCAAAGAGAGGGGGGACAGAGACAGAAGGAGAAGCAGTCTCCCCGCAGAGCAGGGAGCCCTATGTAGGATTTCATCTCAGGACCCCGGGATCACAACCTGAGCCACCTGGGTGCCCTGATTGTTCCTGAAGACTGAAATATACATTAACGTTTTCTTACATTATGTATGTATGTATGTATGTATGTATGTATGTATGTATTTGTTATGGTGCTTTGGTGTATTCCAGGGAAATAAGGATATAAGGAGAAGAAGAACAAAGCCCCTTCCCTCAAGGTTTCAATTACAGAATGAGATTGTTTCAAAGATATTGCTGTAAAGTATTTTGCAAAAGACATTCTAGATTTTACCCATCCTCGTGCTTTGGAAAAAATAACTTGCAAATTGAAAAAGAAAAACCCAGATGTCATCCAAATGCCCTACTTCTCGTGATTAGAAGTGTTTTCTAGGATTCACTCATGCAGGACTGCATCTCAGTTAAGCCCTTCTCATGCTCGAGGTCAGCCGATTCTACCATTTGAGAACTTGATCCGTGGCAACACGGACATGACTTATTACAACTCCGTTGTTTTGTAGTTTCCCCTGTGAAGAAAGTAGTCTTGTGTAGAAAAGCATTGACCCTTACCCGTCCTGCCAGCTCTTGCATCGGTGTTAACTCTTAATTATTTATGGACCCGGTGTGCGGCTGTGGATCACAGAGCATAACCGTCCTCCCTCGCCACGGGCACCGTGGAAAGCGCTTTCAGACTGTGGCTGGTTTACAGATGAAACAGCAGTAGTTGACCGTATATGCTGAGATCTCGGGTAATAACTTCAGCAAGTCTGTAACTCTAAAGCAAAACTCAGCGATCTGAAATGCTTTGGGAATGAATGCATTCGGAGAGCCACATTTTAAGGAGAGCTAATAATTTCTCTTTTAGGGCTATATGATTTTCATAGCTGATAACACTCACTAGACCTATTTCTACAGTGCGCTATCTACTCCCTCAACTTGGTAACAGAGAATACTGCACAGCAGTAAATCTTTTCTTGATGACCTGGCCTCCTTACGTTGATTATCACTCAGAGGAATAGTTGATATGCAGTGATCGTTACTGTGTGTTTACTCCAGTTTTATGGAGAATACAATAATTGTTTCAGATTTTTATAGCATATGAGAATTCACCCCACACTAAATGGCCTCCCACTGATGTAGTCCCGAATTTTTTTTTTTTTATTATTTATTTATGTGACAGAGAGACAGCCAGCGAGAGAGGGAACACAGCAGGGGAGTGGGAGAGGAAGAAGCAGGCTCCCAGCGGAGGAGCCTGATGTGGGACTCGATCCCGGAATGCCGGGATCACGCCCTGAGTTGAAGGCAGACGCTTTAACGACTGCGCTACCCACGCGCCCCGTAGTCCCGAATTTTTATTCATTATTTCTCATGGCTGTTTGGGTGCTTGCCTATGGCGGCCACTCTGCTCTTTGTTTCTTCCAGTCTGTTTTAGGCAAAGAAGTCCAACAACCCTACGGAGAGAGGATTCATAGACTCTTAGGTTTACTCTCATCGATAAAGGGTAGGAGTGCAATGTTATGACATTTGTCATGACAATACTGTGACATTGATTTTGGGGGACTCTGTGTTCTCTTGTATGTACTCCCTGGTTCTCATCTGGCTTAAGGCCAAATGAAACGAATAAATACCAGAATTTAAACTAGAGAGTTGTTCAAGGAGCTTCTTAGATATGAATTAAAGTCAATTCAACTCTTACTTACAAAAGAAATCTACAATTCTTAATACTGGGTTGCTTTAATATTTTGAGCTGCGGTCTCAAGTGTTACGAAACTTCATTTGTAGAATAAAAATGCATGCTATGCCCTTATTTTGGGGGTGAGGGAAGAGCTAAGAAACTCACATTCTCGTTAAGGTGGGGCTGAACTGATTTTGCTTCTAGATCGATACTTTCTGGCTGCTGCTTTAAAGGCTGAGACCAGCTTTGCTGGAGACAACGAAGAGGCGCATTCTGACCTTTGATGAAAACAGAGATACCAGGTCTCTTTTCAGGGCCGGGACTGGAGGGGCCAGGTCCTCACTCTCCCAAGAGAAAAAGGGCCGAGTTGAAGACTGGAGTTACATGTGCTTTCACACATACATGCCCAGGAAATGGAGTTATTTTCTCCTTGACAGCCACGTCCAAGTTCTAGGCAGCAACACCATTAAAGGAATTGAGTATGAATGCATAGGTACTTTCAAGGAGAGTTCTATCAGAATGCTTAGTACTTGGGTTTCCCCGGGGTTCTTGTGACTTCTTTTTCCTTTGAGGTGTTAGGACACTGCTTTGGATTTCCTTTCCAGTCGTAGTGGCCAGTAGGAAGTCATTATGTCCAATAGGACTTAAGGGTCACTAAATATTATTGATTGGCCAATGTCTCGAATACTGGAACTGAAGTAGCAGTAACTGCTGGCCTGACTCTGCAGAACTAGAGAAATTTTACGTACAGCGGGTCTCTGGGAGGCAGTTTGCAGAGAAGGGAGAGCCCAGCCTCTGGAGTCAGCCACTTGCTGGCTGTCTCCATCTCACCACCAGCTAGCCTGTGACCTAGGACAAGCCTGTGCTCTCTGGAAGTCTCTAGGCTGCGTTTATGGAAGGACATTGGAGTACCTCCCTCCCCCTGGGGGTAGTGGGGGGCATTAAACGATAACACCCAGGTTCCGGGGGGGCCCTCCCTAAATGATTACCCCCACGGATCTCATAAGGAGTCAAAAGTTCACCGAAAAGGTAAGGCAAACTCATCTCCTGTATGTTCTCTAAAAGACAAACTCAGTAAGTGATCATTCGATGATTTATCAGCCTTTGACCTCCCAAGCAAACGCCACCCACATGGCTGGGGAAGCTATCTCCGTGTCCTTGAGATTAAAACCACATAGATTAATGTTTCACCCATTCTTCTCAGACCTGGAGAGACCGGCAAGACAGACCCGAGAGCAGCTGGTAGCAACAGGATCTAGACAAACAGAAAGTGTGAGAGGGAAACCCAGCGGCCCCGAAGTTACCTTTAACACCCGTGGGATGGTCTGCATCATCCAGGGGGTCCTGACAAGGGAGTCAGCAGATCCGGGGGGAGCTGCCGGGCGAAGGTTTGGAAGGACAGGTTCCAACCTGTGACAGTGGACTGTCCCGGCCAAGGGCAGGCGAACTTGAGGGAACTGACCTCTCCCCTCCTTAGAGACTTTTCTAGGTATTTGTTTATGAAAAAGCCTAAAGGGAACAAAGTTCAGAATCTAAGACTGCCTAAGAAAAACGATTTGTTTTTGTTGAACAATGGATGATCCAATTCAGAAATGATGCAGATGTGGCTTCTTACTTACCTTCAGGTGATCAAGAGCAATCACTGCCAGTTCTGCCAGGCGGTTCTAGTCCGTTGGTTTTCTCTATAAAGTTGTGAGAATCATACCTTTCAACCTGACTTTGCTCATGTCTTAAAACATTTTGTGTGGATCTCTTTAATCAACGGGCTGTTTCGATAAGGAGGAATAATCATTATAATAGAGGAAATGATCATTACACTTGGGAACAAATTTGTGAGCGTTAATTTTCAGATAATTAAAATGGGATTGGAAAAACATTTGTATCTACCAGCATTCTCATTTGAGCAGTCCCCAAGAATGTAGGCCAGACTAAGAAATATTTCTGCAGAATCTCTATAAAAACAAATTCAGGCAAACTCTAAGTCCAGTTTACTGAAGTTTTCATTGCTTAGAATCTTTACAGGTACTTATTATTATTATTTTTTAGTTTAAATTCAATTAGCCAACATATAGTACATCATTAGTTTTGATGTAATGTTCAATGATTCTTTACTTGGGCATAACCAGTGCTCATCACATCATGTGCCCTTCTTAATACCCATCACCCTGTTACCCCATCCCCCCACCCACCTCCCTTCTGTAACCCTCAGTTTTTTCCAGGAGTCCAGAGTTTCTCATGGTTTGTCTCCCTCTCTGATTTCTTCCCCTTCAGTTTTCCCTCCCTTTTCTTATTATCCTCTGCACTATTCCTTATATTCCACATATGAGCGAAACCATATGGCAATTGTCTTTCTCTGATTGACTTATTTCACTTAGCATAATCTCCTCCAGTTCCATGCGTGTCGATGTAAATGATAAGTATTCATCCTTTCTGATGGCTGAGTAATATCCCATTGTATGTATGGACCACATCTTCTTTATCCAGTCATCTGTCAGTGGACATCTCGGCTCCTTCCACAGTTTGGCTATTGGGGATATTGCTGCTATGAACATTGGGGTGCAGCTGCCCCTTCTTTTCACTACATCTGTATCTTTGGGGTAGATACTACTGGGTCGTAGGGTAGCTCTATTTTTAACTTCTTGAGGAACCTCCGTACTGTTTTCCAGAGTGGCTATACCGGTTTGCATTCCCACCAGCAGTGTAAGAGGGTTCCCCTTTCTCTGCATCCTCACCAACATTCGTCATTTCCTGCCTTGTTAATTTTAGCCACCCAGGGACACTAGTGTTTCTGGAGAAGCTGGCTTTCAGAGTCTTTCTATTTCTCTTTGGGATACCAAATATACATGTGCTTACAGGGGCGGTTTCTGTAGGTGAGTGGTTCTCAGAGTGGGTTCCCTGGATCAGCAGCGTCAGCATCACTTAGGAACTTGTTTGAAAGGTAAATTCTTACCCTTCCCCCACCTCCTGAACTGGGAACGCTGGGGTGGGGCTGGAAGTCTGGGTTTTAACATGCCCTCCTGGGAGATTCTTACGTTTGTTAGAAATTTGAGAACTGTTGCCTTAGGGGAAAACGGGTCTTATGTATACGTCTTGCTCTTATTATAACCTTACTATTAGTCTCGAATCTTCTCACTTTGGCCTGATTGGAACATCATTTACTTAGAACTTTGGAAAATGACTTGACCTCCTTCCTTTATAACCGTTACCACCGCCCCCCCCAAACCAAAACTGCGGTATCAAGAGCCAGTATAAAATGGTCTGAAACGAACTGTTTCATTTTAGCAAGAAAGAAAAATGAATAGAGTATCTTAGCTTTTGGTTCATGGCACGAAGGTCGTACTTTCTCTACTAGTCTCCTCATGTGTGCGTGACTGAAAAACTGTCTCTCCCGGGAGATATGATAATGAAATATTTGATCCCCATTCCCAAATTTCCAACCTCTGGCTGTAACTTAAATAAGTAAATTAAGAGTCTACAGAAAGGCCACAAAGTTATTACCAGGCAAAAAATAAATAAATAAATAAATAAATAAATAAATAAATAAATACAAAGTAGCGCAACCTCTCAGGAGAAGGGCAACAGGGAGGAATTTGGGATGGGGAGCGGACATCCTGCAGGACAGGCAATGCCTAGGTGGGGTTCTCCTTCAAGACCCCCCGGGGCGATTGCCTTGAAAACGAACGGGGCCCTTTCTGTCTCCCTACGGCACAGGAAGATTCTGTCCAATTCCAGGGGGCATCTTTCGGCATGCTTCCTTCATTCTTACAATCTGTAGGCTATTTTACTGGGCTCTGTAGTTACTCGATTTGCTCCTCCTTTGAGGGAAATATCTACTTGCTGGCCATGGATTTATGGCCATGGAAGAGTTGAACTAGGTTCTGATAACGCGTGGGTTTATGCCACAATATCTCAAATAGAATTTGTTTTGAAGGAAGAAAGGACGTACAGTTAAATCATCAGATTGCTTGCTCGCTGGTTTTGAAGACTAAGGCACGGAGAAGGATTTAGAGCCACAGCTGCACTCGGAGCCAACCCTCAGGCTTTGTGCCTTTGCAGAAATACGGGGCAGAATAGCTCCCCACGTGCTCAGTCCTCTGGTTGCTGAGACTTCTCACCAGGAACAAAGACAGAGGCCTTCCCACTTGCAGCCCTAGTGCTATATACAGGCTGAGATGAGAAGGTCCTACGCACTGGGCTTCCCAATGAGTTCCCAGTGCCCTTCTCCATTGTGAGTCTCAGGACAGTGCCCACCTCACCATATTGAGTTGGGGTTTTAGTAGACACTTTTTTTTTTTTTTACAAGCCTCTCTGGATCTGTGCCCTATGACCCTTTCCAAAGACTTGTGATTTCCATTTAGGTTTTCTGAGTTTCTATCATGCTTATTCCATGACCAATTTGAAAAGTGGAGCACATGACCTCGGCTAAGCCAAATATGCGTACTAACCCCCTTCACCCCACAACCGGCTCAAGGATTGTTCAGGAGATGGGCACGTGAGCTAAGCCTGTCCAATCAATGGGACTCTCAGGAGTTTTGCTGAGATGCTGGGACAGAGACTCTCTCTTCTGATGGATGTGAAAGGGGAGGCATGCAGCACGGGGAACTGTTGCCAGCCATCTTGAGACCTGGGGCTGCAGGAGCTCGTCTTAGGGTATATGAGACACCAAAGCAGAGGGTGCTCTTAGAAACAAAACAAAACTGGGCTTTAGTGACATCATTGGGTAGCTGAATCTGTCCTCACTGGATTCCACAGACATTTCTCTATATTTATGTTTTCCCAAGTTGTTAAAGTTCCTTTATTGTCAGTTAAGCCACGTGGAGTTATGTTGTCTTTGTTTGGATACAAATGGATCTTCGTGGGTATAGAGGTATCAGCTGGGGGTCTGTTAATTCCTCTCCCTAATTTCCAGAACTTGTTCTCAGGAAGAGGGCTGCTTTCATCGTCATTCTTATTTTATTTATTTTATTTTTATCCAGAATTTCTTAAACTGTATCTAGAGAATTAAATCCTGCAGATTTCTGCTCTGTAGATGGTACCAGCCCTTGATTTCCATGGTTATGCAGATGTTTTCCAGCGTGAATAATTTTTTGGTCTTTGTATTGGTTTTCTGTTACTGCATAATAAATTGCCATCAATTTAGTGGCTCGAAACAACACATATTTATTATCTTACAGTTAACTGTGGGTCGGAAGTCTGAGTACAGCTTATCTGAATCTTCTCACTGTCTCACAAAGGTACAGCCAAGGTGATTTCTGGAGTTCATGGTCTTCTGATCTCATGTGGTTGTTGAAAGAAATCAGGGGGCACCTGGGTGGCTCAGTTGGTTAAGCATCTGGCTCTTGATTTCGACTCAGGTCATGATCTCCAGGTGGTGAGATTGAGCCCTGTGTTGGGCACTGCACTCAGAACGGAGTCTGTCTGAGATTCTCTCCCTCCCCTCCCGCCCCTCCCCCTACTCACTCTTTCTCTAAAATAAATAAATAAAATCTTAAAAAAAAAAAAGAATTCAGTTCCTTGTAACAGTAGAAGCCACCCACAGTTCCCTGCCACATGCTCCTTTCTGCAGGAAAGGAGCAGTTCCTTCTTCAAGGCTAGCAGGACAGTCCTCCCCTCCAGTCTGGTAAGTCAGGTGAGGTGGAGTCTTGTAGAATTGTTGTAACACAAGCACAGTGGTGACCTTCCGTTACCCTTGCCACATGCTGGAGATCAGGAGCAAATCATGGGTCCAACCCACTTTCTTAGGGAGCGGGATAATCAAGAGTGCGACTTGATTGTGGGGGGCACACTGGGCTGTGTCTACCACAGACTTTTCAATAGTACTTTCATGTTTTTGGAATTGGTGTGTAGGTATCCTAGGTATGTCCCCAACCTCTTGCACCATATCTTTCTTTTACTCTTTCACAGCAGATTGGTCTGAAGGATGATTTCAGTGTTTCTGAGGGATAGAAGCCGGTGTGGAGAAGTGGAAATAAACCCGAGCAATCACACATCAGAGAAACCCACGAAATAAGCACAACTACGGTTTCACAGTTCCCTACTCCTTCTGGCCCTGGCGTCGTACCAGCCCATCGGTGTTTGCCAGCACCCAACAGAGGCTCTGTGGGGTCTGTTTCTTCCGTGGAATTGTAGTGTGGGCTGCTTTGAATCTGACTTTGACATTCAACAGGGGCTTACAGTAACACAGACTTACGTGAATGAATTTCTTCTGATGTTGAGTAAACCAGCAGCAAATCGCCTACGTTGGAAAGAGTGGAGGTGAGATTTCGGTGTGACATTCATTTCTGACCGGTGCTGGAGTCCTGAGCTCCTGCTGCCTGACCGGGCACATTCCATCCAGCTCGACTCAACCAGTGCTTAGAGACGACATTTTCCAAGGGACTGAGTTTGCCCCCCTCGTCAGAATTCTGGCTGTGAAAAAGTTAACGACTGCGTAATAAGCCTAGAAATGAGTTTTAAAAGCCCAATAGGGGGGAAAAACGAGTCTGTGAATTTTATTTTTAAATGCAGCAAAGCTAGACCAGATAATTGGGTTGAAAATTATCCTGTTTTCGGTTTTTCGTGGTGATTTAGGAACCATTTTAAGATTTCATCCACTTCTTTATGTTCTCCGTCCCCGAGTCATAATTCTAGTGTGATTATGTCAAAATTATCTCCGCAGTAGCCAACTGTGGTGGTACAAACAGGGAATTAAGACTTCAGGAGGTGAGTAAGCAGAAGCAGCGGGAGCTCTAGAAACGGAGAGGCGTAAACTACTGATCTTCTGCAAATGTTCCTGAGGCCAGCAAAGGAAGCAGGGGGTGGAGAGAAAAACGTGGTTTGTTACATAAACCAGAATCATTTCTAAATGGGAAGACGGTGGATCCCATTTTTCTCCAATGACACTCATGAATCTTTCTCAAGCAAAGGGGCTTTGTGAGATGGGTCATATCACCGTCGCGGTCTACATGGGAGGACGTATTTTTCAAAATGCAGCGTGTGTGTACTAGTTGTGATAAAACCTGCAGCCATTATGTAAAAATAAAGCCATCTTTAAACTTTTATGATGGAAGCACTTTACCTGATTTTATTTTTTATTTTCTTGGCCTGCAGGGATATTTCTCAGGTTATTGTTCAAGTGATTATTATAATCAGAAACTGATTCGTGCATGGAATAGTGGGGTGAGTGCATTTACTGGGGAATGGTCAGTGCACAAGGCTGATTATAATACATTAGAAAGCTAAGTGATCCCTTGTAATTACTTGGTTTTATTTCTTATTTCTCTTAGCAGAGATCACTGTATTTGGGGGCGATCCATTTTGTTTTACCCTAGGACTGCCCTTTGTGCATCGTTGAAAACTCATCTCACAGGGCCAAATTAACTCAGGAAAGATTCCAGGGGTCTACGTGGCACTGTCTGGAAAAACAATGCTTTATATTCTTATTTTCTGCTCTTCACACATAAGGAGAATTTTTTTTATATGTATGGAGTATACTTTAATTTTAACACGGCACCTAACACAGATTTTCCTGTTCTCTTTTTGGGCAAGATGGGGCCGTGTGTGGGCAAAACCGGAGTTCAGATAGAATAAGGAGGAGCGGTTGTACCCTGAACAAACTCAGGATGGGAAGTGTGGAGAGCAGCCTCTCCTGAAGGGCCGCACGTTTCTGTGTCACCAACATGCTCATAAGTGTTTGCAGCATGGATTAGGAGTCCTGCTTGTCAGGTTTGCGGATGCCCCAGGCTGGGCAGCGGGGCCCACAAAATGGATGACGGTCAACAAGACACAAGACAACCGTCCTCACTGATCGAAATAAGGACAGAAATCCAAGAAGATGGTATATGACTGGGATACACACTGAAAAGATCTAAGTTTTCTTTATTATATTTTTAGACATTAAAAATGTTTAAAAATCATACAAAAAAGGAAATAAGAGTTTCTCATGTACTCACTTTCTAACAGCAGCATTTCGGTGTGTTTTATAGATTTTCGAAAAGCGTGTGTGTGTGTGTGTGTTCATACACGTACTTATATTTATATATGTTGGATGCGTATAAGTAATACAGAAACATGTTGCCCCGTGAAAATATATTATAGATAAAGGTAAGTCCTGCTATAGTCTGCATGTGTCCCCCCCATTCATATGTTGAATCCTAACCATCAAATATGATGGTATTAGGAGGTGAGGACTCAGGGAAGCGATGAGGTCATGACCCTTATGGATGGGGTTAGTACCATTTTCTCCCTCTGCTACCGCTAGCACTACTCATACCAACACTCTGCACCTGGATGTGTGAGTGTTCTGCGTGCTGACCAGGTGTCTGACATCAGTGCAGCTCTGACACGACCCACCTGAAATGAGCAGAAGATCCCACAAGTCAAGAGCTCAGTCCCACAAGACCATCCGCACTTCAGACACTAAGACAAGTCCTAGGTGGTTCCCTGTGTTTCTGGTCAGTTGGCTATAAATCGAGGTTTCCACAACCCTTGGGTTCTTGGGTTCTGTAATTTGCTAGAACAGGTCAGAGAACCCAGGGAGACAGTAACTTACATTTACCGGTGTATTATATAATAAGAATATGATAATACAAGAACGGCCAGATGAAGAATACAAAGGGTGAGGTCTGGAAGGGTCCTGAACATGGGAGCTTCTGTCCCCGTGCATTTGGGGTACATCACTTTCCTGGCACAGACGTGTACTGACCAACCTGGAAGCTCTCCAAACCTCTAATTTAGGGATTTCTGTGGAGGCGTCGCCATGTAGGCATGAGAGATTATTACTCAAGATCTGGCCCTTCTTCCCTCCTCAGAGGATAGACAATGGAGTTGAACATTCCAGGCTGCTAATTATGGCCGCTCTTTCTGATGACCAGCCCCACCTGGGAGCTATTCAGGAGCCCACCAAGAGTTACCTCATTAGAACAAAAGACATCCTTATTACCGAAGAAATTCCGAGGGATTTAGGAGTTCTTTGTCAGGAACCTGGGTCAAAGACCAAATGTTAGAACAAAAGACTCTCCAAACACCCCTATTGCTTAGGAAATTACAAGGGTTTTAGGAGCTGTGTGTCGGGAACCAGGGGCAGAAACCAGTATATATATTCTTATTATTTCACACATTTAAACACCATTGTGCAGACGTTAAAAAATATAATCATGACTCTGTTGGTATCACTGGCACCTAATGACATTGCTAGCAGGACATTGCTGGATGAGAGTGGTTTTCCTCTACCCCTTTTTCTGGTGGTCGTATCCTTTTTCTTTTGGTTGGAGGGGGGCTGTTTTTTCCCTTCTTCTGCTCAACACAGAACAAAGACTGGTCAGTCAGAGCACTTTATCACTCTGGCTACATGCGATTGGTTAGTAGTTGACCAGCATTACAATCCAGGTCAGTCAAGACTCTTGCTGGGGTTCAAAGAAGCAGGTGCTGCTTGATCTTCAGTCATATGCCATGAAGGTGGCATCAACTGGGTTTTCCTCTTGGCCACATTTGCTACCACTTGCGACCACCCTCTCCAAAGTGAAGTCAACTCATGAAAACTAAAATGTACGGATACGTGAAACCAGTTCTAATCTCTTACATTTCCCAGCTGGGTCATAAATTCTCCCTTTTAAAGCCCAGGCTAGCTAGGTTTCTATCACAGATATCCAGAAGAGTCCCAAGTAATATAGAAGGAAGGTTTAGTCAATAGAAATGGAGATATTTAGCTTGTGTAAGAGACAACTGGGAGTATATGAGAACTCCCTTTCTGCACTTAAACAACTGTTGTGTGGTAAGAGTCTTACTCTGAATACCTTTGTACCAGAATTAGGGTGTAACTCGGAGAGAGGCAGATTTTACTCTGGACCGTGCACATGTCAGTCACAACGACAACAATAACAAGATAAAACCAGTTTATTGTTCATGTGCTATGTTTTAGGTATTGTTCCAAACCTTTTCTCAAAAACTCCACAAGGAAGGCAGTATTATGTCCTTGTTTTATAAATGTAGAAGTTCACGTTCCAAGAAGTGGAGGACATTGTCCAAATGTCACTCAGCTCTCAGCTAAGGAATGGCAGAGCTATGATTCAAAGATAAGTCTATCTGACTGCTGTTTTTCTTCATCATTGTGTTATAAACATTTGTTACAAGAAGGCCATCAGAAGTTGCAAGTCAGGGGCATAATGATGGCACCTTTTTATGTAACAAACCTAGTCACGCTGAAATGCAGATGATTATAATGACCATTCACTACCGTATACGCTTATTGAAAACTATATTTGGGAAGACCAGATGATAAAGTCTTGATATTTATCAGGAAAGATCCTTCATATTATTTACTTCTGGGATTATTTCAAGAGAACTCTTGCTGTTCTCCCGAATGATTCGGTCTCAAAGTGTTTAAGGCCCAATATTGAAGCATCAATATGATGTTCATCCCATTTTTTTCATCAGCAGAACTAAGTATTTTTGAGTTTGTTGAACGACATACAAGTAATTTTAATTCAGTAGCTCCATAGAGGAAGGCCAGCTTTGCCAAGTTTGGCTAAGTTTTGGCTCTAACTATCCTCTCCTGATGTTAGCATTGCCCAGAGATTAGGGAAATGGAAGCATCCTCCACTCATTTTGCCTACATGTTTTCCTCGGTTCTGAATGTGGTTTTGCTTCACTGTTTTTCAGACACAATTGTCTCATTAGAAGGTCTGTGGCTGTGCTATCCTGGCTCATTATATCTATTTTTTTCTCATATTTTATTTTTTAGCTTCTCGATGCCCTTGGTCAAAACTCCCACGCGTACTTCCTTCCTTTCCCGTGGTTTCTGCCTGCAGAAAATCAGTCTCAGAAATTTCCAACTGGCTGAGAACAAAGAGAAAGACACAGAAAATATGGATGGTGACAATAGCTGCTCTTTCTGGCACAGGCTTCTCAGGGGAATTAACTTCTGAGGCCCCACTGATAGCAGAGAATCAAAAACTGGGAGGAAGGTACAGAGTCCCCAGTCAAAAACGCCTTCATTTTGCAGTCATGGAAAGAAAGCCCAGTGAGATTAAACAATTTTCCCGAGATGATTTAGCTTCTGGTATGTTGCTGGCATTAAAACCCGGGAATCCTGACTCCTGGGTCAGTGGTCTCACTGAAGCCCATCACTGGCCAAGCCCTTGTTGTAAAGCCCCTCAGAGCATTGAAGAGGGTGACACCACCATGCATGTATTATGACTTGTTCCTTCATCAAGTAGCATTTCTGGAATCCTCATTTCTACCTTTTTCAGGTAAACCAAGACCTCTAAGGACCTTATAACCACTCTCCGTGATACCAAAGAACTTAATGGCAAAACTTACTCTGGTAGCTTTGTCTTTGACCATTTTTTAAGAGTTTTCTTTCCCGGGTGGCTCAATGGGTTAAGCATCTGCCTTCAGCTCAGGTCATGATCTCAGGGTCCTGGGATCAAGCCCCATGTTGGGCTCTCTGCTTAGCAGGGAGTCTGCTTCTCCCTCTCCATCTGTGTTTTCTCTCTCTCAAATAAATAAAATCTTTAAAAAAAATAGAATTTTCTATCCTGTGGAGGTCTGAGCACCAAAAGAGGGGTCATCCTCATCAGAATTGAAGAACTGTCTTAGTGTGTGGTCTTGCGTAAGTCCACAGCACCTGTCGAGCTAGTGGGACACGGTGACTTTGGGTTTGTGAGAAGCAAAATGAATATATGGTCATAAATATCTCTATTTTAGGGATTTATGTATTAGATCTTTATTATTAATATCTATTTATTTTAGGGGCACCTGGGTGGCTCAGTCGTTAAGTGTCTGCCTTCAGCTCAGGTCGTGATCCCAGCGTTCTGGGATCGAGCCCCGCATCGGGCTCCCTGCTCGACGGGTGGCCTGCTTCTCCCTCTCCCACTCCCCCTGCTTGTGTTCCCTCTCTTGCTGCCTCTCTGTCAAATAAATAAATAAAATCTTTTAAAAAATCCATTTATTTTATAGATTTCTTTGATCATTTCTTTTTTTTTTTTAATATTTTATTTATTTATTTGACAGAGAGAGAGAGAGAGAGAGCAGCAGAGGGAGAGGGAGAAGCAGACTCCCTGCTGATCAGGGAGCCCAATGTGGGACTCGATCCCACGACCTTGGGATCATGACCTGAGCTGAGGCAGACGCGTAACTGACTGAGTCACTCAGGTGTCCCTCTTTGATCATTTTCAGTTTGGCCGTGCTCCCCCGTTTTTGTCATTACCTCTGCGACAAGGTTCCAGTAAGCTTACCATTGATTGTTCTGCATCTACATTGGGTTCATTAGCCACAGTACTTCCCGATCACATTGTGCTCCTAAAATATACCAGTAAAAGCCTATTTGAAAGCATGTTTAGTTTATACTTTGCCTATCTGCCTTACCGTTTTCATTATGCTCCAGTGTGATGAAAGAGTTCTGTAGTGGAAGTCGAGTAAATACTAATTTACTACTTCAGTCTAGCAAGCATTTAAATATTAACAATAGCGATAATAACAATAGCAACAGCAACAGTCATGGAGTTGGTACTTTGTGCCAGGATTCAGAGGCAGAATGATAAATAAGACACAGTTGTTGCTAATTTGCAGGCTCCTTGAGGGCCCATCTGGCCCCGTTTATCTTAGTGTTCCTCCCTGCCCTTGGCCCAGGTCCCGTGTGCGGCAGCCTCACGGTTTGGCCAAGCACAGAGGAGGTAGAAGGGCTTTCCGACACAACCTGGGGTTGAGTATGGACAGGAGGAAGGAGGTGGGCATGACGTGGTGGCCGGACAGGAGGAAGGAGGTGGGCACGACGTGGTGGCTGGACAGAAGGGTTTGCTGAGCAGGAAAGCTGAACAGAGCTGGGGTCAGCCATCTCTCGTCATTGGCAGGGCCAGGATGAGGCTGCACCTTAAAGGGATGTATGTGGGGATCCTGGTTCCCCGGGAAAGGACAGTAGGAGAGACCCCAACAGGGCACAACGCCCTAGCCTCCCAGAGTAAGAAGAGTATGATGATGATAATGATGATGATAGTATTTCATGTGTGCTGGACACTTTCTTTTTTTTTTTTTTTAAGATTTTATTTATTTATTCAACGGAGATAGAGACAGCCAGCGAGAGAGGGAACACAAGCAGGGGGAGTGGGAGAGGAAGAAGCAGGCTCCCAGTGGAGAAGCCTGATGTGGGGCTCGATCCCAGGACTCCGGGATCACGCCCGAGCGGAAGGCAGACGCTTAACCGCTGTGCCACCCAGGCGCCCCTGCTGGACACTGTCTATACATTATCTCTCTGAGTCTGTTTGACAGAGGCTACAATTGTGTCTTGTCCTCATGAAAAAGACCTGCTCACCGTCACATGGCTGGTAAAGAGCAGACCTAGGTCTAATCTCAAATCCGTCTAACTCTATGTACAAATCGTTTGCGTACAAATAGATGACATTCCCTCCTATGTATTCTGCCTTCCGACACCTTCACAACTGGCTGCTCCTGGTCGAAGTCCATTCACGGTTAGGCCTGTCACAGGGGTGAGATTCTTGCTCTATTCCAAATTGGGGGAAATCTTAATCAGGAGAGCATCACAACAGTTGACGGACAACAGTGGCAGACATGAGAGAGCGCTTGCCGTCTGGTCGTCACAGGTAAGGAGCTTCTTAAAGAATGTGGAGAGATCTTGAACCTGAACTCTGGTCTTCCTTCATTCTTCATGCACATTTTTTAAAAAAGATTTTATTTATTTATTTGACACAGAGACAGTGAGAGAGGGAACACAAGCAGGGGGAGTGGGAGAGGGAGAGGGAGAGGGAGAAGCAGACTTCCCGCTGAGCAGGGAGCCCGACTCGGGGCTCGATCCCAAGACCCTGGGATCATGACCTGAGCTGAACGCAGACGCTTAATGACTGAGCCACCCAGGCGCCCCCTTCATGCATGTTTCTTTGCCATGGTGGAAAGTTACTTCTGTGCTGACAAATGATCTTCTCTATTTCTCCTCTGTATACTGAGATTGTAAAATAATTTCCTGCTCAAAAATAGCTTCCCACTTCCTATAGAATGAAACTGAGATCTCTTCAAACCCTTCCCCATTCTGGCTCCTGAGGGCCTTCCCCGTCTTTTTCCCCATTTGTCTCCCTTTGATCCCGGGTCCTGGAACAAGCATCTTTCCCGGGTATAACATGCCTCATCTTTGCTTATGCTGTGCCTCTCCCTGGGATGCCCTTTTGCAATCCAAACTCCTCACTTCAGATTTCAGTATCTGTAGCTGGAAGTGATCCTTTCCTTTCTATCTAAAAATTTTGTTTTATCTTCTTAAGCCTCTCAGATCAGCCTTGGTACAATACAGTTGTAGCAAGGTATTTAGTGGATTATTTGAACAGCTGGCCCTGGAGTAACTCTTCAGGAGGACAAACACTGATGTACTGCTAGGGTACTTGCAGGAAGAGGTGGTGTTGCCTTCTACGGGAGCCCAGAGAACAAAGGAGATGGTTATACTCCTACGAAGGAGACAATGAGATGAATGCCTCGTGCTTTTGAAAAGATGAATGCAAGGAGAGAGAGGACAGAGAAGACAGAGGGGCATGTGTGTGCAGGTAGTAAGAAGACAGCCAGCTAAGCACTGTGGCTGGGTGTCCCCAGGGGGAAGTGGCCCAAATTCCGGATGCTTGGTTGGCTAGAAGGCATCTTAAGAACAGAGAAACCTAATGTCCAACTGGAACCGGCAGGTTGATGGAATGCACCACCAGATGCTCACCTCAGCTTTGTGAACCTTCAGTGAATTCTACTATCACCAGATGTTTTTTTGGTGTGTGGTTGTGACCATGACCGTCTGTCTATTGCCGCGTGGGACCGAAGTGAGCCAGCGTGGGCAGCAAAGCCAGAGCCTGCAAGTGACCACACCCACTGGAACTGGCAGAAATCTTGGGACCGGCGTTGAACCTTGGAAAGTGGCTCAAGCCAACCCCATTTAGGTCACAGCAGCTAGTGATTCATATACTTGTCTTATTTTATTTCCTAAATGACATCCTCCTGGAAGGCAAAGCTCATATACCTTTAGTTCATCTAAAAGAACTTACGATGCAGTATTAGCAATGATGCCAACATAATGAGAGCAAGGATCCCATGGCGTCCTTGGAGACACCGTAAATACAGGAGAAGCCATTTACTGTGCCCCTTTTACTTAATGAGAGAAAGAGGCAGGAACTCAGCAGTGAAAAGACCTCGATTTGATTTCCAAGTTTTCTATTTCCTAGCTATGTAACTTGAGGCATTTTTTTCTATGAATCTCTGATTTCCCATCTGCAAAATGGAAAAACGCTACCTCTAATTCCTTGCTTGTTGTGAAAATCAAATTTAGTTGTTCTCTCAACAAGTTTTTATTGAGTGCCTTCCATGTGCAGAGGAATGGCAGAGCTGGTGGCTGACAAAACCCGTGCAGCCCCCAGTCCGGCCCCCGGCTCTGTCCCGGCCCCCGGCTCGGTCCCGGCCCCTGGCTTCGGTAGCTGTGCGTGAGCCAGCGGGACATGTGGCCACACTGCGGCGCCTCGTCGTGCATGGGAACCTGGCTGCCTGTTTCTCCATCTTATTTGCAAGGATGGCTCTAATGAGACTGAAATTGCATGAGGTGGAAGCATGATAAGGAAAGGGTCAATCTGGCGACAGCTTTGTACACAGTGCTTGTTTTCTGGAATGTGCAAATGTGATCCCTAAAGCATGAAAGTCAATGCCCCCTTTGCCTTATGAATCTGGGGATTACACCTGTTTTCTCCTCTGGGGAAGTTAATGTGCTACCCTTCTTATAAGAGAGTGTCCAGCTTTGGAAAATCGTTTGAATTTCAGGAGACCTTAAGCATCACCATAGTAATCAATTACTCCCTGAGACCTAAATTCTTATTGCTGTTCAATATTAATTGGGAAAAATATAGTTACTTTGGGGGAAGAGATTGAGCGTGTGCGCACGCGTGTGTGCGTGTGTATGAGAACAGGAGTATCCTATTGTTTATTCACAGTGGTCGTCACCCTCTGACCCGCCGTGGGAGACCAGTGCGTCGCCTTATTTAGAGCAGGGTTAATGGCAGAGGGTCATTATTCTCTCTTGTCCAGCGCCAAATGTGGTCATGAGCTTTTCAGAGTTTGAGAGTCAAGTTTGAACAAATGGGAGAGAGAAGGATTATTCATCTGCAAAAAATATTTCTTTGTATGAAGACAATAAAATTCATGGAGAGGCAGTTATAATGGGAAAGTAACAGATGCTGAAAATAAGTCTTAATGATTAACTATCTGACTAACTAACTAACTAACTAACTAATAACTAACTAACTATGAGATTCCCCTTAATGATGTCTGTTTTCATATTCGGTTAGGAGATAAATTGTTACGTATGATGCAAATCTGCTCCATTGCTACTTAGTAGAGAAAAGGGAGTTTTCATTCCTTTTTTGCTACAGCTCTTACCATTTAGCACAATGACTCTGCAGTTTCTTTGTGGATAAAGGCAGGTCTCTATTAAGTGTACAGTACATCTTAATGCAATCCTGTTCATCCATTCATACAATCGAGCTGACAGTTGGTGTCAATATATAAGGAAAATATGCCACGTATATTCTTACTTATAGATAGATTTAAAGAAGAACAGAAACACACATGATCAAGATACTTAATAATTTAGGAGAGGTCCTCGGATAGGAAGTTGATGACCTGAGACATGATTTGCTCTTCTAGAAGAGTCAGGTGCTGGGCTGGAAAGGGGGGGAGGCGGGGGCATCTAAGGGCAATGAAAGCTTTTTATACTTGAAATCACAAGTGTTCAGCTCATCAAACCCCTTACTCACCACCATGTCAGGGAGTCCCAAAAGTTCTACTGTTCCCCACAGGTAATTATAGGGAGAAAAGCATTAAAAAGTGAATCTGTTAGAAGAATTTGGGGTCAGCGTGTCTTGCTCAACCATGGATTTGTCTCCCAGTTGTAGATCAAATTATCCCACAGCTTAGTGACTTAAAACAAATGTTTCTTGGGGCACTTGGGTGGCTCAGTCGGCTGAGCAAGTGACTCTTGATGTCAGCTCAGGTCGTGATCTCGGGCTAGAGAGAGAGAGCCTGCCTTAGGCTCTGCGCTCAGTGGGGAGTCTGCTGGAGATTCTCTCTCCCTCTGCCCCTCCCGAACCCCGCTTGCATGTGTGCTCTCTCTTTCTCAAATAAATAAATATATCTTAAGCACACAAGCACATGCTTATCCTCTCGCAGTTTCTGTGGGTCAAAGCCCCAGGGGCAGCCTAGCGGGGAATCTCTGACTCAGGCCTCTCAAGAGGCTGCAAGTGAAGTGTCAGCCAGGCTGTGGTCACCTTGGGGCGCGGTGGAAGAGGGTCTGCTTCCACTCTCCCTCGCACGGTTGCTGGTGGCCTCAACTCCTTCCTGGCTGTTGGCTAGAGATAGCGGTTCCTGCTAAGTGGCCCTTTCCCTAGGGCAGCTCACAACACCGCAGCTGGCTTCACTTGGAGTGAACCGGGACGGGGCGGGGAGGGGGGGCTGGGTGATAGTCAGTCTTTTTGTAACCTAATCTTGGATGTGGCACCTCACCGCTTCTGCTGTATTTCTTTCTCAGCAGTGAGTTGCTAGGTCCAGCGCATGCTCAAGCGGAGGGGATTATCCCAGGGCAGGTGTTCAGTGGGGGCCAGCTCAGAGGCTGACAGTCTGTGGATGCACCTGTTGCTTAAGGTGATGAAGTGGGGAATTGGTCTCCCCCAGTCACATGGCAGGGGAGCTCAGGGAGGGAACAGCGCCCAGATGGGCTCCTGCTTTGTGGGCCCCTCACTGTATTGGCCTCTGAGACATCGCACATGAAGCAAACATGGGGTTTACATCCAGCTACCCCAAGTAATGCCTCCAGCCCTTGGCTCTTGTTCCAACTCTGAAGGCCACGTCCTTGGGGTGGGGGACAGCTGACATCGCAGGTGGTCAGGCTTTGTCGCCGGAAGCAGCTGGGAAACCAGCCACGCAGCTTTGCAAAGTCCCCTAACACGGGCCACTGAAGGGCTTTCTTGGCCCCTGGGAGTCAGAAGCACTGACTTGCACATAACTTTATCTTACAGTTGGTAATTGCAGACAGAAAGTATTTCTTTTAGAACTGACTAATTCTTAAGGAGATCAGACCTTTGGATTTACTTAATAACACCATCATAAGGCAGCAGAGCAAAGAAGCTGAAGATGGTGTCCTGGGTCACAGCTGAATGTGAGTGCCGGCCTATTAACTGGGTAAATCTCAAGTCAGTTAATCTCTCAAAGTCCCCTGTAAAATGGGGGCTGGCATCAGCATTGCCCTCCCGGAGTTGATGTGAGCTCTGTCCTCGGTGATCAGCTATGTAACCGGTTAGCCCTCTTGCTGTGGTTCGAATGCTGATGATGTCTGTGAAAAATGCATATTCTACACCTCATGGTTTGGTAGAGGGACTTGGATTTTTACCCCAATCCCCAGAAATAAAAAGACCAAGCCAGGAAGAAGATACACTTCCTCCCTTCTAGAAGAGGAGGGTGGGTTGTCTGACTAGAGATGGGGGATAGGAAACCGAGCACGCTCAGCTCCCTCTGCAGACAGAGTATTTTTTCCACTTGCTTGTTGCTCTACTGAAAGCTCGTCTAGGCAGATTCTGTCCTGTTAGTGGGGGGCTGTACTGGTCTGGGGGGTAAATTCTTCACAGATGGGGATTTTCAGGAAGCCCAACGTCCCATTCTTCCGTCCAGCTGTTACCAGCAATAAACCTGCTAGTTTGATCTTTATCTATCTGCATTTTGCAATTAATTTCACACAGATAGTAGTGTCACTTCTCAACCCCCGTCACCCCCCACAAGTATCATTATTCTTGATCAGTGAGCTGCGAGGAGAACCAGCCCAGGTAGTCGTGAAGGTAAGCATGAAGGTGACAACGTCCATCTATTAGGAACAAACGCCATCTTTTTCTGTTCCTCAGGAGACCTCTTGTCCCTTTCTGGGGCGATTCGGGCCAGCTTTGGGGATGAGATGATCTGTGGTGCTTTTCTCCGGTTCTGTGTGGAGTGCATAGAGCGGGTCTGACTCCCGAAGGCGGATGGTGTTACTGCAAGCCTGGGGGACTTCCCCGCAGAGCGCCCCTCCTCCCAGGCCCGGGGGAGAGCGGCTGAGCTGGGAGGGGGCGCCTGACTGCTTGGAGCTGGGCTCCAGGAGGAGTCTCTGCCGGGCAGGTGGCCAAAGGGATTTTAGTACCTGATCATTAAATCTTCTCGCTCCCGGTTCTCAAATAAAAGTCCTTTGCATATTGAATCATCTCATCATCTGTGAGCAAGCTGTCATTTCACTCCTGCTTTGTGGAAAAACATTTTCTAAAATTAGCCATTCAAGTTTGTCATAATTATAATTACAGCATCCCCCGAAAGCCACACCTGACGGGGGCAGGGGGTGCTACAGAGAGCTTTTGCTGATGGCTCAAAAATGCCACATCCTCCCCCCCCCAGCCAGCCCCCTTCAAAAAGAAAAAAATAAAACAGGAAAGGAAAATAAAATCAGCGAAATTAATTGCTAAGAATTTAAGATTATCGTTGGGTAGCTTCATTACGTCTTTGTTAAAACCACATGGAAAAGTATTTTCACCTGTGAAAGGGCCACTAACTCCAGAGGGACTTTATGAGGAAAACACGAGATAAGGTACACGAAGCCCTTAGTGTCGAGCACCTCTAGCAAGTTCTCCATAGACAGCAACTCAGAGTAAAAGTAACGGTAATGGCCATCCTCGTACTGCGGGCAGGACCATCATTTACAACCGCTGCGAGGGAAGCAGGCTGCTGAGGGCCGCGGGGACGGTCGGTGAGTCGGTCTGCCCTGAAGGAGCCCTCTGCCCCGCCAACGGCACCACACCCGGGGGGCCCGGATGCTAGCGTCCGCCTAATCGGGCTTTCCTACAGCGGTGTTCCAGGGAACAGTGTTTGAGGAGATGACCGTAGATGCTTGAAGAAAAAAACAGAGTTCCATGGTCAGCTTTGTGAAAATCTGCATCTTAACTGCTCCCTCTCGCTAGAGATTCACCATGCATGTCCGATTTTATTGCCTTTGAGAAGTCTCATAAGAAGGGAAGTGGATTCCCTTTGCTTAATGCCATTTTCTGGACTAGCACAGACCGCCCCCCCCCCCCCATTCTCCATGCACTTGCCAGAGACACTGCTTCAAAGGACAAATATGCCACCGGGTTCCTGCTCAGAGCCCTTCAATGACTCCCACTTGCTCTCAGGATGAGGTGAAATCTCTTCAACATGGCGCACGAGGCTTGGCCCTGGTGGCCCGGCCCTCAGTTTTCTAGCTGCCACCTCACTCCACAGTGTTCTTTGCTCTCTGGGCTGTCACTCCCTGGCCACCTGAACCTGATGTGGCCCTTCTTGCCACAGGACTTTTAGCCAAGCTTCCCTCAGTGTAGAGAATTCCCTTGTCCCCCCCCCCCCCCCCAGTCACCTGTTACCCCTCCTCAGCTTCCTTCTGCTCTTTTGTCACTTTCTTAGGTTTCCAGCCTCCACTGTGCTGGTCCTGCACAGCGCTCATGGCAAGTGTGCTCACCCTTGGGTTATTTGCTTATGGTGCCATCTCCCAATGATGGAAGAGCCCTCAGGGAACCATGCCTCCAAAATCCGAGTCCTTTTGGGGAATCACATGGGCTTCCTGGAGGGCCTGCATATCAGCTGGGGTGGACCAGTGAAATACCGTCTCTGTTGTTTTTGTTTTGTTTATTGTTATGAAGACTCAATATTTCCTCTTGGAAAACACTGAAGTTCAGAGTAGAATGTGGGGAGGGTCCTATGAAAGCTATATAAAAGATAGGGCTCTGCACATCCATTGGAAAGACATAACTGGAAGCAATCGTGACAACCCACATTTGTTATTTTCCATCTTTTGTTTCTTATTTTTTGTCTGGCTTGGGGCACTGCTTTCTCCTTTGATGACTGGCAGTCATATCCAATACTTCAGCAAGAAGCCACATCACTAAACAGCAAGATGGTTTTCTCACAGAGTTGCCAATACGAAAACTTGCCCTGCTCTTCGTCTCCCTGTCTCACCCTCCCTCCTTACAGTCCTGAGTTAGACCTCGTACATCTGCACGGCTCACCTCCTCCACAGTTTCCAGAGTCTCCCCAAAGAAGGAGAAATGTGTGGCATACTGAGAAGGTCATAATCATCTTCATAATGATGTGGTTGAGGTTTTCTGGCTAAATGTCTTCGGGCTCTGTTTGTGGCCTGGCCAGGGCTTACGGCACCACAGTGCCCTTTGCAAGACCAATGTTGCAAGTTCTCCTAAAATCTCCTTGGGGTTTTCAGCTTTGCAAAAGAGGTTAGATCCAGTGGAGAACTGCCAGTAGGGATGGGAATGGAGTGCCAGCCCAAGCACCAAAAGCTGGAGACTAGAGTCTATGATTTCTATCCAAGGAATGGGGCTCAGAATCACCCCACGGTGGTAAGAGTTCCATTTAAAAGAGCCATCAGAAGGAATATGCCATTCAAGCCAAAGGTCAAAGCTAATTTTGATATAAAAAACACACTCTTCCAGGAATTGTTTGTCTTCTGGAGTTAAAAAAAAAAAAAAGTCCCTATGTGTTAAAGGACATCTTTTTCCTGCCCTCTATTTTCCCTTTCCAAATTTTTATTTGGACTACTTGTTTCTGACTTAGACTCAGATCATGTTGACAAAACCAGAAGACAACAGAGCCTTCTGAGCTCCAACTGGCTGTAAAATCTCTTCCAAGCTCAACAATTCTTTACATTGACCAAGGGAATCCACCGATCAGTATCCTCTAGCTCCGCGGTCAATGGAAGAAGAAGGGAGGGCCTTTACGTCCTTCTTTCACCACAGTTCGAGTGACTGTGGGGAAAATACAGACGCTAATCTGAGTCAAGTTAAGTTGATTTGGTAGATTCAGGGGGCAGGGACATGTGATTTCCTTTGCAGCCACATCTTCCTTGAACTCACTCTCATCCATCAGCAGCTGTCAACTGCATGCTGGCTGCGAGTTAATTTCAGCCTTGCTGTTACTTTCTAAAACCTATCAATTCTTCTGACACTTAATACTTGCATGATGGTGTGGCATCCAAGGTCAAGGCTCATCAATATCCTAAAATATCCCACCAGGGGGTCATTAATAATAATGAAAATAATAATAGAATAGTACTAAAATATTCACTTGCCTTTAGTCTGGTTTCTTTTAGGCTCTTTTAATCTCGTTCATCATTGAAGACCCATTAACGTATGTTAATCCAACATGAGTTGGGAGCCAACTTATTATATTTGCCAGAGACCTGGCATTGCTGTCCAGGGATGGGATTCTAATGATGGCACGACTTCAGGTAAATCCTTTCATTACCATGTGCTTGAGTTTCCTCATCAATATTAGGAGACATATACCCACTACACAGGTATTAAAGATAAACAGGAGTCCATCAAGTACAACATATTACATATAAACACATTGGATTATTGCTGTCCTTTCTTGTTTAATTTTGATGAGTTTTTCAAATGTAAAAATTCATTCCAATATCAAACACAAGCAGAGGCATGTTCTTACAGCAGGGGAGGAAGCACGCAAAAATGCAGGTCTCTCAGCCTTGAGGGTGGGGCCGGTGCTGATGGTCATTGATGATTGACAGAAAAGCCAGCACCCAAAGGGACCCCTTTTGGATGGAAGGTTAACTACGATCTATCTCCGACTCTCCCCTTACATTCCTTTTTGTGATGATATTTAGTACATCTTAACAATCATTATGTCAACAGATTTGCTTAAAAATGTTGGCAAAGGTATCAATTTGGAGAAAGTGTTCAAAGACCATCCTTTCCCTCCAGCCTTGTCACTACAGTCAAGTCCCTGCCTCTGGGTCATATGTAAACAGAGGGTCAGCCTGGGAAAGGATGACAATGAAGAGGCAGTGCCCCTCAGCCAACTAGGAAGGCCACGACACAAAATGACATGTAACCACAGATAGCAAAATTGACCAGTCTAGGAGTTTCCAGCTAGCAGATGGTTTCACGGTTCAAGTCTATTTTGTGGGGAGAGAAAATAGAAATCTAGGGATGGAAGGGGGATGGTAGAGGATTGACCATCTGGCTTTAATAGGAAAAACAAGAGCCTGGGCATGCCTGTGAAGTCCTCCTCTGTGAGGGGGGACTGGACAGGAGGGAGAGGGGGAGCCAGTGATCTGAGAGCCTCATAGACAAGGTGGGATGGAAAATTTTGCCTCTATAGTTATTATTATCCTTTGATTGATATTTTGGCCATGTTTGATGAGTTTTGTAGAGCAATTAAAGTTTTCAGAATCACACATTTGATCATTGAAATCCCAAGTAAACAGCATTATTTGAGACCCACAAATCTAGTGTTCTGCTTCAGTCCATCAGCTCATTTGCAAGTGCCTGATTCTATAGACACTAAAGAGGTTTTGCAAATGCCAATATTGTCCCAACAATGGTGTCTCCTAGCTAGAATTGAGACAAAGCTTACTGCTTGGTGTAACAAGTCTATGTTGATTCCATTTCCCATGTGCCCTGTTCATGTTCTTTAATGAAAAGCAAATGAATGAGGATTTGGTTTTTTTTTGCAACTATAAAGGTGACAACTATTTAAAGTCTTAAAATCCCTTAATTTATGTGAGGATATAATGAATGCAAATTTAGATGGAAGGGGAGGGAATTGAATGTTATGCTATGTAGGGATAACACTCCTATTAATAAAATGATAGTGACTACTGATGTTCTGGGAGTCGTCAAATGTATTTACCCTCTAGCTCATTCTTGAGAAATTTCATGAGTTCTTTTGTTAGTTTTTCCCTCCTCACAGAGCTGGATGATTAAAAGTTTAGTGTGCTAATTTTCAGGGCTCCCTGAGCTATGTTTCATTTATTCTCACTCCATTCTCATGGGTCATGTGAATAAACTATATATAAAATATACACATTGGTCAATATGAGAAGACAAACATTATGAATCTCCCACATTTGGAAAGAAACAATGACACGATGGCTCAAACTAGCAATCTCTGTGGATGCAGGAGCAATATGGCCACTACCATGTGACACGAGGAGTTAATGGTCACTATTTAAGGAACACTGTCTGCTTGCCAAGCTCTCTGATGGGCACATTTCCCACCTTGGCAAGGTAAATATTATTCCCCTCTGCTTCTCATTTTACAGATAGGGAAACTGAGGCCCAGAGAGACTGTGAAGTCATTGTTGCAAGGGCACACAGCACGTGGCCAATGCAAATTTATAGCAGGTCTGAATCCAAACACCTTGTTCTTTTCACCATCCATTTGCCTCTCAGGAGAGGGGATACTGAGAATGCAGATACTCTTAACAACTCCCTTCATTCAATAGATTATAGCCACAGGCCCATATGATAGGCCTTGTGAGTTTTGTGTGATAGAGATCTTGAACCAGTATTACTTTCAAGAAAAGAAACTCATTTTTGGAAAAAAACCCCGAAATCCTAAAATGACTTCTGGTGCTACTGGTCTTGTAAATAGAGTAGGCACACCACGCTGAGAAGTACAGCTGTGGAATTCCGGGGCTCACCAAAGATTCAGAGAGCAGACATTAAGGTGCTCCAACAGCATACTCTCAACTTCTCTCCAAGCTTTATAATGTTATAGATAGTACGACATCAACAGGAGAATCCATTCCGCTTTCCTAGTTCCTATTTTATAGAACACTTTCCCATGAATTAGCTCACTTCATCCTCAAATATGCACTCAGAAGCAAAGATCTAATAAAGACAAGCTTTAATGATTCGCCATTTAGAGGTACAGAGGGTTTCAGTGACTTGCTCTGAGTCCCACAGATGGTAGGCAATGGAGGCAAGGCCATCTGCCCATGTTTTATAAGGGCAGATTCAATGCTTTCTTGGGACCTCCGTGCCTCCCACCACTGCAGTTCCCCAGGGCAACTGTCCTTTGGCTGTGCCCATGGTGTACGATGATTTTTCAAAGCCCGCAGGAAAAGTGTTTGCTTCTCCCCTTCATCTTCTGTGAAAGAAGCACAGCAGTAGCCACAACAAAGCCCCAAGATGGGGATTTTGTTACATTTCCAACATTTGGAATTGATAATTACGTGAAATCAATTAATGGTGTAAGTATCCTGTTTTTACTAAAAGTATATAAAATATTTTCAGAACAAATGAGGACATAATTACTTTTTTTCTGAACAATCTTTTTTAAAAAAAATTATTTATTTATTTGAGAGAGAGAGAGAGAGCCTGCCCTCGAGAGGAGGGGAGGGGCAGGGAGAGAGGGAGAGAGAGAATCTCAAGCAGACCCCCGCTGAGTGTGGAGTCCGACGTGGGGCTCCAACTCACCACCCTGCGATCATGACCTGAGCTGAAATCAAGAGTTAGATGCTCAATCCACTGAGCTGCCCAGGTGCCCCATTCTGCGTAATCTTAAAGAAGTGTTCTAGTTTCAGCTCTTCCTTGGGCTCGATTTTGACACATATATTTTGTTCTGGGGAAACATCAGGCATTTTATAGCCTTTTTCTTTTCTTTTCTTTCTTTTTTTTTTTTTAAGATTTTATTTATTTATTTAACAGAGAGAGAGACAGCCAGCGAGAGGGGGAACACAAGCAGAGGGAGTGGGAGAGGAAGAAGCAGGCTCCCAGCGGAGGACCATGATGTGGGGCTCGATCCCAGAACGCCGGGATCACGCCCTGAGCGTGAAGGCAGACGCTTAACCGCTGTGCCACCCAGGCGCCCCTATAGCCTTTTTCAAAAGGACTCTAAGGAATTAGGGTAACTTTGGACACTTTTCTCAATTTTAGTTCCCAATATTTGTGGTAAACATTTTTAAAAATGGCTCTTTTTTCCTAAAACCTTTGTTATGAGTTTCTTCAAACTTACTAGCCAGTTCTTGTTTGTTACTCTAGGTAATGTCATTTAGAAATTCTTCACTGAAATATTTAGTCTTGTGATTTGTTTCCTGTTAGACATTTACAACCTAAAACTACTGCAGGTAGTTGACAGCATAATTTTCTGGATTTCCTTAATTATTAATCTGGATTTTCAATGCAAAAAGGAAATGAATAAAAAAAAAATACAACATTCTCTGTGTATGCGTGTGTGTGTGCGTGCGCACACGTCTGTGTTCAGCTCTCTAAACTTAGAATATTTGCCGAGATCAAAGTTGTTGACTTTGATTTCTGACCTTGGTTTTCATTTGGAAACACCGTATGTACTATTTAGCGACCAAACTTTACATGATGTAATTCCTGCTATTTTAATTTGTCTTGGGTTCTATAATCGCTTTGAAAACCTCTGATACACAAATCTCTTCGCAGTGAATCTTCTCTGCTAATTTTCTTCTTATAGCTTAAATATGTGGAAATATGGCTCACACGAGTTCTACTTCTTTTTGAAGCAACAAATCAATGGGGTCCTGCATCCGCCTCTCCATCTGGAAACTTCAGATACTTTTCCAGCTCCTCCATGTCTCATTG
This sequence comes from Ursus americanus, assembly GCF_024610735.1. Classification (NCBI taxonomy): domain Eukaryota; kingdom Metazoa; phylum Chordata; class Mammalia; order Carnivora; family Ursidae; genus Ursus; species Ursus americanus. The sequence goes on from NC_142143.1 coordinate 26,786,292, forward strand.
GCCTCATCCTGTCAGTAGCCAAATCTTGCAAATTCTAATTGACAAATTGCTCTCGTTTCTTTCCCGACTGACAAAGACTTAGCTCGGACGTCGCCTTCCCTTGCCTGCAGTATTTCTATCACCTTCCTCTCTGGACTTCAGGTGTCTGGTGTCATCTCCCTCCAAATCACTGCTATACTTCTCCAGATTGCCTACCCTTACACATAAAACAAAAAGAACAGCCACAAGAACCAAAATGGACAAACAGCCCCACATTCGTTTACTTTCTGAATCAAAAGTCTCCATGATCTATGTAGGGCAAGGGTGGAAGATAAAGCTGTACGCTAGGCCAAGTGGTGAGGACGGACTTTAGTCGGTCTATATTACCACCACAGGGAAAAGAGTTCATTGTGAACTGAACTCCATTTTGATTTGAACAGAGGTGACTGGGTGTTTTAAGGGGAGAATGAAAGAAGAGGGAGGGAGTGGTGAGGCTCGGTAGAGTCAGGGATGTGAAAAATTACAAAAAGGGGAAGGGGGTTGGTCTGTGTGAAACCCGTCTGGTTTTGTGGATTGGCATTTATTGGAGTTCGGCTCCTCCCCTCCACGGAGGCTGAGGGACAGGGAGGGGCTCTACCTTCAGGTGTTGGCTGGAACAAACATTCTCTCGGCAGCCTTGAGTTTCCTTAGGCGGGCACTTTAAGAGGGGCTAGAGTCATCCTAGGGGTGCGGCCTTGAGCTGTTAAGAGATTATGTGAGTGTTTCTTCAAGTTTTCATAGGCCCAATAGAGGCCTGGCTGGGAAGAGGCCTCCAAGGAGCCTGGATAGAGTTTGGTCAAGGAGGAAGTCTACGTGAAAACGAATTCACAGTCTTGAGCTTGGTAGGTAAGACCCAGTGTACCTAGACGTCCTTACATCTTTGCTGTTGTTTACTGAGCCGGTGGCCTTTGTGTTCCAAACACATTAATTTTCTCCTTCCAATGCACGTAGTCTCTCAGATCTATACTCTTGTCTGCACTGACTCCTCTTCCTCAATGTCCGTCCTTCTGCAGAGGAAAGTGAAATCACCCTTCTGAGAAGTTCTTCCAGCTCTGTGCCATGCATGCATTGTCCTCTGGGTTCTTAGAGCACAACCCACTCCGCCTTGTCCTGTTTCCTCTATGTTTACATGTATGTCCTTCCACCCACAAAACTGAGTGTGGAGAGGAAGGGACCATGTTATTTCAGCTTTTCCTAAAGGTTGGTGTTTTGCATATCACTGCTGCAGTTTTTGTCATATGGGACCCACTGGAAACTACGATGTTCCGCCGAATGGCCGGAAGTGAATGTCGTGATATGCAGGAAAAGTCAGTATCTATGTTATGCCTGCTGGCTCCATTTGTAAGCAATGTGATGCCTGAGCATTCTGGAGACAAGCAAAACAAAACAAAACAACAGAAAACAGCAGACAGAATAAGGCAGAGCTGGAATGGAACCTGATAGAAACAAGATAGGAAAAGAGAGCGTGAGAGAAACGCCTCAGCATGGTGGAGACTTGGACCCAGTTGTGCCTAATGTAGCCCTTCTGCCTTCCCAGGCTTAAAATCCAGCCGTGCAGAAATTGCAATATGTTCACCAAAACCCACTTCTTCTTCCTCTAGTTCATGCAGGGAGAGGGAGAAGCAGACTGCCCACTGAGCAGGGAGCCCAAGGCAGGGCTCGATCCCAGGACTCTGGGATCATGACCTGTGCCAAGGGCAGACGCCCAATGAATTGAGCCAGCCAGGCCCTCCTGGGCCAGCGGTTTTATTACATGGTCTATTCCAGTCAGTGATTGCTTTCTTTACAGGTACTTGGAAAAATCCCAGAAATAATCTTAAGAAACTCTTTCCAGGTGAAATATTTTTAAAAGCTATTTTGGAAATGTTCAAACATATGGAAAGGCAGAGAGGATAGTATAACAAACTGCCAAGTGGTCATTATTAACCTTCAAACATTATTATTATAATATTTTCCCATTTTGTCTCTTCTATTCCCTGCCTTCCCCATCTTTGCTCTGCTGGAACATGTTAAAGCAAATTCCAAGAATAATTCTATTTTACCCTTAAATATTTCTATGCGTATGTATGTATATATGTGTGTGTATATATATATATATGCTATATGTTATATATACACGTATATGTGTGTATATATGTATATATGTATATCCCTAAGAGAGAAGGACGTTTTTTCTTTAACCTGAGCGCAATGCCATTCTCGCATCTCACAACATTGGCTATATCCTCCTCAGTACTCACTCCGCTTTAATTTTCCCCATTTATCTTAGTAATGTTCTTTTACAGTCGATTTCAATCAGCATCTGAAAGAGAAAAGTTCCACACATTTACATTTTGCTGTGTGTGCCTTCTGAGATTTCTCTAATCTAGAAGGGACTGTAACAGTTTTAGCCATGAAATCACCACAAAACTCAGTGGCTTAAATAAACACTTTTATTTAGCATAAGATTTTGTTGTTTGGCAATTCAGGCTGTGCTTAGGTGTGATCGGGCCTGGGTCAGCAGAAGTCTGGCTGGAGTGAGGGGAGGGGCTCACCTGGGTTGGTCTTCCCTCCATGCAGACTCTTATCCCCCAGGAGGCTAACCTGCGTTTGTTCATATGGTGCCGGGTTCCCTAAGTGGGAACTCCTACAAGGCCTCTTGAAGCCTAGTCTTGCACCACACATGCCCTCATTGGCCAAAGAAGTTACGAGGCCAGCTCACATTCAAGAGCTAGAAGTAAACCTCACCTGTTGATGGGAGGAGTTGCGAAGTCAAATTGCAAAGGACATGGCTGTCCAAGAGGGGGACTTCTTTGTGGTTAGTTAGCAATCTACTTAGAGTTACCTTCCATTTATTCCAGGGCAAATATGGTTGAACTTCCATTACCCCTATTACCTGTCAAACAAAGTATCTATATTTCCTAACGTTTATATTTTCAGTTTAAACTAACTATTCTTAAACTAGTAGAAATGGATCACTTACAAAGTTTTAAGATCCAGTGGATCAAGAGCCATGTCTTTTTGTTTCTGTGTAAAATTTTATCTTAAGTTTCTTCAGCTAGCAAATTCAACGTATGAATGTGTTTATTTCAACCACACCTTTATAATGTCTGAAATAAATTCCTGTAGATATACAACAAGAGCATAATAGAAGGTTTTGAATTTTAATTTTAGCATGTGAGTAGCAGATTTTTTTCTCCCTCCTTCCAGACAGTTACCAAATGCATGAGAACCATCAAGAAGGGAATTCTATTTCTCTGGTCCAAGGCGATAATTTTCAATAAGAGACAAAGAAAGCTATTTATTGAAGCTATATATAGGCCAAGGATATAATTTCATGTGGTGGGAACATTTCTGCCAAATGCTTTGTAATAAAGAAAAATGATCACCTGTTAAAGACCTTGCCAGGTCAGCTTAATTTGGTGGTAAAGGGAGGTGACGAGAAGGTTGATAAAACAACAGTAAATCTTTACTGAATATATAGCTTTAATTGTCTGGCTTTAAACTTACAGGCTTTGCTTGTGATGTGCTGGGAGCCAGCTTGGACCAGCTTGTGAGAGCCAACGGTGCTCATGTCTTTCTAATTCCATGTTCGGAAAAGTCACATTGGTTGCTTGAAATTGGCCCGAGTGGGAGGATTTACACCATGGTAATTGGCAAACGCTACAGATCAGGGCCTCTTTTTTGACAGACAGTGGTCAAACATTTAGAACATATCACTGGCCTTTACCCACGTAACAAATGACAGGTACCCCTGTCTAAGAATATTCAGAGAAAGTTTCTTTCGTGATGGAGGACAGCCATAATAGAGGTGAGGAGGGCTCCCCTCGGTATCTTTTCCATCAACCTGTGTCTCCAGATTGCTGGCAGCCCGGTTGGATATGAGCAAAGAAGGAGCACATTTGAGAAATGAAAAGAAGCAGGGGTAAGAAAGAAGACACAGGAAGTATGGCTGGTCCTTGCCTACCCTAGTGACTTGGACCTTTGTCAGACTCAAGGTAGACATACTCTTTAGCTTGACTCAAAGTGTTTAATATCATCTGAGCATGTTAGCAAGGAAGGCAGAAATTTTAGCACTCTTTCTATAGTAGCGAATGCTGTCATTTAGCTCCACGTGAGTCCCTTACCTGCCAAAGCATTTCCCATCTGCTAGACAGAGATGGGACACCTGTTCCTCCCACAGTACGAGTGGTTTCGGTTAATGCCATGTTACCTCTCGCTGTAACATAGAAAATGGAACAGAATGAGATTATTGAGAAGGGTCAGAGCTCTCTGTGGAGAAGAGGTGGAAGTCATCAGAGACGATCCTGTTATTGAAAGCGTAGTTCGTGGGCCAGCAGTATTGGCATGACCTGGAACTTGTCCGAAATGCAAGAATCCCAGGTCCTTCAGATCTACTGCATCAGAATCGGCATTTTAACAAGATCCCATGTGATCTTTTTGCACATTGTAAGTCTGGGAGTGATCTCAGTGGTGGTTTATTCATGGGAGCAGAGACATACTCATATGCTAGAGTATGCATTTAAATCTTATTTCTAGCTCTTCCCCTCCACCCCCACCTTTGTTTCTCCACTTTTAGATTCCCATTTAAGCTTCATGCTCACCAAATTGCTTGGTCTTTCCAGAAACAACATATATATAATCATCACAGAAGAAAAATGCATATTGATATACCTAAAATAGTGGCATGCTTACCTTGGGAAAATGGGAAAGGTGAGTGTGAACTCCTCATTCATAATAGCAGAAATCAATGGATCAGGTAAAAAATGTAAAATCAACAAATAGCAATATCGACATATTACTAAGAGATATGAAAGCAATGACCAGGATTAAAGAAAATAGCAAAGTGATTTAAAGTAGTTGGCTTTGGGAATGTGTTAAAATTCTGTTTGGACTATTTGTTTTATAAAATGTGTATATATAAATTATTTTGATATCAATTAAAGACGTCATACAATCTTGTATTTTGTGCATTCCACTCATTTCCATTTTATGCAAATCGCCTCAGATCCTTTCTGAGAAAAAGATGGAATATAAGCCAGCAAACAAACAAAACCAGAATCTTCCCCAGGGAGAGCAAGCCACCTATCATGATGGCTAAAATAGGAAACCCAGTGGTTTGTGCAAGGAAAAAGATGTCAAGTATGGTCACTTGGAGAGGAAATGAGCTGATCATACTAGTGATGACCATCTGTTGGTGAACTTCTATTTGAAGGCTGAGAAGAGGAAATGTGGGGATTGGAGGAGAGATGGATGAGCCATGCAAGGTTGTGGCAGAATCATATCCACGGGAAAAGTCTGTGTTCCAAGGAGAGGAAATTTTTTTCAGAGAGATTTCCCCTGGTGCTTTATCTGCCAGAGATGAGAGACTGGTTTATGCTGGAAGAAGCAAAAACATGAAATTTGGGAAGGTGAACCACAGAATAAGAATGGACTTTAAAATTGTTTAGGGCAGGGACGCCTGGGTGGCTCAGTTGCTAAGCATCAGGGCGTGATCCCGGCATTATGGGATCGAGCCCCACATCAGGCTCCTCCACTGGGAGTCTGCTTCTTCCTCTCCCACTCCCCCTGCTTGTGTTCCCTCTCTCACTGGCTGTCTCTCTCTCCATTAAATAAATAAAAAATATTTAAAAATAAAATAAAATAAAATTGTTTAGGGCAATAGTTATCAAACCTCATTTTAGCTGTTGAATTTTCTTCCCCCTCACATACTCTGAACTCTGATGCATCAAACCAGAAGCAGACAGAACTGCCGAGGTCAAAGGTGAGGGTGGAAGGTCTGTGGCCGGCCTGCTCCCTCAAAACTCCATCTTGCCTTCAAGCTGCTCTGAGCTCTGGGGAACACAATGGAAATTAAATGTGGCAGCTCACAAACAGCCCTCATTTTACTAACGGCTGGGAGACCCATGTGATTTGCTCACGGTCATATATGAGGTCAATGGCAGAGCTTAATCTTGCCCTCGCTTGCCTGGACTCTGAGGCCAGCGCTCTTTCCAATTGACTTCACTCCTGCATGACTGGCCGAGGGGACGTCAGCTCCAATAGACTAAAGTCTGCGGACCCGGGTTGGTTCAGCTTCTCCCTTGTTGCAGAATGCCTGGCATGCAGTAGGACCTCGGGTGATATTTGTTGAATCAATGAAATATACAGTGTCATAAGTTGGCTTAACTCCTTGATGCTTTTAGGGAGTGAAATGGAGTTGAAGGATGTGAGGAGTTAATTCATCTTGTAAGATTCTCTGTCCAGCAAGAGAGGTTCGTTCCTTGAGGATAAATGATTTACTATTTTAATCCCCGGAAGCCTTACACGATCCTTCCACTAGCCCTCTCCAGTCTGGTTGGTACTCCTCCGCCGGAGAGTTTTCCACTGTTCGGGATTAAGATCTTTGAATAGCCCAGAATGCAGGCCATTTTCTAGACCAGCTCTTTCATAAGCTTTATTTCTATGGGGATCGACATTGGCTGTGGAGATCCATGAGTCGGAAATTTGTCACAGACCCACAGTGGGCCTGAAGGCAACCCAGCAGTGGCTTCTCTCAGAAAGGTCTTTATTCAGTTGAAACCAAGCCCTCTTCTGCTTTGGCTTTGCTGCCGAGAGCAGGCCAGCGACCGGACGGAGGAACTCAGCTGCGATCACTCACTATAATGGCTTTGTAGTGGCTGGTCTGGAGAAGGGGCTTGCGCACAAACTCAGTGCTTTGGGATCAGAGTTTCCATTTAGCTCAGGGAAGAACGGCAGCTAACGGCGAGCTAGTTGAGGACTCCTCCCTGTGTCTTGCTAGGTGTCTCTCCCTCTCGGGCGCGCTGGGCAACTGGCAATGGGAATGAACCTCAGGAGGGGGGCAGCAAGAAGAGAAAAGAAAGAGTAAGCCACTGGCATTTCAGACATCACCGTTGCCGGCGGTAGCTCAGCTCGGCCGCCAGCACATTCTCCAGGGCCCCGGGGGTGTCCGAGTTCACTTTGGTTTTGGGTTTGGAAGAATGTAAGCAAAAGGTACCGGTTGGCTGCCCTACCAGCCGCGCTCTGTGGCTCAAACAGCCTGTTTAGGCCAGAGAGAAACGTTTAGTTGTTCCTTCGTTCCTATTAGTTATTCCACGGCACTAAAGTTACCTTTCCAAAGAAGCCGCTACAAAGATCATTTTATCTTCAGTGCCGCGGGGTGGCCTGGAGAAGGCGTTGCCAAGTCTTGGGGTGGCTGGAGATGATGGGCTAGTTTTTATGCAGGCAAACTGGCCAGAGGGAGTTTTTTAAAAGTTGCATCGGGAGGTATTCCCCTTTTTTTTCTTTCTTCTTGACACTAATGAATGAAGCACGTTAGGCTTGTTTTCAATTATGCAACAAGTCCTCATTCATTAGAAACCGAGGCAGCGATCCCAGCTGTATTGCACGGACTGGACGTGTGGCTCCCCGCTTGGCGCAAAGGTCGGGCAGTTTCACCGTCGAGGGTCCCAGCCACCAGCTCAGGTATCCCGGAGTGAATCACTGTGGGCATACTCAGAACAGAGAGCCGAAGCCTTCCCACCAGAGTTGAGAGGGCTCAGGGCTCGTCGTTTGTTTCGGGCAGTGGGAGAAACAAGAGTTCCAAGCTCGTTCTGTGCCGCGAGGGAAGGGAATTTTCATATTGCTGGGTGGCCCGGACCCTTGGGCGGCCCCCCTCACTGTCTCCTCCGCATTACGGCTCCACATTGTGAGTTTGGGAATTCCTATTCTTACGGCTAAGAACATTCAAGATGTCATCATAAATCTAGGCTTCTGGGTATTGGGGTGGGGAAAAGCAGAATCCACTTATGTTCTTGAGTCCTAAATTGTCATCGAGTATAAGATATACCCTGATTTAATAACATCTTTTTTTTTTTTTTTTTGGAGGGAGTTGGGGCCTGGAGAGAAGAAACGGAAGTATACAGGTATGTATTGATTATAAAATACACTTCAATATCAGAAACATTAATATGTGAACAAATTGCCTTGAACAATTCTAGCCTTGAAAAATATATTATGAAATTATGGGAAAATAATGTTTTATTGAAACTGCATTATTAGACACTAGAAGGTTCTTTTCTCTTTCAATTCCTTGGTGGGCCTTTGATGGTTAAGGTGAGCTTACAGCTTTCGTTGCTTCTTGAAAGACAAGGGAGGGCTGGGGGAATTGGGATGCATTAAGGTAATAATGACAATAATAATAATCACCATTAAGAATAAAACAACTACGTGAGACACCGAGCTGGACCCTTTGTATGTGTTATTTCCGGTTCCTTCTATAATCCGCAGACATGGGTATTATTCACCCTATTTTACTGTGGAGGAAATTTGGGCTCAGGAAGTTTACATGACTTGGCAAAAGGTCATAAAACTGCTAGACGATTAAGATGAGATTTGAAATGTGTTCTGCTTGACTCTCCCAAAGTCACGCATCAAGGGTGGGGAAAGATGAAATGTTTAAGCCTCAAACCAAAGAACAGAAGATTGGAAAGGGAAGGAGTCCCAGGAAGCGACAGGGAAGGGAAGGACTTTTCGGGTCTTTGGAGAGGATAGCATCGTTCTTGTCTCATCTCCACAGTAACGGCAAGACTTCTCATGTGTCAGGCTCAAGGCCAAGCACTTTGCACGCGTTGACTCATTTAATTCTTAGAGCAGTCGTGAGAGGTTATTCCTATTCTCATTATAGAGACAAGAAAAAGACCCAAAGGGCGCCTGGGTGGTACAGCGGTTAAGCGTCTGCCTTCGGCTCAGGGCGTGATCCCGGCGTTATGGAATCAAGCCCCACATCAGGCTCCTCTGCTATGAGCCTGCTTCTTCCTCTCCCACTCCCCCTGCTTGTGTTCCCTCCCTCTCTCGCTTGCTGTCTCTATCTCTGTTGAATAAATAAATAAAATCTTAAAAAAAAAAAAAAAAGAACTCAACAATAAAAAGATAAGGTAATTAAAAAAAAAAAAAAAAAGAAGAAAGAAAAAGACCCAAAGAAGAAGTTATTTAATGGGTAAGTTTAAATTGTGGTCTGACTGCAGGTCCTGTGCCCTTGACCAGGAAATTATTTTCTGACATACACGATTTAATGTTTTCCCTGACAAGTTGGGACATCTCTTCTATATTTTCTCCCAAACCTTCACTTCTTTAGCCCCTGCTCCAAATCTGCGATTTCCACAGCAACTGGTTTTGTCAAGCCCCAATTTTGGTTGTGCGCTCACGATGAAGGAACCACGAGGTGGCAGTATAACATTACATAGACTCTAACACGGGGAAAAAGGGCTGTACCTTCCCGATGGCTTTGCACCAGGTCAGACGCAGATGTGAGACAGACCAACCATTGACAGTAAGACTGGCCTTAGCCGTTCATCCTGTCGTACATGCAAACACATGGAATTCATCCCTCTCTAGCTAATCGAAGGGGAAAGATCCTCAGAGACCTCAGCTGAGTAATAGCAGTTCCGATGCTGTGGGGTGTCAGGGCTAAGTGCTCTACCAAGACCTTGAAGAACCAGGAAAAGCTGCTTTATTTTTATTTAGGTTCTGTGGAATTGATGTTTGAAAAGAAGCAGTGAAAAAAGTGAGCAGAATAAGGAGAAAGAAAAAGAGCAGACTTTGTTGTCAAGGACACGGACTCAGAGAGTCCCTAGGCTGGCTCCGTGATATTAACCATGGCACCCGATACTCCTGGACTCATTTCTTCATGCATGACATGGGAGGACACTGTCTGCCTTGCCGATTGTTGGGAATATTAAATAAGGCAAAGTCATGAAGTATTTTTGGGTGCTGAATCATGGAAACCATGTGCGTTCTTCAGATGTTTGTTTCCTTAGCTTAGAGACATATGATGACTAAGAGAAAGACCAAGATTCATATCAAAGAAGGGAAGAGGACAGTCCAGCTTGGGTGGAAATCAATGTACAGTCTACAGACAAAGAGAATTCGTGCTGATGTAATAACATAAAAAATATTTATGAGGCTGATGGAACAAAGGGAAATCTGTTCGCTTCTCTCTATATCATTTTGTAGTTTGTTGTATAATGGCAATAAGAAATAGTCATGTTTTTCAAGAAGAGTGAGAAGATATACTTATAGAAATATATTTGATTTCTAAAGGTTCTTAGGCACCAGTAAAGTCTTTTTTTTGAGAGAGAGAGAGAGAGAGAGAGAGCATGAGCAGGGAGGGGCAGGGGGAGAAGGAGAAGGCTCCATGTTCGGTGTGGAGCCCGACGTGGGGCTCCATCTCACGACCCTGAGATCATGACCTGAGCCAAAATCAACAGTCAGACGTTTAACCGACTGAGCCACCCAGGTGTCCCAGGTGCCAGTGAAGTCTTATAGATATGTCCCTCACAGATCATTCCTCACATGTGCCTCGTGTTGTCTGAACAGAGACCAGGATCAGGAGTGAGTGAGCCCTGGTTTCAAATCTAGCTCTGTTATCTACTGGCTTTGTGATTTAGAGTCACTTGCTCAGCCTCAGTTTCCTCATTTAAAAAATGGGGGGAAAGTATAGTAGTACCGACTTTATAGACTGACATGAGGATGATACAGGATAATGCATGAGAAGTGCCGAGTGCATCGTAAGCCCCAGACAAGGGTTGCGTCATTATTATCGATAATTCTGCCCAGTTACAAAAGCAAGAGTGCTTTTCATGGGCCTAGAATTCAGTCACAGCTGGGAATCTGGTAATAGCAGAAATGGCTCAACTTGAGCAATAAAGAGACTGAACAAAAAGGTGGGCTCCTCCTTGTAACTCTCCGCTGAATGCCTTTCTCCCATCCTTTCACTTCCTTCCAGGGTGCTTGTGGCAGTGCCTAGGATTGTGGTGTCTTCCTCAGGCCAAGCTGACTCCTCTTTGCACTTAAATTGCGTTTTGGACGGTCTTGTAGGAGCCTGCCAATGCTTTGAGACTCGAGCAAGCCAGTAGGGTCAGAGAAATCTCTGGTTTCCACTGACTCACAGAACAGATATTCCACAAATAACAGCATCTTGATCATAATTTCAATTGTTTTACTTCCCATTCCTCACCTTTTATAGTGATGCTCCATTTAAAATCAAACACTCTTGTGTTCAGTAATCAAAAATTTCCTAACAAATAAAAGCCCAAGACAATATGGCTTCACAGGTGAATTCTTTTTTTTTTTTTTTAGATTTTATTTTATTTATTCGACAGAGACAGCCAGTGAGAGAGGGAACACAAGCAGGGGGAGTGGGAGAGGAAGAAGCAGGCTCTTAGTGGAGGAGCCTGATGTGGGGCTCGATCCCATAACGCCGGGATCACGCCCTGAGCCGAAGGCAGACGCTTAACCGCTGTGCCACCCAGGCGCCCCCACAGGTGAATTCTAACAAACATTTAAAGAAGAACTAATTCCAATCCTTCTCAAACTTTTCCAAAAAAAATTGAAGAGGAAGGAACACTCCAAAATTCATTTTATGAGGCCAGTATTACACTGATACCAAGACAAGGACTCTATATGAAAATTACAGGCCAATATCCCTAAACATAAATGCAAAACTTCTCAACAAAATAGTAGCAAACTGAATTTGAGAACACACTGAAAAGGTCATTTACTATAATCAAGTGGGATTCATCTTGGGATACAGAGGTGGCTCAACATATGCAAATCAAATCTGACATACTACATTAAAAGAATGAGGTATAAAAATCATATGATCATTTCAATAAGTGCCAAAAAAAATTTGACATAATTTTACATCTTTTCATGATAAAAACTTTTAATAGATTAGGTATAGAAGGAATGCTTTTCAACATAGGACAGGCCATATTTGACAAGACCACAGCTAACATCATAATGGTGAAAAAGTAAAAATCTTTCCTTTAAAATTAGGAAAAAGACAAACATGCCTACTCTCACTATTTCTGTTCAACATAGTAATAGAGGTCCTAGCCATAGCAATTAGGCAAGAAAAAGAACTAAAGGGCATCCAAATTAGAAAGGAAGAAATAAAATTTTCTCTGCAGATGACATAATCTTATATATAGAACATCCTAAAGACTCCACCAAAAAAACTATTAGAACTAATAAATGAATTCAGTAAATTACAAGATACAAAATCAACATAGAAAAATCAGTTGCATTTCTATACATTAAAAGTATACTATATTCTCTTTATATATAAGAAAGCGATTTCAGTGTGCCTGGGTGGTTCAGTCAGTTAAGTATCTGCCTTTGGTTCAGGTCATGATCCTGGGGTCCTGGGATCATGGTCCGCATCAGGCTCCCTGCTCAGTGGGAGTCTGCTTCTCCCTCTATCCCACCCCCTTCTCATGATCTCTCTCTCTCTCTCTCTCTCTCTCTCTTTCTCACTCTCTCTCTCACATAAATAAAGAAAATCTTTTTAAAAAAAAAGAAAGAAAGCAATTTCATTTACAATAGCATCAAAAACAATAACATACTTTGGACTTAATTTAACCAAGGAGGTGAAAGACCTGTACAGTGAAAACTATAAGATATTGATGAAAAAGATTGAAGAAGAAGACACAAATAAATAGAAAGATATCTCAGTTTCTTGTATTTAAAGTATTAATATTATAAAAATATCCATATAACCCAAAATGATCTACAGATTCAATGCAATCCTTCTCAATTTCAATGGCATTTTTTACAGAAATAGGAAAAAACTATCCCAACATTTTTATGGAACACAAAAGACCCTGAATAGCCAAAGCAATCCCGACAGAGAAGAACAAAGCTGGAGACATCACACCATCTGATTTCAAGCTATATTACAAAGCTGTAGTAATCAAAACAGTGTGGTAGGGGGCACAAAAGAGGTACACAGACCATTGGAACAGAATAGAGAGCCCAGACATAAGCTCACCTGTATCTGCTCAACTAATTTTTGACAGTGGTGCCAAGAATGCACAATGGGGAAAGGATGGAAAGGAAAGTCTCTTCAGTAAATGCTGCTGGGAAAACAGGATACCTACATGCAAAAGCATGAAACCTAACCCCTGTCTTACACCACTTACAAATAGATCAGAGACTTAAATGTAAGACCTGAAACCACAAGCCTCCTAGAAGAAAACATAGGTAAAAGGGTCTTTGACATTAGTCTTCACAATGATTTCTTAGATAAGAAACCAGGAGCACAGGCAACAAAAATGAAAATAAACAAGTGGGACTACACCAAACTAAAGAGCTTCAGCGTAGGAAAGAAAACATCAACTAACTGAAAGCACAAGGTAGAGACTAGGAGAAAATACTGGCAAGCTATATATCTGAAAAGGGATCAATGTCCAAAATATATTTAAAAAACTCATGTAATTCAATAACCAAAAAGCTACAATAAAAAGTGGGCAAATGACCTGAACAGACATTTTTCCAAAGACATACAAATGGCATACCAATAGATATTAACATCACCGATCATTAAGCAAATCAAAAGCACAATGAGGTATCACCTCACACCTGTTAGGATGGCTATTACCCAAAAGACAAAAGATAACAAATGTTGGCAAGGATGTGGAGAAAAGGGAGCCCTTATGCACTGTAAGTGGGAAGGTAAATTGGTACAGCCATTATGGGGAACAGTGCGGTACTCCCTCAACAAATTTAAAAGTGAATACCTTAAGGTTCGGCAACCCCCCTCCTGGGTGTATATATTTGAAGGAAGGAACTGAAATCTGTATCTCAAGGAGACAGATGCACACCCATGCTCACCGCAGCTCTAAGCACAACAGCCAAGATACGGAAACAGCCTAACCGTCCCTCGAAGGATGAATGGATAAGGACAATGTGGTATATACATACACATACTCACACACACACACACACACACACACACATACACACACACAAAGACACACACACACACACACACACACACACACACACACAGTGGAATATGATCCAGACATAACAAAGCAGGAAATCCTGCCATTTGCAGCAACATGGATGAACCCAGAGGACATTATGCTAAGGGGAATAAACCAGACAAAGACAAATACTGTATGATCTCACTTATATGTGGAATGTCAAGAAAGAAGCATTCATGGAAACAGACAGCAAAGTGATGGTTGCCAGGGGCTGGGGGGAGGGGGAATGGTGTGCCATAGGTCAAAGGGTACAAATTTTCAGTTATAAGAAGAATGAGTTCTGAGGATCTGATGCACAGCGTGGTGACTGTAGTTAATAATACGGTATTGTGTACTTGAAAGTTACTGAGAGTAGATCATGAGCATTCTCACCACACACACACACACACACATACACACACACACATACACACACACACACACACACACTCTGAAAAAAGAAGTAAAGCACGTGAGGTGATGGATGTGTTAATTATGTTGATCCTGGTAATCATTCCACAATGTACATGTATGTCAAATCGTCACATCATACAATTTAAATACACACAATTATATTTGTTAATTATCCCTTAATAAAGTTAAAAACAACACACAACACTACCACGTTCTTCCCACCATCCTCGCGGGGCTGAGCATTACTACGGAAGTACCTGTGTTATACAGATCAGGTGTCTTCACAGTACGGTCGCTAGCCCAGCATCGGCACCCCCCGGGAGCTTGGTAGAAATGCAAATTCTTGGACTGCACCCCAACCCACTAATTCAGATGAGATGATGGGACCCAGCGACTTGGGGTTTAACAAGCTTTCTGCGCGATTCTGCCGCTTACGCAAGCCTGAGAATTCCTTCCTCTAGCCTCAAGAATAGGTCACCTGTGTGCCAGGGAGATGCTCTGGTACATGTTTCCAAGGCCCCAGCTCCTGAGCTCAGATTCGTGATGTTGTTTTTGATGGTCTTATCTCTATTTTGTCATATCCTCCCTGTATCTTGCCCGTGGGAAAACCAACAGGATTTGGAATCCTTCTTACAACCAAATCTAGCTGCCTTACTCCACCTACATATGTATTTAAAATATTTAACTTAATTCCCTACTCATTGGTGCTGTGAGGCCGAAAACATTAACTGAATGTGCCCTTTCAAAAAAATTAACAGTAACACGTGCTTTTGCATTCCCTAATGATTCTTTTCTTTTGTGTTTTTTTCCCTCCCTTTGGGAAACAAAATAGTGTCTCTTCATCATCTTTAGTCCTGAGGCTGAAAATCGAGAACGGGTTGTGGATTTTGTGGTGTGTGACAGCAGTTGTGATTGCTTCGAGTATTACAGTACTAATAGCACCGATGATAAAGCTAATACATTAATCAGGCTAATGCAGCCATATAATTTACAGATCGCTTCGTATGTATTTTCTTCTTCTTACTCTTGCTAGATATGTTTTATTCTCAGTTTAAAAATAGGGAAACTGAGGTTTGGAGGGGTTTCGCTTTGAACGTCGTATGATTTTTTGGTGTGTGTGGGGAGCACTGTATGAATTTAACAGAACTTTCTCTTGGGACAACAATAACAACTATAGCATATCAGGCACTTTCTGTGGGTCAGGCACTGATCCCTGAGACAGCCCACCTAATAGTAACTATTCCTATTTGCATTGTACAAATGGGAAGACAGTCTTCCAGAGGCTAAATAACTTGCCTGTGTCCTATATAGACTTACGGAGTGATTGAGCCAGGATTCAGATCCGGGTTGGTTTTAATTCAGCGCTTGTCATTAGCCAATTTACAAGATCTGTGGAGGTGCCTCAACTGAGAAGTATAAAACCTTTCAGAGATGGTTAATTCTATAAAGGGAATTTCACTTCCCAATATTTTCTACGAAGGAAGAGCCAAGGACATTCCACCAAATACCCCATTCCTTTAAGCCAAGAGACTTTGCTATTATGGGAAGGAACAAGGAACACCTTACACCCTATTTATCATATCAATTGTTATGGCTGGTTTGTTTTGTCAATGCCCACCTTTGTCCTGAAAGGATTTTAGAAAGCTCTAAGGGTCCATAAGAGAGCTCACAAAATCCCATAAGTAGCTTTATCTGCCTTAGGGAGGACAGGCGTCTCCTAAGAAGACAGCCCCCAAGTGGGTTATTTGAAGTTAATTGAGGCATTCTGTTATTCTCACCACACAAAGGGCCCAGGTACAGCCGAATTTGAGACATCTTACCTACCTGTTCAGCATGAAAGTACTTTGAACAAGGGCAAAAAATAATTACAGATTGCTTTGCCAATATTCAAATGGTACAGAAATACAGAAAGCAAAAATGAAATCCAAGCTTTTCTGTAATCAGATTTTAGCATCTGAATGCTTTAGGAGATCAAGCATTGAACAAAGCTGATGGGAAGAAGATAATAATCCTTCCCTGCACCCCACCCCCAACCAAGCACCTCTTGGGTCCTATTACAACAGAAACAAAGTTTGCTTTCCCATTAACCTCGTCCAGTCTCTGGTCTTCCAAAGACGGAGCTGGCACCCTGGGACTCACTGCCTAGGCAAGCACATTACCAGCCACCCTCTAATTGGGGTCTGTTGATCTCTATTTTTGTTAGGGGCTGGTCTGTGCTTTAATAACCACTGAATGGTGCAGCAGATCACTGTTTCTTTGGTATCAACAGGATTCTCCCTTGTTTCTAAGGCTTTACTTGTGCACAAAATAGAGTTATATGTCATAATCCTAGAAGGAAACTCAAAGTTCTGAGTTTAGATTCCAATTTTAAGTTTTTGTTCTTCTGAGAACAGCTCTTTTGATACGTAATTCACATAGCATATAATTTGCATACCACACACTTCACCCATTTAAAGAACAGGACCCTTGTTTATTTCCCTGTAGCATGTGAATTGCCCTTAGATTTCCCTCCTGTCTTTAATTCATTCGACAGATATTTATTGCGTACCTCCCGTGGGCTGAGCATTGGGCTAAATGTTGGAGCCCTAGTAGTTGATAAAATAGAGATGGTCTCTGCTTTCATAAAGCCTTTAGTCTAGGAACAAAGATCTCAGAATTCAAGTGAGCTTAGAAATAAAATAATTATAATTATTATATAATTATTATATAATTATAATAGGTGCTTTGTAGGAAACACATTAGAGGGCTTATGAAGATAGGAAATGATGTTGGATGTGCGGAAGGAATCCCAGGTAGGTGGTGAGGGAGAGGACTCACATGGGACTGGGCTTCTGAGCTGGGGAAGACCTTGGTATGTGCTGGCCAAGGGGCTGACATATATTGAACCACAGGCTGGAGAGGGAGGCAGCAGCAAAAGCACATGGGTACAAGCTCATGCATGTACTATTGGAAGGATTGAAAATGGGAATTATCATAATCCAATCTATAATTTTCCAGGTTTTTGTCAATGTCAGAGAGCTATGTTTCAATCTCCGACAAAACATCAATCTGTGAGACCCACCCCCTTCCCTTCCCTAGTGAGATTTTCTGGAATGTCTAGACCTCAGGAGCCATGGTAATTTGTCATGGTATATTCTAGAACATAGTATGAATGGTGCTCCCTGGAGTCAGAAAAGGAAATGTAGTGACTTTGTGTCATCTCAAGATTAGGCTGCTCTCACCATTTCATTTCTAGCCCAGTTCAGATGGGTCAGAGATACCCTGCCTTTGGACAAAACCCATTTCTGCGTTGTTCTGTAATAGTTACAGTTGCTAATTCAAACACAAATATTTAGTTAGTTCTACTTATGTGACTTAACTGGCCTGATTATTATTATTTTTTTAAAGATTTATTTATTTACTTATTTGACAGAGATAGAGACAGCTAGCGAGAGAGGGAACACAAGCAGGGGGAGTGGGAGAGGAAGAAGCAGGCTCCCAGTGGAGGAGCCTGATGTGGGGCTCGATCCCAGAACTCCGGGATCATGCCCTGAGCCGAAGGCAGACGCTTAACGACTGAGCCACCCAGGTGCCCCTTAACTGGCCTGATTAAAGCAGATTTAAATAAGCTAATTTCCCAGGTTACCAGCTAATTCCTCTAGATCCTAACAGGTCACATAATAGTGAGGGAGTACTTATGAAAAAACACACACACATACACAAATGCCTAAACGACCCTAACAGCCTGTCTAAACTCAACCATTACTATTTCACAGATGCTCAAATGAAGGAGGGCACTTCTGACAGCCCATCCCGGTAGTTACCCACATTTGTGTATACTAATTTTGCAGATTTAAACTGGTCATGCGACAATAGTGCAGATCAAAAGAAAATTTAAAATCATCTCAGTATCTTTCCCATCTAAAAAGATCTGTTAGTGAGCTCTGACAGGCACAGCCGAGGTTGAAGATGTCGTATATGCGTGATTGAACGGGGTCGTTGATGAGGTCCTCTGGAATCGTGGTCCCCAATCAGGGGCCATGGGCCTGCTCACAGCCACCTGCTGAGTATCAGCCGTAGACGTGCATGGTAATAGCAGCTAAAGCCAGTGGAGCCTTTACTGGTACTAAATACAGTGGTAAGTTTTTTCACGTGTTATTTCATTTAGTCCCCACCGCAACTCAATTAGACAGATGTTACAATCCCCTTCCTTTTACAGAGGAGGCATTAAAGGATTTGCTCAAAGTCCCATGGCTAGGAAGGGGCATAGCTGGGATTTGAACCCAGATATCAGATCAGAACTTGCCCTCATCGTGTGTGCTCTGTTACTCTTCACGATGCTACCCCGAGCTAGGGTGTGCTGGGAGAGTGGTGACCACCTGAACTAAGAGTGGCGAGCAGCCAATGACAGGACCTGCTAGATAGAGCTGTGTCAAAATCAGAACGGGGCTAATCACTAGGCCCGTCAGCTTTCCCCCCGTGGTATGAACCGAAGAATAGAACAAGGGTATATGGAAGGAAGGCACCAACACCAAACACTCCTATGGAGGGAATGCAGGTAAACTGAGGCCTTCGGGCCACAGAGGTCTGGTGGGGTTATAAATGAGCCAAGGCAATGGTCATTTAAAAGTATTAGTAAGTAAAACTATAAGGTAGGGAGAAGATGCCGAGCAGGGGACAAAATGGATAGTGATGGGAAGAGACAGATAATGATAAGGCAGAGGGCTTCAGTGAACTCCAATGGCCAGGGAGGCAGAGCCCATGTCCAGGTCACATGCACATTCCCTGAGGCCCAGGGGATCTCAACAGGTGCCAATGGGGTGTGTAGAGAAGGAAGATGACACTCAGGGGGGGAGGTGGGTCCCTCTGATGAAGCATATCTGAGGCCATCGAAGAACTCTTGCTGTGGTGTAACTCATGTGATCCCTCAGTCTCTGGAGCCAGATGACTCTGAGGGGACACTTCTCTCTCTTCTATGGCTCCTTTTTTTCACGAGATGTCCTTCTCCTTTATTGTCAAGACTACCATTTCTATAAAACCTCATTTGCATTTCTTGACGTTGCTTAAAGCTACTTTTTTTTCTTTTAAGAACAACTCAACAGCAGAGAACATTGTTTATGTGAAAAGGGGAAAGAGTTTTCTCTACACTCCTTCAAATTTTTATTTTCCTCTCGTTAGGGTTAGGAATGAGAACATTTCATTTTCCGCCCAAGAGTGAAAGCTTTTTAAAATCAAAGCCTGTAAAGCTAAGTCTTGCCTAGATTTTTTAACATCTTAAGTGTAACAAATTCCAAATTACCTTCCAGTGGTGAAAGGTGTTTTGTTTTCTTTCCTTTGTAAAAATTCAAGCTTGATCATGCATTTGCATGAATAATCTAGATAATGACTTTCCATTTATTAGAATAATTTATAAACTCTATCTCACATTTTCTCCTTCATTGTCATTTATATACCTCAAGAAGAGAGCTCAAGGGCAGTTTCACAGAAAAGTTTACGTCCTCTGATTTGCTCCCTGATACCCAGTCTTGAACACGAATTTAAAGGATCAGCTAAGTACCACGTGGACCAGGCTGCATGGAGAGAACACAGATGTGGATTCAGTAGTCCTGATTTCTAGTCCCGTGCAGGCTACTTTGCGGAGTAATCACAAGCAAATCATTGAACTCCTCTGGCTGTCAGTTTTATCATATGTAGACTGGGGTATGTAATAGTAAATTTAATAATACCTATTTAACAGGATCCGTGTTACATTTTTGACTTAACAGCAATTTTGATAATGTCCTAACATGTGACAGCACTAATGTAATGATTTTAGTGATTATTTCAGATTTCTCCTTAGCATTGATTATTAGCTACAAGCTGATTCAATTTTGCTATGTTGATATTTCTTTCTTTTTTTTTTTTAATATTTTTTATTTATTTATTCGACAGAGATAGAGACAGCCAGAGAGAGAGGGAACACAAGCAGGGGGAGTGGGAGAGGAAGAAGCAGGCTCATAGTGGAGGAGCCTGATGTGGGGCTCGATCCCACAACACCGGGATAACGCCCTGAGCCGAAGGCAGCCGCTTAACCGCTGTGCCACCCAGGCGCCCCTATGTTGATATTTCTTACACACATCTTTATTCACTGGCTGAATGACTTCAAGCAAGTCCTTAATTGGGACAAAGACAAAAATCTTTAATATTCCTCTCCATATGTTAACTCTCTAAATGTTGACATGGTCTTTCTACTTCAAGACCGCTTCCTTCCCTTGTTGTCAAAGCTCTTTCCACCCTAAAGCCTTGCACGTTTGTGTTCTCTGCTTGAAGTGCTCCCCAACTCCAACCTTTCTCCAGCCGCTTTTTCTCTGAGTTAATGCCCTATAGATCTCAGTACAAATGTCACCTGCCTGGGGCAATCCTGATACCTTCAGGATTAGCTCAAGTCTCTCTGTTCTAGGTGCTTCTACCACCCTGCACTTCTCCTTCCTATTCTTTTCTTGTGACAGTTTCATTGTCTTCCTGAAAACAGAGACTATGTGTGTGTTGCTTCCAGTGGGAACCCAACACGTAATTCAGTGCTTGGCGTATAGTGAACATTTGATAAATATTTGTTGGCTGAATGAAGTGGAAAAATGATTTATATATAAATATAAAAAGACAAGGCCAGGTAAAGAGCTAGAATAAATATCTAGGCTAGAGGGTCCTATAGAGTTAATAAAATTGAGCTGTATATGTCATTCTCTGTTGTTTGGGGCCAAAACAAAAATGAAAATATGATCAGTTATCTGATGGTCATTGACCTGAGGGAAAAACACTCTCGTTTCTGGGAAAAGAAAGCTGTTCATGGCACTTTTTTTTTTAATTTTAATTTTTTCTTTTCCTGAAGACATTTCTTTGGAGGGACACACAGAACTTACTTTCTTCATGGGTCCTTGAGCAGCTTGGCAGCCTTCTAAACCTGCAGCATTCAAAGGTCAAGGGTTCTGTTCTCAGATTCTCCTCTCTCCAACTGTCCTCTCCTCCTCCCTTCCCTTCCTCCCGATTTTCCCTCCTTTTCTCTTCTGAATATTTCTATCGCATTGCGATTAAAAAATAAACTTAGAGCGTGGTCTTCCCCATAGCTGGGGCAGCGGCAGCGTGGGGGAGGGGGGATGTCTACATCTGGCAGGTGCTAATCCAGGGGCGTCTGTGGCAGCAGTAGGACAGGCAGACGCTGCCCCAACCCTCACTCCCCCCTCGCCTGGACTGAGTCACCTGATCTCCCTGAGGCTCACGTTCTCGGTCTACAGGGGCTACTGACGTCTCCTTCCAAGGGCAGCAGACCCACGAAGGAGAGAACACCTGGAGTAGTGCCTGGAGGGGCCGTCTTTCTCTCTTGCACATTTCTTCCTCCCTCTCCAAACTGGCATAAGGATCAACGGAGATATTACATATATTTGAAAAATTCGTGATATGTGTGAGCATGTATATATATTCTAGAGGCCCAAGGGGAGGACAGGAGAGGCCCATTCTTCTAGTTTAGCAAACAGAAGGGGGGGGGGAAAGGCTGCATATATTTCTGTTTCATAATGATCTTCTCCCCTGAATATTTTTATATATTTTAATTGATTTTTTTTACCCCAGGCAAAAAACAAACGAACAAGAACTAGATTCATAGCCTCTAATCTTTTTGCCATAATTCATATACATGTAGTTTAAAATTTATATGTGTATGTAATTTAAAAAATCCCTACTTCTGCAAATTAATATGACATTGCATCAGTGATCTATGCAAGTCAAAACAAAACAGGAAGTTGTGGGACCAGCTGTACTCACAGCCAAGTGTCAGGAATGACTTAACAGTTGAGCTTGAATTGGAGTTCCCCACCTTCACAGCCTTTAAGCTGAAAGATCGGGCTCCAGCTTAGCTGAATGTAATCATTGCCAGAGATTTCTCTTTCCATAAAATTCTCAGAATGTTTATTGGATGTCTTTTGCCAACTTTCTGCATTAAGAAAAGTAATAACTCAACTTAGATTATCAAGTCTATGATCCCTGAGCCAATTCTTCTTGCCTTTCTAAGTTATTCAAACCAGATTTTTCCATTTGGGAAGGTCATGAGGCGTGTGTAGTTTCTCTAGGAGCCACTTCAGATAGGGTGGTTTCCATGACAAAGTCTCAGGAGTGACAAACTATTTTGCCCAGTGGTCGCCAGCACAGTCACCAGAGGGACATGATTATTTGTACAGTAATTTCCTCTAATTTTTTTCTCCTGAAAGAAAATATCCTGGTAGCACACCAAATCTAAAATTGGATACCCTGTATGCGTCTCATTATGGTTTTGTGGACAAAGGAACTAAAAACAATGGTAGTTTAAAAATAAAGTTGCGTTGTTTCCTCTGGCAATGTCAGAAATGTAGACTCTTGGACCAGGAGAAAAGGGTACTAATTGTGTGGTTGTAACCTACTAGCAGAAATGTATCTAGCACTGAGCATTATAATCGGTAAAGGCTAGGCTAGGCTTGTCTGTTAAGAATATTTAGGTGTAGTTGTGTATGGATATTTTTGAGAAAGATGTTAATGACCAGTATCTGTCCAGATGTGTTATTGACTCGACTGGCGGACCGACTCCTCTGAAACATCTGGCATTTCACTGGGTTCAGCAGTTTTCTATCTTTAAATTTTCTAAACTTGGAGTAGTAACCCCAAACACAACCGCGGAAGGCTGTCCTTTGTGGTCTGCGAAACTCTATTACTCAATCCCGCATGGGGACTGGCAAAGCCTCTCCAGCCCTGAGAAATTATCATGATATTTATTATAGTAGCGACAGGGTACCTACATAACATGTATGAAGATGACTATGTCATGTTCCCCTCATTGAGTTCTTACTATATTTGGAACAACTCCACGTCCTTTACCTGTGTTATCTCATTTAACTCTGACTTGGTATTCATTATTCCTATATTTCAGTAGAGAAGGCGAGGTTCTTAAAGTTTAAGTGACAGCTGGTGTATATCATGGAAAACACATGCAAATCCAGGAGTCTCTGGCTGTGGATTTGTTCCTCTGAATTGCCACATGTAGTGCTCCACAAACGTCTGGTTAATAAGTTCCTGAGTTATCAGCAGACACAAGAACGTAGGCTGGTTTCTAGTCCTAGTCTCCAGCACACTGCCTGTGTAACGTTGGGCCTGTTATTTGCTCTTTGGCTTTGGTGTCCTTATCAGTGAAGTGTGGAGAGTTGAACTAGTTGGTTTTTAGGAGTCCTCTTATCATCTTATTTATGAGTCTGTGATTAATGTGACTTGTTTGTACCGTCTGGATAATCTGAGAAAGCGGTGGCTGTTGTGATCGGGATTAGAGCTCTACATTTTATGAAGGAGAGTTGCTTCACAGTAACTCAGGGCATGATGGTATAGTAGAAATTACCCTTGACTACACAGACATCTGATGACCTTTTGGAAGGAGGTCAGAAGATCTAAGCAGTCGCTTCCGCTGTAGACTCTGTTGGCATCCTCCAAAATTCATATGTTGAAACCACACCCTCAAAGAGATGGTATTAGGTGATAGGGCCTTTGGGAGGCATTTAAGTCATGAGGATGGAACCTTCATGAATGGGATTAGTGCCCTTATGAAAAAGGCCCCAGAGAGTTCCCTTTCTTTTGCCATGTGAAGTTACAGTGAAAAGACAACCATCTATGGATCCGGAAGCAGGCTCTCACCAGATGCTGAATCAGCTGTCACCGTGGTCTTGGACTTCCCAGGCTCCAGAGCTGTAAGAAAGAAAATTCTGTTGTCCATAAGCCGCCCAGTCTGCGGCATTTTGTTATAGCGGCCTGGACTGACCAAGACAACCTGTCGTACCACTCGCTAACTATGTAAGCTTTATCAGACAATGCTGCATTCTGAGCTTTGGTTTTCTCACCTGAAATAACAGTGACTATCTCATATGCAATGTCTTGGGATTAAAAAAAAGTGTATATGAAAGACTTTGCACATGTAAGGGCACACTTATTCGTAGAATTGTTGATAAGCATTGATAAGCAATGACCACAAGAAGAGTAAAAAATGAATAGAGACTCACTAACTTCAGATCACGTCACAGCGTTATGGGCTGAATTATGTCTTCCCCAAATTCATATGGTGAAGTCCTAACCCTTAGTGCTTCAGAAAAATAGGATTGTGTTCGGGGATAGGAGCTTTACAATGTAATAAGGTAAAATAGGTTGCTGCATAGCCTGCCCTCATCCAGTATGAATGTTGTGCTTATAAAAAGGGGACACGGTGCCACGGGTGTGTGAGAGCACACAGAGGAAGGCCACGTGAGGTCACAGCAAGAAGGGGGCCATCTGTGAGCCAAGGAGAGAGAGCCCAGAAGAAAGCAAACCCGCCAACCAGTCTCCGAACAAGTAATCTCGTATAATTTAGCCAGCACTGTGACGGAAGAGAAGTCTTAGATAATTTCTGCTGCCCTGTTCAGGTTTACAGCTCCTTCTCAGGCCTCCCCTGATTCTACTCTTATGACCCTCTCTACAGGAGATAGCTGGGTGACGGTCGAGCATTCCGGACACACGTCGCTTGCCTCATTGGCCGTACTGCCCCGGGGCTGATCTTCTCATTTGTGTAACTTGTTCTTAGAGCATGAGCGTGAAGGACTCAATCCTGCTCCTCGCACCGCCACCACCCAGTCCTGCGCCTGCCACAGTCAGGGCTCCGCCAAGTTTTGCTGGAAGTCTGTGGGCCCCTGTGATCTGTTTAGGCACATGACACAGAGTGTATTTATGTAATAACACCAAAAATTATAATACAAATGACAATCACAATAATAGCTATTGCTTATTGAGAACAAAGCACTCAGCCAACCAAGGGTCATTACTTGCATACAAACCACATTTGGATCATTATACATTTGATCTTTTAATTGCTCTTTCCAGGCCAAATCTGGACGTTCAGGCCTGGGATGACAAATTGACGTTTTTAGCCTGGGAGAGCTGCCTCTCAGCTCATAGTTCAGCTCTGGTGGCATCCACCATTTTCATCTTTATAGCAGTGCTTTATGCAATAATTTGAATTTTATTGCACTTTTGCACATATTTTACAAAAATGCGTGGAATGGAAAAAGGAAAGTGTAAGAGTGCTGGTTTTAATGATAAGTAATTTGATCTCATAAACTTAATTCAATTTAGAAGAAGATGGAAATTATCTGGATGCCAAAAACGGAGACAATTTATCCTTAATTAGACATTTATTGATCTTAAGCCAGTCAACTGTGGTTCAGTTGTCAAAGGAAAGAACAAAATTATAGGACATGTGCAAACCCATGGTCAAAGATTATGTTTCAAATGGGATGTAATTAAGAATTTTATATTTTTTACAGCACACTGAACATGGAGCCCCAATTATATCATATGTAATAATGCTGTTCAATTTTTTTAATTGAAAAATTTCAGTAATGTCATGTATAATAAAATTAAGAACTTCATATGTTTTGCTTACTTCTTCAAACAACTCTTAAACATAGGAATAGTCCTCATCGGAGTAGAGAGATCACGTGGTTAGCAAGCGGCAAAGCTCCATGTCCTAGTTTTCCAGGGCTGTCATAACAAGATCCCACACACTGGGCGGCTTAAACAGATTTTCTTTTTTCTCTCTCGGAGTTGTGGAGGCTGGATGTTCAAGAGTGAGATGTTGGCAGGTTTGGTTTTTTCTGAGCGCACTCTCTCTCTTTCTCTCTCTCTCTCGCTTACAGACGCCGCCTTCTTGCTGAATCCTATCGTCTTTCTTCTGTGTGCACTCACACATCTGAGTCGCATTGTCCCCTTCTTACCAGGACACCCGTCATATTGGATTAGGACCCACCCACAGGACCATACAGTTGTATTCAGAGATCCTGGGCATTAGGACTTCACCGTATGAATTTTGGGAGAACACAATTCAGCCCCCAACACTATGACATAAATTCCAGTTAGAGACGTTAAACTCATTTTTGGATGGGGGGGGAGGGAAGAACTTCTATTGAGAAAATCAGACTGAGGAGAGATGGCACAGAAGACATGCATAACTGGGAGGTCGGTGTGGGGAGGGGTGGCTCAGAGCATCGGAGACAGAAACCAGCCCTCGGAGGTTAAAAGCGTCTTTCTCTGAAGCAATGGTTTGCTCTTCCACTGTTGATAGAGTCAGACAAAGCAAACCAAAAACTAACCGAAACAAAATAATCTTGTGGCTTTAAGCAGCTTGACCTGGTATAAAATTGATAGAAGAGGCCAGGGACGTATTGCTGCTTCGGATCCTTGTACGATGGATGCTTCACCGTGAAATGGCTAAGGTGTTCAGGGTGCTTTTATTAACCTAATCAGGTCACCCTGGGACTTAAAGCGGTTCTGGTTACAAGTCTTCAAAAACTCTGAACTACTTTCTGCGTCCATAGGCTAAAAGGTTATTAAATTAGTTGCACAGCGAGTGGAATTAATACTGCGTGATTGAACTAGGATCATCACATTCTAAAAAGCAATTAAAATAGTTCTGACCTTTGAAAAGTAAATCACGAAATTTTCATGTTAAATTTGAACCTGAGAAAAGGCAAATAGTGAATTTAATAAGTATGAATGAGCTTGTAACTGAAAAAAAATTTGAAGAATTTTTAGTACATAATTTTCTTTAAAAAAGTAATTGAGCCACAATAAAATCCAGTTTTTTATATTCCCCTTTATGTTGAAGAAGGCCAGTGCTGAAGACTCGGGAAGTATCTCATGACACATATTTTGCACGTATTTGTACCAGGGAACGTATATTCATATCTATATAGATATTATACCACATTTCATCAATAGCTCATTTCAGAAGTCATTTTTCTTGTCATTTCAATTGCCAGTGCAGTGAAACTTGGGAAGAAGCAGACGAACTTCTCAAGAATGAAAGGGGATGTTGAGGTCTCCTTGAGTACTGACGTGTTAGAAAGTAACTCCTTGGAGAATCCCCTAGTTGTCACTCCGTGTCAGCGGACACAGTTCTAACTAGCTCAATAAGCCTGACTTCGAAAATGCAAATTAGAAAAAGCCTTGACCAAACTAGAGTCAAAGAAAGCACGGTGGAAAGGTAGAGAGGAATGGCAACAGCAGGTACAGAACTCACTGGAGACAAAGCCAACGTGGTAGGTTTCGATAAGCTTTGAGGGTGTCACTACGCATTGGTGTAGGTTCCTATCAATGTCCCAGAGTCACAAAGATGGGGTTAAAGGGTATCAGTGTCATCTGTTTAAGCAGGCAGATAAATGTGAAATGTAGAAAAATTTCTATCCAGTGTGGAAGAGTAGATTGGAGAGAAGGATAGAAATTGTCACATGGTATCTCTGGAGTTATTTTCGTTGTTCATTTATCCATTCATTCCTAGATGATCTGTTAAGTGCCTACTGTTTATTTATTAACCCAACAAAAGTTTGTTAAGTGCTTAGTCCCTTAACAGACTCTAGGGATGTACTGATGAATACAATAGAGACCAACGTCTGTCCTCATGTGGCTTACTTTTTAGTTGGAGGAAACAGACAATACAAAGCTAAATGACACAGAGAAGGTCTGTAGAACATATAGACAGTGGTAAGTGCGGTGGGGAAAAGTAAAGCAAGGATGAAGGAACAGCAGTGTGGAGAGAGTGGGAATGCAATTTAATGTAGGTTGGCCAGGGGAGCCCTGCCTGTGAAGGTCATGTTTGAGCAAGGTCTTGAAGGAGGTGAGGGAGTGAGCCTCTGGGCTCCTAGAAAGAAGAGCATTTCTGGTGGAGGAGATGGAGGTATGAAGTCCCAGAGGAGGGACAGTGCCTGGGGCAGTGGAGCAGCAGCAGGGAGGCCAGCAGGGTTTCAGCAGGGAGTCCTGGGGATGTGGGGGAGGAGGAGGAGCAAGAGGAGGAAGAGATTGGGTAGAGAAGGGCTTTTACTCGGTGAGAATGGGAAGCCACGTCAGTGTTGTCGGTGGAGGACTGATGTGATCGGACCCAGATTTTTAAAACGATATGCTAGTCAGTATGTGAACAGGCTGAAGAGCAAAGTTCAAACGCAGGAGGCCGTTGAGATATTCCAGGCAAGAGAGGCCATGGTGACTTGAAGAAGGTGCTAGTGGCAAAGGTGTCCGGAAGGGGTCAGCCTCAGGTTATATTTTGAGGGTGCCACTGGTAGGATTGACTGTTGCATCACATACAGGGTATTGCGAGAAAGAGAGGAGTTAAGGGTGACTCCAAGGTTTTTGACCGGAGCAACTCGTGGTCACCATTTATTCAGAGAATGGAAGATGAGGTTTGAGGGGAATGAGTCAGGGTTAGAATTCCAGTGGGGATAAGGAGTTGCCAGAGGGATACACAGGACGAGTTCCAGGGACAGGGCTGCCCGGAGGTGTAAATTTGGAAATTGTGAGAGAATGAGTAGTACACTCAGGGACTGTCTGTGGACTAGGGCAATATTTTTAAAAATGATGAAGATGTAATCTTTCGCTTTAAGCAGTGAAAGCACAGAAATAAAAATAACTAGAGTAAGAGGGCAGAATGCTGTAAATAGTTAAAGGAAAGCAAAAGGTGCCCACTGGTGAAGAGGCAGTGAACGCGACCAGTGGACCGTGATGCAGGAGACTGTGATCAGAATGCTTCCGAAGGAAATTAGGGAATGCTTCATATAGAAGAGGGAATTGTTTACTCAGTCTCCAAAGGGAAGAACGAATTTTTGAAAGGAAGAAATAGATGGAGAAGGTAATCCAGGTCAAAAGGCTGTCTTTAGTGAAAACACAAAAGGAAGAGATCACTGACTATTTTGGGGGAGGAAGGAGAAGTAAGGACATTTTTACCAGACCCTTGTCTCTAAAGGACCTTCCATGCTTCACGAGAACTGTGTAGCAGGCTGGGTGGTGCCATTTACTAAGCTTTACCTTAAATCGTTGCATAACATACACACTGAAAAAGGCACAAATCCTAAGTGTAGTTCATTGACATTTTATCCCATGAAAATACCTGTGTCACCAGCCACTTTGATCAAAAAGCCACCAGCACCCCAGAAACCTCATTACTCCATCCCCTAAACACAGAGGAAACCATGACCGTGACTTCTAGCACCTAGATTAACTATGCCTGATTTGACCTTTATGTAAATAGAACCAGACAGTACATACTCGATTGTATCTAGCTTGTTTCAATCATTGTTCTGAAGTTCAGATGCGTTGTGGCTAGCAGCAGTGGTTTGTTGCTTTTCCTTCCCGTGAATACTATAATCTATTTCTTCAATCTACTATTGATGAGCACTTGAGTTGTTTTCAAGTGTTGGCTATTCTAATTATGCTGCTACAAACATTCCTGTGTGTGTGTTGTGCTAAACACACCCATTTCTTCCCGGCACTTGCTTGAGAATGGAATTGTTAGATCATAGGTAGTAGAAATGGTCAGCTCTTGTAGGTACTGTCAGTTTTCCAAAATGACCATTTACCAACCATCAGTGAACTACCTCTAGGGGCATGGGAATTCCGCTTCCTTCACATTCTGGCCAACACTTGTAAGTTGGAGTTGTCAGGCTGTATAATTTTTTTTTAGGTGGTATAAATTTTAAGTCATTCTGGTGTGCATTGTAATAAATTATTAGGATTTTAATTTGCATTTTCCTGATGACTAATAATATTTAGTACCTTCTCATATGTTTAATATGAATATATGAATATATTTGAATACTTTCACTTATACAGTGCTGATTCAAGTTTTTTGCCCATTTTTAATGGGTTGTCCATCTTTTTCATACAGATTTCTAAGCATACTCTGTATGTTCTGGATACAAGTACTTTGTCCTTACGAGGTTCTTTTTCCAAGCTCAGTGCATTTCATTCTCTCAGTAGTGTATTTATTTTATCTTTCTAAAGATTTTATTTGTTTATTTGGGAGAAAGAGGGAGGGAGGGAGAGGAAGAGAGAATTTGGAGACTCCACACTGAGTGCAGAGCCTGAACCAGGGCTTGATCTCACAACTGCAAGACCATGACCTGAACCATGGACGCTTAAGCGACTGAGCCACCCAGGCGCCCAGTAGTGTCTTTAAATAAACACATTTTCTTCATTTTAATGAAGTCCTAATTATCAATTTTCTTTAAGTGTTATGTTTAATGATGAAAAAACAGGTAAGCAGATAGATCTACCTAGTTATATCCGTTACATATTTTGTACGTATGTACATATATACTTATGACACACTCAGAATAATGCTTAACTGAATATCTGGGCACTTTATGGCCCAGCTAAGTTGACCCATAAAATTATCCATCACAACTTATTATAATTAAAAAGCTTATTTTTCATCATAAAATTAATATATGTTGTTGCGGAATTTTGGAGAACTGAAAAAAGCCTCATGATTCAATGCCTAACAAGGTACCTGACACTTAATAAATTCTCCAAGAGTGTACGCTTAGTGAATGAATGGATAAGTGAATGAATGAATATACCCAGCGAAAAAAATCTTTGTTAATATCTTAGTGTTAGGGCTTTTTTTTCTGTGCATCTTCTTTGTTTTATATATTTTTGATAATATTGTACATATTTTTAAGTCATGTTCTGTTTGGACTGTTTGCTTTTCAGTGTTGAGTCAAATGCGAACACTTATCATCTGGCATATTCCCAACCTCCTAATTAACATGATGGGAAGACAAATCATGTGCTTTCTCAATCCTTCTTGCACCAAAGGCTCTTTATGATAAATGTAAAATACTCCTGGATGCACATATATTTTTATCTAGTGGAAACTAGCTGAAGCATGTGACCAAACACAGTTTTTGAAATTTCTATAATTGTCAAGAAAACTCAGGAATTGTCTGTGTAGCTATAAATTAGGACAATGTGAATGTGAGCGTAAGAAACATCTATTTGAATTTATTTGACATCGGCTCCAGTTCCATAGGATTTGAGCTTCCTGTGATTGAGTCTAAGTAAGGAGAAGCATGGGAAAAAATAAGAGATCAGAATGTAAGACTTGGTGCCTTGTTGGGCAGGGGACAGAAGCCAAAAAGTACTTCAGGCAGAAGAACAGTTCATTAATTACCAGTGGAAAAAGTTGAATCTAGGACATGTCTTTCTTGAAGTGACATAGAAAGGTTCACCAGCTGGAGCATGAAAATGGGAGACAAATATGTGTGTTTGATATTAATTTTGTTACCAATACATTGGGTTAATAGGATATTCCATCTTTACCATAGTTTCCCTACTATGAAATGAGGAAGGCATTTCTGGGATTTAATTTTGGCAGTTTGTGATATCATAATTTCATAATATAAAAATCATGGAAATCGATTCACTCAAAATACGCATTGGACAGCTATGATGTGCACAGTATTCTATTTATTGTTGTGGAATGAAAAAGAAGTATAACCCTCCTGCAGTGGTCTGGATGTTTGTGTCCCTCAAATTCCACATGCTGAAATCCTAACCCCGACGTGAGAGTATGTGGAGGTGGGGGCTTTGGGAGATGATGAAGTCGTGTGGGCCAGAGTCCTCATGAATGGGATTGGTGTCCCTATAAAAGAGGCTCCGAGAGATCCCTCGCCTCTTCCCACCTTCTGAGGACTCAGTGAGAAGCCTGCCCTCTACATCCCAGAAGAAGGTCTTCATCAGAACCTGAGAATCACTGATGGATTGGCACCCTTATCAAAGGGACCCCCCAGAGAATTCTCTTCCCTTTCCACCATGTGAAGATACAATGAGACGGTGGCAGTCTGCAACTCAGAAGAGATCCTCCCTAGAACTTGGCGATGTTGGCACCCTGATCTTGGTGTCCGGCCTCCAGCGCTGTGAGAAAGAAATCTCTGTTGTCTATAAGCCACTCAGGCTGTGGTGGTTTGTTACAGCAGCCCTAACTAAGACATCGCTCTGTCTTTGTGGTACCTCGAGAAGGACTCTGCACACAGCAGGTGCTTAATAAATGTTACATAAAGGTCACTGCCCTCAGAAAACTTGCATCTATTTGGGAAAATAAAAGCACTATCTGCAGACTCACGTATGGTAGTCCTGCAGCCCGTGAAACACTGCAGACCTTGAACAAGGACCAAGGGAGGGTCCAGGCAGCGCCAGCCTATGGGCAGGGGTGGCTCAGGAGCCGGGCGGCCGAACCGGAACTCTGATTCATAGGTGGAAAGGGGAGGAAGGTACCACGGGCAGGGCAAGTAGCCACTGGCAATCACACAGCTTCTGGGAGTGGCGCAATCCACCTGCCTCAAAGGGCTTGTTTTGAGAAGCCGTGGAAGGTGCAGCTTCAAAGAGCCGGGCGCCTACCTTGGCCCTGGGCTATGAAATGGGGACTTTGTTCTTTATCCCGTAAATAGTGCCTGCCTTTGTTTTTGAGCAGGAGAGCGACAAGATTAAAGTAGCATTTTTAGAAAGATCTACCAGGTCTGAACAAAAAGAATGAATTAGAGAGGACCCAAACGGGAGCAGGAAGCTATTAAGAGATTTTTAGCAGAGTGTAGGTCTGAGAAGATGAGGGTCTGGCTTTGGGAAATGGGAATGGGAAGAGGACAGTGGTTCAAAGGCTGTGTTAGTGAGTGGGCTACCAGAGAACTGACGGTGTTTGGTAACCGGAGAGGGCGAGGCGAGGAAAAGGAGAATGAAGGACAATTACATTTGCAGCTCAGGGGACTGGAAGGATCCAGTGAGCCTTTGACAGAAAGAGCATAGAAGAAGAAAAGGAAGCCAGATCAAAGGAAGAAATAGATGATTTCAATTTTACACTCGCATATCCTGATGAATGCTGCAGCCCCTAATTCAGTATTTATGTAATACCTTATAGTTTCCTGGGCACTCTTCCAGAGACGGTATGTCGCTTGTGACGAAGAAGCCAGAACAGCCGCTAGCAAGCCGCAGGTGGTTAGGAACTTGCAAATGCAGGTGGATGCGGACAGGAGGCTGTAGACACAGCTCAGAGGCGTGCAGAGCGGACGGCCCAAGTGGCTCATTTTAATCTCCTGTTTAATTCTCACTTGTGTTACTTAGTCTGCAGTCGTCTGTCTGTGATCGAATGATTAAACCTCCGACGTTCACTGCTTTGCTGCCGTATGTAGCGAGCTGTACTTCGAAATAACACTGACCCGTGTTTTGAAATAATTCTTCAAATCACGTTTACATCCCATCCTGGCATCCACTTTCCCTGAAAAAAATTTTTTTTATACGTATCTAATTTCCATTCGCAGATTCAACAGCGTCCTAGAACAAAACCCAAACAGGATCGGCCGTTGCCTGTTTTTATCGGCTGGTGCTGGGGACGGTGATTGGCAAACTGAATCATGATGGCATTATTAAAATTCATGAGCCGGAGAATTACTGATGTGTAATATTCAAAAATGCAGTGGGTGCTAAGTATCTTCGACACGTTCCCTAAAGCTTTAACCATCTTGGGAAAAAATGTTAGAAGTCTGTCAGGAACATATTGGGTTTTCCTAGAGCATATGGTGATGAAATAAAATGTCGTTCTATGAGAAAATATTGTCATACCGGCTTCCTGGCCCCACGTGTCACAGGCTCTTTCTATTTCTGCTCTGCACTTGTCTTTCTTTGGGGCCCTTAATTTCTGGGATGAATTTCCTTCCTGGTCTTGGAAGAATATCATTGTCTCACCCGTGCTTTCTCTGTTTCTTTTGGCCATTCCTTTGTTTTCGTTCCTCCTCCCCAGAGTCTTTTGTTCTCCACCCTGCGCTTCAAGTCTGGGAGGTGTGTGCTTTGATCAAGTTTTTGTTTTGACGACAGGAAGAGTTTTCATCTTCCAACCCTCTCTCCCTTCCGTGGTTGGTGTGCTGCTGTCTCATCCTTTTTTCTGAACGAGTTGCTTTCACCCCAGACCTGGCTGCGCTGCAGGAATGGACGTGCTTCTTTTCTAGCTTGCATTAAAAAAAAAAAAAAAAAAAATCCATTTTTATTTCAAGAGGATGAAGAACAGAAAAAAAAAGTCAATAGGCCCTTTTACCCCATTCTCTCTTTGGTCCCCCTTGGGCTCTTGTTAAGCATTGAAAATGTTCCCAGAGCTGGTCTAACCCGCATCACCCGATTGGTTGCAGGCGCTGTCGGGGTGGTATCCCCCAGGGGTGGCGGGGTGGCAAGCTCAATATCCAAATTCCTGGAACTGTCGTGTTAGTCTGTTTTCTCAGGCAACGAAGGAGCAACGCAGTCTTCCCTAGGGCTTGTATTATTTTAGAGTTTTAGAGGCCAAGTGGGCATTTCCAGTTGGCTCTGAATTTCACATTCTTTGCTCTATGCTCTCAATAATTCAGACCTGGGTGAGTTTGGATACATTGTTCCTCAACATTGTTCTTTAGGCAGCTATGATGCAACTCATAATCCTCTCCCCGTCTGCAGTGAGGACAATGGAAGCTTCCCCTTAAAGGCAAACGAGACATAGTGTTTTAAATTTCATACCAGAAAATAGTCTGGGACAGCACGGCTGAAAGCTGGACCAAAACAAAGTCAGGGAGCATTACATGTGTAGCTCCCCTCACCTGGGCTACATCCCAGTTGCTGGGGTTCGTCGGGGAGCTGGTCTGGTCACCTGCAGTGCTAAGGAGACACTACCTCTGGCTTGAAGCAAGAGAGCACAGCCTTTCAGGGCACGTAGGAACAGCGTGGCAGACAGTCCCCACAAGCCCATGAGTTTCCAGAGCAATGATTTGGGTGTAAACTTTTCGAACACATACTAGTTGGAAAGCCATAAACCATGTTCTTTAAAAAAATCACCATCGGTGGCCACTTGGTAAAGGAGGGCTTTGGAAACGGAGAGACAGGATACAGTGTTGTGCTTCCTCGTACCCGTTAATGACTGACGTAGGCGATGGTATTGGGTTTTTCTTGAATTGAAAGAGATTCTATAGATGATGGCAACTTGCTGCATCATGTCAAAGCCTCCTGTCTTCGTAAGAAAGTTAGCAGAAACTACAGAAACTATAAAACGTCTCCCCCCTCCACCTCCCATCTGTTTTCTCTAATGCAGTACGATCACCAAGAATCAAAACCCAGGACGGCCGCTGCCCACAGACGGGGTCATTAAGGCAGGGCAGGCAGGAATGCAACGTGGGTTTCTTAGAAATAAATTCACGAAATAAAATAAAAGGACACTCTGCAAGCTGTGGTGAGCACTCTGGCTTTCTTCTTTCTCCCCACCTTTCTCATTCCTTCCTTTCTCCTTCTCCTCCCTAGCTCTCCTACTTTCTGGCTTCAGTCTGTTCTCTACATTATTAACGAATGTATCTTTACGTTGCAGTTTATCCATTTGGGACCCGGGTTACTCTAAAACCACTTAGATTGCCCATAAATGTCATTGAAATGTCTAAAATATGATACTGTTGCAAACATTATTTTCTTTCTCAAAATTAGTTAAGTAGTTAAATCCACTATAGCCTTTCATTTCTCTGTATGAAAACCACTTTATTACCTCATTTAAATTGTACTTAGAAACCCCCATGTTCTTGCTGAAGCTTCCTTCTGGAATATCTTTTTCTCCATTTCTCACTTATTGAGACCCTTCTTATTGGTCAAAGCCCAACTCAAAGGCCACTTCTTCTGGAAGACCTGCTTTCAACAAATATTTATTGAGGGCCTTCTCTGTGCCAGGTAGTGTTCTAAGGACTGGGGTACAGCAGTGAATAAGGACAAAGTCCCTGCTCGCATGGAATTTACATTCTGGGAGTTGGAAGTAGCTACTGATAGATAACCAAAAAAGGAGATACATAACAAGGCAGGGAAATACAGGCAGTAGGGTAATAAAGTAAGATAAAGGAGGGGAAAGGGTGAGAAAGTGGTGGAAAGACCAGCAAGGAGACATTTTCTCTTCCTTTTGCACTCCTACAGAATATAATTATGCTTTAAAAAATTGTATGCCTTTTTATGCATGAGAAAATGACACAGGTGCTTAGGTATTGTAAGCTGCTTACAGACAGGAAGGTATTTACCTTTGTATTCACCAGTGCCTTGTATACAGCAGGCACCTGCTCAATGCGCGGTGTGCCTGACATCGGGAGTGCACGGAAAGTGACAATGTACCCATAACACCACCGATCCGTGTGGGTGTCATATGATCTAAGTCATGTCAAGAAATGGAGAAATAGCATCTTGTCATTTGACTGGAAAGCAACAAATGACAAAGGGGCAGGAATCCATCTTCCAAGGCTGGAGGTCTGTCCATGGTGGAGATCAGAGAAAGCCAAGGAGGCAGGCGTCTGGCAGGTATGCTGAGAAGAATGAAGTGGAGGAAGGGGAGGGACAGGTCGCTGCAGCAGAAGGACCACACCAGTAATCGTTGGTGGTGCTCACCTGGGAAAGGGTCCCTCCTTTCCCCCCCCGGTTTGTGAGCCTAAGTACCCGCAACGGCTGGGATTTTGAATAGCACCTCGAATTTCAGCTTCTATATGGTACCCCTTTAATTTAGTGCATTAATTATCCTACGGACCATTTAATATTAACTGCTATTCTCCATTAATTAAGCCACTGTTTTGGATAACCTTTTGGTAAGAGTGCTAGCAAGACCAAACCTGTTATGTATTTCAGCTGTTCCCAGAGGTAATAAGCTGGGGTAAGTAATGAATGGAGAGAAGGCCAACAACAGAAATATTCTGTGTAACTCATGCCCTCTTGGTCATTCATAATTGGGTAGTACCACAGAGCTGAGGAACTTTGTTTTTTAAGAGGCTATATGTACCAGGCAGTATTCTAAGCGTTGTACTCATCAAATCATGTCTTGCTTTCGTATTGCACGTCTCGATAATACAGGTACTTCCAATCTCTTGACTTGATCTTCCCCGCAACCTTGGGAGGTAGTCTTCACTCCCGCTGGCCTTCAGACAAGGCGAGGGGTGCGGTCCTTGCCAGTGAGCTGCGCAGAGCCCCACACGTTCAGAGGGCTGTGGACTCCACACGCCTGTGCTCATGGCACGTAGAGCAAATCTATCGATTTTAAATGGGGCCGGACAGTGGCCCAGGTATCATGTTACCTTCTAACTTTAAAACAAGCCATCCAGTCAAATAGTATGGCCATGGTGCACTTTGAAGGCGTGTTGGGAGAAGTGTTTTAGCCTGCAGTGATCCTGTCTTCCTTGGAAACCTGTTTTTCCAATTGTGCAACAGTTACACTAGAAAATCGTTCTCTAGTTTGAAATATGAAAACATTGGAAAATTTTTTGTATCTGAAAGAAATCAATTAGTAACTCTTTTTTTTTTGGTATTGATGTAGTGTTGTAGTTTTGACTACCTTTAAATATGGAAGGGAAAAGATCTCAAAGTATTTTGAGTAAAGAGGGCTGTAATTTAAATATATATCTATTATTAGCCATCCGAAATGCTTTAAAAATGACTCAAAATTATTTTCTTTTGTCTTCCCCCCCTTCTGTGAACTCTCATGAGGCATAAATGAGACGTAAGAAACCAAAGTGATTTACCCAAGTTTTACCCAGTTGGTAATAAAATTCCAAGAGTAGAGAACCCAGGCTGGGAAAAATCACACACTCTTTTTTCTGGTTTCTTTACTTTATGTGAATTCTCTAGTGGTATACAAAGTTGCTAGCATAACCTTTAGAAATGTTTTGCTCATGAAATGGGGTATTGATTCCTTGGTTTACCCTTTTTCTCCTAACTCAGATTCCCCTTCAAGGCCACGAAAGGGAAGGAAAGAAACAAACTACTGGAACCAAGTACTGAAATGATGGATAAAGAAGACTGAGAACGAATAAGGCTAAATCTTTAAAGTTGCTCTGACTATTATATGAAGATTGATTTTCCTAGAGAAAAGCTAGTTGTCCTCGTATTCTGAAAATCACCACGTGTGAGTGGTTCTATATCATTAATGACACACCATATATTTTTTTCTAAATCAAGATGACTCCTGGGCTTTTGGAAGATGGAATCATAAACTCAAATACCTACATACCTGAGTCGTAGGAGAGTGAGGTGCATCTGGTGTGAGAGGTAATGAGATTTGCCTGGAGCATGCAGACTTTGAAGGCACAGGTCGCCCCACTCCCCCCCCCGCCCCAAGGCAGTCCTGTTGTGCTGACCCAGCTGATTGCTTCCAAGTGTGAATGTGAGCTCTGGGCAGCTGGGTTTCCCAATTTTCCAAGCTGGGTATCTAAATTTTTATGTGAGAGCCCCCAATTAAAAATTGGTATCCAAGTCAAGAGTGGGTATCTGGCCACCAGAACACAGGGGTGGGAGAGGACCCGATTTTGCCTCTAACATAG
This sequence comes from Ursus americanus, assembly GCF_024610735.1. Classification (NCBI taxonomy): domain Eukaryota; kingdom Metazoa; phylum Chordata; class Mammalia; order Carnivora; family Ursidae; genus Ursus; species Ursus americanus. Next base: position 26,824,648 of record NC_142143.1, read on the forward strand.
AGACTGCCACTGCACATTTTCACTGTTTAATTTCATTTCCAAGCCAGAAGCAGCAACAATGGAGCTGTAAGAACATGGGAAGAACACTGGGGCAGAATTGTTCTAAAGAAGTCATCTATTCTTAAAGGTTCAGAGGAGTAGTGTTTTAAAAAGACTCATAAGAAGGCACTTTATATTCCAAATGAACTGTGACAATGGTGTTTGGGAAGGGTAGAGTGCAGATACTAGACAAGCATGTAGAAATGAGTAAAATTTTGCTAATCTTTCAGGGCTGTCCTTAAACACCATGCAGGATGCTTTAAAACCGAATGTGACGCCTGTGCTGTCCGCCAGAGTCCTGTGGTGTTTATAGCCGGCGTGATACTCAACAACAGGTTTAACGATAGGTTTGCCATGGATCATGGCCATCAGGGCGTATCCAGCATTTAAGAGACCAGTACAGATATGCTGATATACACCAGCTTAATACAAACCCTGTTTATATCCTACATCATATTCCAGAATGTTGTTGCTTAAAGGGTAGACCTCAGACCAGTAGCATCAGCATCACCTGTGTGCTTATTAGAAATGCAGTATCCGGGGCCTGGGTGGCTCAGTCAGTTAAGTGTCCGACTCTTGATTTCAGCTCAGGTCATGATCTCAGGGTTGTGAGATCAAGCCCTGTATCGGCTCTGCATCAGGTGTGGAAACTGCTTGAGATTCTCTCTCTCCCCCTCTCTCTGCCTTTCCCCCTCTCACGCTCGCATGCACGCTCTCTCTCTCTCCAAAAAAAAAAAAAAAAAAAAAAGAGAGAGAGAAAGAAAGAAAAGAAATGCAGAATCTCAGGCCCTACCCTAGATTTATAGACTCAAAATCTACATTTTAACAGGTTCCGCGTGTGATTGATGCGCGCAGCCGGTTTGGGAAACACTGTCCTGGAACACTTGGTAGCTCTTTTTGCCGTCGTCCATATCTTCTCTTGCATTAAATTTGTTTAAATTCTTCTTTGTGACTACAGGCGGACTATAGAAGGTAGAGGTTACATTAGAAAAAAAAAAAAAAATCCTACGACTGCCCTTGACCCTAGGAAGGATTGAAAAATTTGTATTGAATTGAAGGGAGATGGTGAAAGAAAAAATGTTGCAGGAATAATTATAATCAGAGCGACTCCCATGTATTCAGTGTTTTCTCTGTGTGTGATGTGGGGTTCAGTATTTTACAGCTCTTATTTTATGGAGTCCTCACAATTCCATAGAAGCTCGAAGACTTCTATGCTGATGAGGAGACTGGGGATTCGCAAGGCTCAGTACTCAGTGCTGGGAACGAAGGGGCAGCGAGGGGGCAACTTTGCCTGATGCCAAGACTACAGCTGCACTGTTCGCCGGTGTGGGTCGGTAGGTGTGAATGAAGGAAAAAAAGAGAAGGTTGGAAGAACATTCTTTCAAGTCTGAGACTGGGAACAGGCTGTTTTATTCTTGACGGTATTGGAGGATTCATCAATAATTGTCTCCAGCATCGGGTCCCTGAGATGAAATGCTTCCTTTCACAGTTGGGAATATCTGCGGGTGAACATTCATCCTCGGCCAGAAGATGGAGCACTTTTCTCTTCATAGTTTATTGATTCATCTGCCTGGAAATGAAAGGGCAAGAAAGAACGTTTTTGCCTGTGACAGCCGTTTTGCTTTTTCTCCCAAAGAAGCAAGAGGAAGTAGGAACTCAGCTAAATGTAGGGACGGTGATTGAGAGTGGGGAGAGGAAAAAGAGGGGAAAATGTCTCTTGGCTTTTCAGACCCTTCCAGCAGGAAGCAGAGAGCTTGATAGATTCTGTGCCACGGGAAGACCCAGTAACAATTTAATGGGTCCACTAGACAGTGCTATTATGGGGTGATAGGCAGTATATAATTATTTTTAACATGCATGTATGGTTAGGGCTTGAAATGTATCGCAGGGCTGTCCAATACTGAAGCAGTGTAGGTGAACAACTCTCCCTGTGTACTAGGAAGGAAACCGGTCCAAGCAACCCACTGGGGGACAAAAACATGAAATGAAGAGTTTAATGAAATTAAGTCTCTGCAAGAGAAAGTGAGATTCTCTCTTCATAAACAGGCTTTGAAATATTTAAATTGCTCTTAGGAGGAAACGTATTCGCTTATTCACAAAACACTCACTTGGAAAGAATTGGTTTAAGCTGTGTTTGCGTGCCGGCTTAAGAACTAGATGGCGAGCAAGGCAGAGGTTTTTGTCCCCTCTTAACAGTTAGCTTCTGGAGGTGTTTAGTTAAACGTCACTGCAAGCAAAACACAATAACAAAATGTGTTACTAATCACCCCGTAACCATATATGCTGTTGCCTCTACAACCTAAGGAACCTCTCCAACAGCATTCAGGAAGCATATTATCCGTAGAGAATCTGAGACTCTGTTAACATCAGTTTGAAAAACATCAAAACTTCCAGACTTATTGTCAAAAGTTAGATGAACAGGTCTCATGAGTAATTTCTTAAATTTCCAGATAAATTAATGTCTCATGATAATTTATTTAAAAATCCATATGCAGTTACACATCTAAACTCCCATTATTATTATCTCTTCTGGGATAATAATAAAAAACTTGCTCCTCTTAAACACATCCCTTTGCTTATTTATTTATTTATTTATTTATTTATTTATTTATTTATAAAGATTTTATTTATTTATTTGACAGAGAGATAGCCAGCGAGAGAGGGAACACAGCAGGGGGAGTGGGAGAGGAGGAAGCAGGCTCCTAGCGGAAGAGCCTGATGTGGGGCTCGATCCCATAATGCTGGGATCACGCCCTGAGCCGGGATCACGCCCTGAGCCGAAGGCAGACGCTTAACGACTGTGCTACCCAGGCGCCCCCCCTTTGCTTATTTAGAATCTTATATTCTCTCATTGGATGCTTGGGTGATTGAGATAATGTTTCCAATGTAAGATCTTAGCCTAAACATACATTAAATTCTGTTTTGGAATGATATGCAAACATTTTTAATTGGGATATAGAACAATTTTAAGTTATGGAAATATTTTTTAAAACCTTGGGCTCTGTACTTTATTTTATGAAACTTAAACAAAATTTATCAGAACACAATGACAAGTACTTTGGCTGTTTAAGTGTTTTATATTTACAAAATACCCAAGATTAGTGAGAATCCTCTTCCTGCATCAGCAGACCTTTAAAATGGCTTTACATTTTTTCTACTTAAGACATGAATTGGGAGAAAGACTCCAACTGTCTAGCTTCGAATTGAGACCGACACCAATTCCTCCACATGTCTCAGTCTCCGAATCCAGAGCTGCTATGCTTGGAAGGGTCTTCCCTTCCCAGCCAGCATGCCTGTCTCACGGGGGAGCCCACCGCCACGGTGGTTGGGAGTTTAAGCTCTGGTGATTGGCTTCAGGTGAAGGTAATAGCTTTGCCACTTAGAGACCTAGGACAAGCCCTGTGTGTGTCACTTTCACCATTTGTAAAGGGAGGATGATACATAACATCTATGCTGTAAAAAAAATGTGTGGATTAAATGAAATAATGCAGGTACAGGACTCGGCAGGGTTCGTCCTGAAAAATGCCCCCAAACAGCTATTTTTATATTTTTAAATCTTATTATTAAACAGCTATTATTAGGAGGAGGAGGAGGACGAGGAGGAGGTAGAGGAGAATAGAATCCTTTGTCTTCATGTATTTATTTTTTTAAAGTTAGTCTTTTAAAAAATTTTTTATGTATTTTTTTTTTTTAGAGAGAGAGAGTGTGTGTGTGCGTGCACTAGTTAGGGGGCAGAGGGAGAGGGAGACTCTCAAGCAGACTCCACACCCAGTGTGGAGCCTGATGCAGGGCTCGATCTCACAACCTGAAGATCATAACCTGAGCTGAAACCAAGAGTCTAACGCTTAACCCACTGAGCCATCCAAGCATCCCCTCCCTTTTCTTCATTTAGTCATTAAATAAATCAACTGAACTGTTACCATTTAATTTTATTTTTGAAATAACATGTTGCATTTATTTTATTACATGAGTAGTACGCAACCATTATAATTACAAATCATAAATTCACATAATAAGAAAAAATCATTCAATCTTACCATCCAGAGAAGACATCTGTAATGACATCTACATACGTGCACACACACACACACACACACACATACACACACCTTTTTTCCCATGCAAATATGTGTTTCTGTGATAATCACATTTAAATGTGATAATCACATTAAAACAAAGTGGTGTAAACACTCTATACATGTTTGTTAAAAGCACAGGTACTGGAATCAAACTGCCTTGATTTAACTCCTGACTTTGCCACTCAATAAGCTACATGACCTTGGGCAAATTGCTGCCGTCTTGCATGTGTCGGTTTCTCTATCTGTAAAAGGGGACTATGCGGAGGATCCCGCTCAAAGCGTTGTGAGGATGAAATAAGAATTTGTATGAAGTATAGGACACTTAATCAGAGCAGTCACTGGGTAGGATGCATCTTTTAAGGGTCCCATTGTAAGGACCTTTCACTGGTCAAACACCAGGATCCAGGGCTGATCTGTTCTCATCATTATTCTTCTCTCCCCACCGCCTCGATGCCTTGAATTGTTCGCATCAGCCATGTTGAAATTCCCCTGAATTGCAAGTAACTTGTTAACGGAGAATTCTGGTTCAGTTCAGACAAAAGGCACACCATAAGATGATTTCTCCCAATTTAATCAGACTGGGAGTAAGAACTGTGTCTTACATTTCTTCATATGTCCCCTGTATCCACATACTCTGCTTTGAATTTTAAAATTCTGGTGCCCTTTGAAAGGGTACTAGAAAAATCTATTGAGTAACATTCACTAACTCAGAAAAAGTTTACTCGGTGTCCTAAATGAATAACTTGTATTTCTTAAGAAGAGATGATTGAATGAGTTGATAAATTTTTTTAATACAATAATGCTTAAACTGCATTAGAAAAGTTTTTTTTTTTTGGCTTTGCTTTCAGGCCCTTGCAGCATCAAATATCTTTTCTTCAAGTTGGCATTTGCTGTTTGCTCTTCGTCCATACAAAGTGTGTGGACAAATAAGGCAAAAGGTGAAAGTCATGCCCTAAAAAATGGAAATCTCTCCAAAGGTGATTGGAACAAAAATTACCCATGCAACTTTATAATTAAAGCCCTTCATAAAATGCACATGCAAAGTGAGGTTTTGGAGGAGTCCCTCTTTCTGCATTCTCCTTTTTAAAGATTAATGCGTTTAACGAAACCAACCAGAGGAAGGAAACCCTATGCAGGCTTGAAATTTTGTTTGGAAACAATTAGGCTCTGTCTTTCCCAAAATATAGATTGTGCAATTAATGGGGAACTTGGCTAGAGCAAGATTGTTGACAAGATGTAGCTAGCATATTCGAGCTATTTTTAGTTATTATGCTATTTGTACTTAGTAACATTCGACATGAACATTCACTTACATGGAAGTTATCCTTTTAAGATATAATGAGGAAATAGTTGGCATTTGTTTTGGGAAAATATTCAGTTTTTAGTAAAAAAACACTCTACACTCAGAACAGATAAATATCTTCATTGACTTTAAGTGTGGAGAAATCGCATTAGGATATATGACACTTAACTTATAACGCCACATGTCAAACTTCCTTGGAAGAAGTAAAAATTCTCATCTACAAAACATTTTAATACTTCTTTTTTTCTTTCAAGTAAATCTAGTCACTGAAAGCAGCCTGATAAAATTCTGCCTGGTAGAGAAAATTAGGGGAATTGCTTTAATAAGTAAGAATGTTTTTTAACTAACGTTGTCAGTAAAAGGGGGTCCTTCTCAAGTCCTTGAAAATACTTGAAGGCAGCTTCCCCTCTGCGATAGTTTCAGTGGCGGTCCTACTCTCACTCTTTTCTCCTTCTTAGGGAGTAAAAGTTCACGTTTTGCTCTTGTTCAGCATCGCACATCTCCAGCGAGTGGAGGATGAAGTAATGAGGTAACACTTCAGTATCTTGTGCACCCACTGACTTCCCATAAGTGAATGAGTCAGCCCAACAAAGAGGGTAGGTGCTCCATGTCTGGATCGTGCTTCCGTGTGCGTGGGGCTCCAGCTTCCGTCACGCCCTGGCTTCCCCGGAAGACCCCGAGAGCTCTGCAACTCCCGAAGGATTTGCTTCCCTGGGGCCCGAGTCTGTGCTCAGGATCTCATCAGACGGAACCGCTGGGAATCTAAGCAGGTAAGTATGGCTGTCCCTCGCACTACACATCCAAAAGTTGCCTGGCAGCCCAACGCAGGACATGCGCAACAAAGGGGGCGTAGGCTGCTGTGTTCCTGCTGCTGACATGATTGGTTTAGGAACCCAGGCGAGTCTGGACAAGGGAAGGACTCATCAATAGAGCCTTCTGCAAGAAGGCCAGTAGGGGGCGTCATGACTGCCTCTTGCCATTCTTTTTAGTATTCTCTGGGGCTGGGGGTGTGTGTGCTTAATTTATACTTCTGTCAAAAAGTCACACATATACAGAGCTTATAATCATAAAAATAACAAAATGATATATATACAAAAATTATAATAAAATAAGAACAGTACCTACCTCATTTCCCTTTTCTAGTTCCTTACCTTGGAAGTAACTGCTTACAAAACTTTCAACTCTTTATTTTGGTATTTATTTTCTTATTTCTAAGGAATGATTAATAAATAGTATCTATTTTTGCAGATATTTCTTGGTTTTCCTATTTTAGATATCTATTGATTGCCTAGAAATCTTTCAAATACACTTATATCTCATATTTGGTAAAATCCTTTCTAGTGATACACACACACGCACATGTACACACACACACACACACACACACACACACACAAATATTCTTCATAGCTGAGCCACATAGTGTTCAGATTCTGTGTCCTTTCTTCTACAATTTTTCTCTCTGATGTTACATTCTCAATTTTTTTTCTTTCATTGCTTCATATTCTTTCCTGAAACTCTAATCGTCCCTAACATGCATTTAGCAAGTGTTTCATGGCCAACATCCCTGTACGTAATTTACAGATAAGAGGTGCTGCATGTCATGCCCTGACATAAAGGGAGAAAGTCCAAATTCCTTGCTGTGCCATGTAAGATGTGGCTCCTGGCTCCCCACCAGCCTCCTTCTTGTCTTCTCCTTCCCGTTAGTCTGCAATCCAGCCCCACTGGACTTGAACTTGCCAAGCCTGCTCTTTTCCCTTGGCCTTTTCCAGCCCCTGCTGCTGGAATCACTCTCCTGCCCCCGTTATGTGCCCCTCACACATGCTCAGGTTCCAGTCCTCCCTGGCCCCTAAGAACTGCTAGGGTCCTGCAATGCGCTCCTGTAGCACTTCTCTCTCCACCCACCGCTCTGTGCATTGATGACTTGATTACCATCTGTGTTTCTCACTGAGCCATGAGCTCCATGAAGGTGGGTCTGAGTGGTCTTGTTCTCTGAGGAGGCTTCAGTGTTTGGCATCTAAATTTTTGGCTGCTTTATAAATGTTAGCAATTTTATGATGGGGTCTCTAAGGAAAATGTCAATGATGTAAATGCCTGTGAAAACATTGCGATGATTCAGGGTGAGAAAATCCTAAGTGAGGATAATGAATTGTTTACTCACATGAAGTAATTCTGTTTTTCCTTTACAAGTTGCCTAACCTTAAACTGGCTGAGACTTGTTGCAATTATAAAGTGAGAGACAACGTGACTTTAGAGATTGGGCAACCTGGGTGTAAGAATTTAGGTCTTACTCAGATTTTGCAAATGATCCTGGGAAGCCTTGAAGAAATAAATTAACACCTTGGAGTGTCAGCATGGCAAGCTATGTATTCTTGAAGCTTCCATCTACCATAACACACTGGAGGGATATGCCCGTGCCCAGAGCAGTGGTTCTCTGAGCCTTGAAACCAGAGAAACCAGTGGGGGCTCTGCCTTCATGGAGCCTTCAGTCTAGAAAAGAAGACAAGCAGCTCAACACACATATAAATATGCACTTGCAGGTGGAAAAAAATGGTGTCACATTGGAGACCAAATGGTGACGGGGAATAAAGAGGAGGCTCTGCATAAGTGGTCAGGAAAGGAGGGCCTGAGGGAGTATAAATTAAACACAAAGTCAGGGAAAAGGCATTCCCAGCCTAGGAAAGCAAGTTCAAAGTCTCTAGGACAGGTGGTGGTTAAGGGGTTGTGTCTCTAAGACAACATGATTATGCCTAGAACCCAAAAGGAGTGCATCATGGCTGGACCAGAGGAATCAGAGGAGGAAGGGCTCAAATTCAAGTTTGAGAGACAGGCAGGGGCCTCATTATTTGGGGTTGGGAAGCCTGCTCTACTCAGCTTGCTCTCTGAACATGGGCTGCTGGTCTGCCAACTGCTACCTGTCTGTGATAAAAAAAGAGCTTGTGCAGATGTAAATCAACTGTGTCACCTAGAACACTTTGTGCTGAGCTCATACGTGCACACACACGCGCGCACACACACACACACACGTAACAAGACTTGCTCAATGAAGAAAGGAGTGTGCTGCTTTATATTTCTGTTCTGATGTACATTCCTTATTTTGTTGCGGACCAACACGCAGAGCATACGGTGGAGTGGACACACACTCCAAGATTTCCAGTGCATGCAAATGTGTGTTGGACAGTGAGGGAGCGGGAGGGGGTGTTATGGCATGATCAAATTCACTTTTTAAAATGATTTCTGTGGCTACAGAATAGAGAGTGGAGTGGGAAGAGGCAGAAGAGATCAGTCAAGACCAGCATTCTAGCAAAGAAATGACAATGCCTTGGACCAAGATGGCGGCAATGGAAGTGGAAGATTAGTGGACAGATCATGGTATATATATAGAGAGAATCCATAGGATGTTCTCATGAATTGGGGTAGGAGGAGTTAAGAGGCCAATTCAAACGTGGCTTCCAGGTTTCTGTTTTGAACAACCTTTTGAATATTCATGTCATTGATTGCGATAGTAACAGCAGAGGATGAATGAGTTTAGAATTGGGGAGGTGGCATGCATGGCTATTATTGGCAATAGTTATAATAGTGGATTTTAAAATAACAGGAGTGCTTGTGAAATCTCAAAATTAATAAATGCTAATGTAAAGTCATAGTCCATATTTTTTCTCATAAAACGCTTTTTTGAAAGCAGGAGGAAGAAAGATCAAAAATTGTGTTGAGAGATAGATGCTGGGAGGGGTTAGGCTCACTCATCAGCTGAGGGATCTTTTCATCATAAGTGATTCAACTATGTGACTAAGCCAAGTTACATAGCTATTACGATCTTGAGGGGTGCTTCTGAATGGCCAAAATTATAAATGTTAAATGCATGAATACCAAGGGCATGCCCATGGTGAGGAATAAGTTTCATCTTAACTGTCAACTCTGATTAATTTTTAATGGATGCTCGGAGAACTCTTTTGAGGCTGCAAATGGAGTGAGTGAAAAGAGTGCTGTCACCAATTTTCAGTGCATACCTTGGTTGCAGGAGGAGTTGTGGCAGCAGGGCAGGCCCAGAATTTGCTGACCCTCCGCATTTTTCAGGTATAGGAAACGAATTGGATAAATGCCCCAACATGTGGCCCTGGATATATCACTTCAAATACTGCAAAATGGAATGAGCACTAAACCTCGAAGGGAACTCTCTATGTAATTAAAACTTGGAACAGATTCCAAGAGCTGGAATACAATGTTGTTACTGTTCTTTCCTTCCACCATGATATTCGAATCAAAGCTGGTTGATAACAACTAAAGTGCCTTCTGGGATGTCAATGCAGTTTTGCTCTGGGATCTATTAGGGATAGAAAAGCAGCCTGATGAAGATTGGGCTAATTCCACAGGTCTGGCTGGGATAATTGCTATGGAGTCAAATCATATGGTCGCACCTGGTGATATGGTGGCTCGTTGTCAATTTCTCCCGTGTTGTTCTATGCAAAAAGACTGTATTGCTTTCTGTTCACTCATTTCAATTTCATTTGGCTCCCTCATCCCTCCTCCTACCTCTGAGCCTCTCTCAGCAAATGGAGGCCTTTTGCTTTCCTACCCCAAAGAAGACTAAGGTGACCATGTGAAGTCTTTTGGGTTGCCAAGGAAACTGAAGACTCATCTGGAACATCAGAAAGTGGCAGCATTTTGGTAGAACATCGGGAAGGCTGCTGCCAACCTCTGCTTAGGTTGTGGAGTCAGGAAAGCTGATGTATGATATTAGAGATGATTATCGAAGGACTCTGCCAAGACTCCATGAATAAAAATGATAATAATTATTATCGTGGTGAAACAGAAGGGGAATAGTGATTTGAGGAAGTTGATAGAACAAGTCACATAAGTTTTAGGGTCAAAAACCATGAACGGCCTTATTTTCCAGTGAAGAGAAGACATTGGTGATTTTTATAATATAGATATTTTGTCAAGGAGTTCCAGAATTCACTGTTGGACAAGATGAAAAAGAGGCCAAATTCAAAAGAATTTCTTTTCATTCACTCTGAGGTGTGTGCTGTGGGAGTGAAAATGAATTCAGATAGCAAGTGTATGCCTGTTTGTTAATATTCATGTGGACTCATAGAAAGAACTGGAGATGTGTGAAGCCAGCTTAGGTGGCTTCAAACTCTTTATTCTTTATAATAGCACAAGTTAGAGAAAATAAAAATCTTTTGTTCAGCTCCAACACAAAACAGGTAAAAGCAAAGATGATCGTGTAGGAGATGGAGTGGAAAGTCAAGAACATGATCCACCTGGGTCTGTGTCCTCACCCACCTGATTTTTCCATGAGAGACCTCTGGTCTAAGGACCTAGTTTGAAAACCACTAATCTAATGCAACTTGTTCAATTTATAAAAGGGGATAAGGTGACTTACCCAGAATCCTACAATTAGTTACCTGGGGGACCAGCTCCACATACAATGACGTTTCCACTACATCATACTTGGAGTGTCAAGAACAATCTTCTCACTTCCTGAGCCCCCTCTAGCCCTTCCTACCTCTCATGTCAGCAGGGTTCCATTCAGTCTCTTCTTCCCGTGTTAATCAGTAGACTTCCTCGCATGACAATTCTCATGACGGCTTAAAGAAATCTGACTCCACATACCCATCCATACTCCACATACCCATGAAAGCACAGTAGGGAGCAGTGGATATGCCTTCCTCAGCCCAGGACCACAGTGACGGCTGCTGCTGAGCATGCGCTGTGAAGGAGGCTCTCAGTCCACAACCAAAGCTGGGCGGGAGGCAGGGAGGGCAGGGGACTCTGTCTTGTCATCTTTTATTGTGCTCCCCTGCCACGTGACAGAAGAGAGAAATGAGAAATGCTCTGCTGGTCTCCAGTTGACTGAATGCCGCCTCTCTTTCTCAGGTCTGACATTGTGTTTGGTCTTTGATGAATGATAAATTTTCACGACCTGTTTTGTGAGATTTGTAATCACATGCAGTTAATAGACAGACTATCACAAAGCCTAGTAGTATGTGTCACCTGGGTAAAAGCAGGGGTTGTTTTATATGGCCTTGTATGTCTAAGAATCACCGATTTTTAGAGCTAGATGTGATTATAGAGAATTTCTCATCCAATTTTTTTTCTCTTACATTGAGAAAGTTGACACCCAGAGTGGTGAAGGGCTGTGTCTCTGATGGATCAGACGAATCAGCTAGTTTGAGGCGTGAACTCAGTCCTCCTTTCTCAAGACCCATTGCTCATTCCACTCTTTGAGTGGTTTGATTTGATTGAAAAATATGCACTGTGTGTCCTTTAGTGCAAAATATCTGTGTGAGAGAGGGAGGTTCTCCTATTTTCTTGATGAAGAAGGGCAAACAATAAAGACCTTCTAAGAGCTGGGGTCTTTACCTCATCTACAAGAGATTTGCACCCAAAAAGCATTGTTTGCCAGCCCTGTTGGTAATTTTTTTAGTCTGCGAGAGCGGTCAGTGTTTTTTGCTGGGGGCTTAGGCATACTCAGTGGTGCTGGCTGTAATCTTCAGATTAATGACTGCACCCTTTATCTTTTACACTGAATAAGATACAATTCGACCAATCATTCTAATACTGTCAGAGCTCTGGAGTGGAATTCCTTTGAGCTAATTTGCTGAGTTCAGGCCCATGACTACTGATGTCGCCATCAAATATGGGCAGCCATCAGACACATATGGAACAATGGATCTATACAAGTCTATCGTCTTTCTTGGAGAGATGAAGGGACCTATATATGACAATGACAAGAAGGAGGAGCCTTCATGGTATTAGCTTCATCCTTAAAGAGTAAATTATTGCTATCTTCCTATCTTTGAAGGCAGTCTATTACAGATGAAGAGCTTGTGCAGGAGCTGGACTGTCTATCTGAGCCTCAGTCCCAGGCCTGCCTATTACTGGCTGTGTAAACTTTGTTGAGTTAGTTAACCTCACTGTGCCCAAATTTTTGCATCACAGAATAAGTTAATAGGAATAAACATCTCAAAGTGTTCTGAAGATTAAATAAGTGGGTACGTGCAGATATTAGAATAGTGTGGCATATAGTAAGCACTTGATAAATATCATTTATTATTACCATCGTATGAATTAAAGGCACCCTCTAAACTCTAGGTAAACATCAAACTTCTAATTGTTTAAAACTGTGAAATAATAAATATTTGTTGTTTGAAGCAGCTGTATTTGGAGATAATTTGTTACGCAGCCATGGATAACCAATACACACACTAACCATGATTTGAAGTCACCACTGATAATGGATATAGTTTAGACAAAGCAGGTCGGATATCTAATTCTTGTTCTTTCACTTACTCACGCAATAAGCATTTACTCTGTGTTAGGTGGTGTGGACATAAAGGCAACTTTTAAAAAAGACACCGTCCTCACTTTCTTGGGAAAAGCAAGTTTGTGGAATGTGTGGCAAACCTATTTATGCAACTTCACCAGCTTACTTTAAACTAGGACTTGTTATAAATGTCTAAGTAATTTATTAAATGTCTTTTCTCTATTTAACAAATACACAAACAAACCAAAAACCCCTTCTAAATGTAAAAATGGATTCCAGCTGTCTTCTTACTATCCATGTTCGGGAATCTCTAAGGAATCATATAATCACCGATAGGCTCTTCTGGGCAGGCTTTTCTTTCCTTAAAGCCAGAGTTAGGGGAAGGTCTGCTTTCTGTGGCTTTGTTCATTGGCGTGCATTCCTGAGTGTTACTGATGGGGCACGCCCCAGGCCAGGTGAACTAGGGGTGGAGGAAGGGTAGGGTGAGGACATAAACATGATTAAGACATGGTGTCAACTCTCGAAGGGCTTCAGGTGGGAGGGTGAGAGGCGGGGATGCAAAGAACACAGAGTGGTTCTTGTCTTCAAAGGGTTCACTGTCTCGAGAGAGATAGGAGCAGTAAACAGAGTGACAGCACAGTGAGAGGGGTGCAAAGTGCTACAGGAGCATGGGAGAGGAAGTGACTAAAACAGCCTAAGGGGACCCAGGGAGGCTTTAGACAGGAAATGACATATAAACTGGGTCAAAGGATGACTAACTGTTGGAGAAAGGAGAGAGGATGGGTTTTAAGGTGGGGGTGGGGGGAACTGCATGTGCAAAGGCACGGAGGCACATAAGTTGGCAACACTGGGACAGCATGAGCAATTCAGAAAGACACATCATGGGCCAAGTTCCTTAGCTTAGCTGGCACAGCCTAGCATGAGAGTCCCTGCCCACCTTCCCAAGCCCATGTCTTGCTTCACAACCACCAGCCACATGGGCTCCTTTTGTCTTTGATCATCATAAGTAAGCATGATTCTACTTCAGAGCTGCTGCACTTACTGCATGTTTTCTCTGGAACATTCTCTCCTACCCATTTGTATGGCTGACCCTTTTTCACTCTTCAGGCCTCTGGGAAGCCACCCCAGGGCCATTTTCCCCAAAGCAAGTCCCCTAGTATTCCCTATCATGGCACATGTCGCATGGGATGCATTGTGACCCGTCATTGTCTGCCGGCCACTCACCAATGTAGTGTGAGACCTGGGAGTAGGGATACTGACTGCCTTGTTCCTGTTGTATCCCTAGTGCCCAGATCAGTCTCTGATGCTACACTTGATGGAAATTTGTTGAATGAAGAAAGGAAAACATCAATGAATGAATGGATGAATGGATGAAAAATTTGGAAAGAGGTTGGTCTGGATATCTGCCGTCAGTTTCTCCAGGTCCAATCTTCACCCTTCTTCAGCCAATTCCGTGTCATGGAAGGCTGATCTGTATGTACCACATCAATAGCTACCCTCTGGGTGGGATTCAGCCAAAAGGGAGCAGCTAGAGAGAGAAAGGAGTTGGTTTCTCCCGCCGGCTGCATCTCTACCTTGGTGGTCTCTGTAAGGGATCTCCTCACACACTTTCTCTGCTTCTAGGGAAGTGTAAGCGCTTCCTCCTTTCATCACTTGAAGGGGAGTGACACCTCCTCTTATCTTTCCATGTCACGACCCTTGTGGTTTCTCTATACTCTACCTACATTTTGTAGGGTAGTCCCTCTATTCATCTTTCTTCGACGTAACTATGTTCATCTGTTTCCTGCCATGATCTGGAAAGATACAAGAGGGCTGGGACAAGTTGGGAAAGGCCTTGGATGTCTAAAGAGCTCAGACCATATTCATTTGGAAATGGAGAACTATGAGAACTAGATCTTTATGCAGGGGTATAACATAACCCAAAGAGTGAGGCAAACACTTGGTTGGGGTCAGTGTAGATCTTATTCTCCAAGTCTTTGATAGCGCGCCCCATCAGTGAAAACTGTTGAGCACGTCCTGCTAAAATATGCATATCTGTTTATTTGTAAATTATATATATCCATGCTTGTACTAGTAACCGTTATATATAAAATATAAAAGCAGACATTGAAAAGGACAAGATAAAGATGACCTATATTTAAAAGAGTTAAAATTGATTTTCAATGTTTATCTTACTAAAAACCATACCATTATTGCTCTGATTGCTTCATTTTTAAGTGTCTTGCTAAAATTATAACAAATTTTTTATATACACTTAGAGTGGCATTCATTGTCAGGGAGGGTGCATAAAAATCCGTATTCCAAATCATCTTAATAACTTCAGTTGGGTAGAGGTGGGCTAATCTCTTGTCAGATCTAATTATATTACAAATGTTTTGGACAGGGAGTATGGTGACAAAGCACTTCTATCAAGTGTAATTTTTTTATTCTTTTTCATATTTCTAGCAAAGAAAGAAATTACAATAATAACTATTTACTAAACACATAATTTGGCCCATATAATTAAATACAGACCAAGAATCTGGAGTTTTATGTACCATTTTAATCTCATACTTAGTATGAGAAAGACCAGGGCGTTTGATAACACGATCTAAATAAAACTTCAGGACAATCATTCAAAACAGCATTATATTTACCTTTTTGATAAGGAGGAAACTTTCCGCAAGCATGGAAAGATCCAAGAACTTGCCCAAGAGCTAGTAAGTGTCAGAGAAAGCTTCAGCCTGTCTGTGCCCCGAGAACTTGTCCCTAACCTACTATATCATGCCGATAAAGAAGAGGGAAATTTGGTACGCTTTTATCGGAAGGCCTTGATCTTCTCAATAAAATAGAAGAGACTTGGTGGACTTAAAAGGCTACGTTCAGATAAAATTGGGGAGACATGTGCTGATTACCCAGCTGGAAGGCAGAGCACCTTTGAAATTACTATCTTTGCTCTTTTCCACATTCAAACCAAGAATCTGACATTCTCTCCATACAGTTCACTCTTATTCACTCTTGTATCGACACGGTTTCTCTGTGGTTCATTCCTCCCCAGCTGGAGGTTTTGTTTGCTTGCGACCAGTTAATGGTATAAGTGAATAGAGCTTGGATAGGGAAAAAACAAAGAATGCCTGTTTCCTTTACTTGTTATTTTTGGTTCATTGTTCCTGGACCCAAGTTGCAAGATGTTGAGGTGAATGTCAAATAATACTGAGTTCCCAGAGAGGAAATGGTGGGAGACCAGTCAAGAAAACACTTAAGGGAGGCCGCAATCATGAGATACGTAAACCTAGATGAGAATGTTTATACTGCTAGCGGGGGAAGATGACACTAATATCACAGGTCCTGTGGTGCTATGGGCACCATTGTATCCGTTCAATGATTTTTAATTCTGACCACTCCCTGTCTTCTCTTATAGAGACCCAGCACTCCAAAAATCCTAACGATTGAAAAGGATTCAGGGATGATAGGTGGGGGGTGTCCCAGCACAGGCAACAGGAAGATACCAGCTAAGAGAGTAAGTGGGTGAAGAGTAAGGTGGAAACTTGGGCGAATTTTAGAAGAGCAGCCATGGGAGTGGGGGAGAGACACCAATCAACCAGAAAGGAACAAGATGATCACTGCGTTACACATGGCAAGAGTCCTAGCTCTTTAAACACTGAGCTTTCCACTGCTGTTTTATGCCCCTCCAGAGAAGGCTGGTGGAGAAACAAGCCACTTCAGCTCTCGATAAACACATTTTCAAAGATTAGAGTCTAGGGTGGGAGAGAAAACAAACAGGATTTTGTGCCTGCAAGGTAATTCATAGTAATCCACCGGGATGCCGTGGGAAATTCAGAGCATTATGTTAAGAGCGTGAAAAGGTAGCGCTTTTAATATATTTCCCATTATTTCTGACTGAATAGGTCAAGCGGTAAACACTGTTGAATACTGGCCTTTTATTATGGCTTGGGAAATTTTGGAATGCATTATGATTCTTTAATAAGCCCATTGAGTATAATGTTTCTATTGGGACGTATACTTGTGGGGCTACACACACAATGGCATACCTTGGTGTAACTGGGGACAAAGGGCCACTGCTGTCTTCCTGCAATGGGCCTCGCCATCTGCCGCCAGCAGTCAATAGTACGACCACTCTGGGGCTTGCATTGGAGGGGTGAGCGGAGTATGGGCTGGGTGGGAAAATCTGACTTGTTAAATGCTATTGGAAAAACCCACTCAACCTTGAGAGCTGTCCACTCTCTCCCACACCCAGCCTTCACCAAAGCTAAGCGTTCCTTCTATTTAACTCCCGTTGACTCTGTCTTCTGTCTCCTCAGCGGCCACTGTAACACCCGTCATGTGAGTTTTCCACTCCGACAACACACTCCTTCCACCCTGTTCATTGCAAAATCCTGGCTTCCTTCTCTCATAGCACATGACCTGCTCACTTGTTTTCCTGAGAAGATTTGTTTCTATTTATCTTATTTATTTCCTCCTTTCAGATTCTTTGTTTCCTCACCCCAGTCTTCTCTTCCTCTGTCAGGTCCTCAGTCCCACCACACCTCTTGTCGCATCTTCATTCCCACCGACATCATTTCATCTAGAGATAGGCTCGCTTTTTTTCTGTCTACTCAAAATATCTGTTTCGGCTGGGGAAATTTCAGCTTTATTGTTCCAGCCACCATCTCAATTCATCACTAACCTTACGCTGAGGTTTTCCAAAAGCTTATATCTTATCAGTATCCACTCTATTCCATGACTCATTGACTCCAGCTTTTCCCACTCTTGTAGCACCACATATAGAATGGTGGAAAGATAGAGGGGTATTTAGTTTGGAGAAACGAAGGCTCAAATTTGCCATGCAATTTGTGTTCAAGTATATAAAGGGCTCTCTGATGGGGAAAGATTGCTTTTCTTACAAGCCTACAGTGGAGAATTCGAATTAATGAATAAAAGCTGCGGAGAGGCAAATTTTCAATACAATATCGGGATGTATTTTATTACCACTGAAATTATCCAGAGATGAAACGGGCTGCTGGCAGGTAGCAGCAAGCTTCCTTCCTGAATACTGGAGGTATTCAAGCTCAGCTTAAGTTGTAGAATAAATTTGAGCATCAAATGAGATCTTAGACTAGATGTCTGCTTCCTAATCCTGAGATTTTGTGACTATTGTGAAGTCGTTTCCAACTTTTCTCTCTTTTGACCTATTTGCAGCATAAGCCATCACTGTGTTTATTTTCTTGTTTTGTCTATAAACAAAAGTAATAATGGTCATTAGCAAAAATGTTAAGGAATACCGAGTGTACAAATGTCTAAGCCCTCCCAACTCTTCTACTCAAGTCATCACGGCTGACAGCTTGAGTTGTTGGGTGGATATGTGAATATCCTTCTGTCTGGCTGTATATCCATCTGTACTAAAATGGACTTGCACTCCATCTGCTTCTCTGCAACTTATTTTTTGCTCACCATGGAATAGGATGGGCTGCCTTCCAGGTCAGTATATGTAGTTCTACTTCTGTTTTGATGGCTGCATAGAATTCCATAGTTTAAATTAGGGGTAGGAGAACTTTACTTTAAGGATCAGAGAATAAATATGTTTGACTTTGTGGTCTCTATAGGATCTGTCCTAACTACCCAACCCTGTCATGTAGCATGAAAGTAGCCACAGACAATACAGAAATGAGTGCATATGCTTGTGTTCCAATAAATATTTATTTATACTAATATTTGCATGTCATAATTTTCATGTGTCATGAAATTCATGTGTCATTCTTCTGATTTTTTTTGCAACCATTTAAAAACACAAAAACCATTCTCAGCTTGGAGCTGCACAAAAACATGCCATGGGCAAGATGTGGCCCATGGGCTGTGGTTTGCCAATGCCCCATATACATCGTTAGGCAGGATTATTTGTTCTTCACATCTTGTGTGCCCTTCATGTGGAGTGAGTGCCATTAACATAAGAACCTGTCGTCTTCACCTCCCCCCCCCCCCCCAGTAACTGCCCCCAAGGATGTGGAGAGACTTGATGTGATTGGATATCTCAACCGAACCACAGTAGCTTCTCTCTTCCACTGCCTTTGCATTGTATTCAGGTGCTCAGCGGATTGAGTGAGTTTTCTTCCTTCTTGGGAGCCAGCTGTCTGCAGGGAGCATACACTGTTGTTTGTTCCAGGAGGAGGCCCCCCGAGACCAGCACTGCATGTTGGGCAGTCTGTCTAATTCTGATCATTAGTATGAGAATGTCCATTTGCTTTTCTTATTCAGATCTAAGCCACTTTATCCAATATCAACTTCATCAATAAAAAAGGTAATATTTTGGTCTCTAATCTTTCTTGCTTATTTGCCTTTTTTTCAATTGATTTAGACACAAACTAGACATATTACTTATTAAGTAATTTATTTAGCCATTCTTCACCCTTTCAATCCTAATGCTTTCTACTCTTCAGGTTAACCATTCATGATCTATTCTGTGGACTGAGTCTTTATTCTTTGTTTCTCATGCCATGTAAAAAAGGGACATGTCTTGTGGGTCTTCTTTAAAAACTCTCATAGGTATCTGTAGAGATGACCGATATAGTCTCCATACCCTCATCTCTTTCCTCTTCTAGATTTGTTGCCTGCTATTACCAGCTTAATATTCCTACAGCATGGCTTTGAGATGTCAGATACATCGTATGTTTGCTCAGAAACCTTTAATGAATCTCTATCAGTCATCAGATAAAGAATAATTCCTTAGATGACATTCAAAGCCTTCCATATTTTGACCCTTATTTATTGTTCTAGTTTTAACTTTCATTATTTTAAAAAAGTGTTAATATGTGTGAAATGTTTATAATAGTGCTTGGCATATAATAAACCCTCAACACATGTCAGCTAAATTGTTCCATTACTCACACACACTCCAATCACTTTCCAATCACAGTGACAACTTACTATTTCCTACACAACTTGTTTTTATCTGCATTTCCCCTTTTATTCAAGCCATTTTTTAAGCCGTCATCTGTGCCAGATGAAATCTTATCCAACCTCCAAAGCCTCCCCAATGAACCTTCTTCTCTGTGCATTATAATCTTACACTTTCAGAAACCTTAATTCAGCACATAAGCTCAATAAATGGTGAGTTCCTATGGAGCACTGTATGAAGGCCCTGTGACCTTCAAGATGACAATTATTTTTTAAAAAGATTTTTATTTATTATTTATTTGTGAGAGAGAGAGCAAGAATGAGGGCGACGCAGGCTCCCTCCTCCGTGGGGCTCAATCTCAGAACCCTGGGATCATGACCTGAGCTGAAGGCAGATGCTTAACCAACTGAGCCACCCAGGTGCCCCAAGATGACAATTATGTGGTAGAAACTGACACTGAGCAAAAAGTTGCTAGAGAGCGTGTGATGGCTAATTTTATGTGCCAACATGACTGGGCTAAGGGAAACCCACGTAGCTTGTGAAACATTATTTCTGGGTGTGTTTGTGAGAGTCTCTGGAAGAAATGAACATTTGAATAGCAGACTGAGCAAAGAAGATCAGCCTTACCAGTACAAGTGGACATCTGTCACTCAATCCTCTGAGCACCTGAGTACAATGCAAAGGCAGCGGAAGAGAGAAGCTACTGTGGTTTGGTTGAGATATCCATCTTCTCCTGCCTTCTTCATCTCCATCCTCCTACTTCTTGGGCTTTTGGACTCAGACCAGTAGTTAAACCATTAGCTCCCTCATTCTCAGGCTTTTGGACTTAGACTGAGTTACACCACCAGCTTTCCTGATTCTCCAGCTTGCAGACAGCAGATCATGGGACTTCTAGGTCTCCATAAATGTGTGAGCCAATTTCTATAATGACCCACCTCTTATGTCTATCTCCATATAGTCTGTTGATTCTGTTTCTCTGGACAACCTGACTAATACAGAATGTTAGATGCGAAATAATATAAGTGATTTCAAGGTAAAGTTTTGTAAATAGCAGGGAGTGATTCACAAATTACTTTAATGAATATTTATTGAATGTTTACGAGGTGGCATGTCTCATGCCAGGAACTCCCTCATGGTTAAAAGTAGAACTGGCCTTGTTCTCATAGGAATTTACCATCTGCAGAAGGAGAGAGACATTAATCAATTAACCTCACATATAATATAAAATTTAAACTTGGGCAAATGTACTGAGGGAAATGGATGGGTTAGCGATGTGTTTTAGAGGGTAGTCAGCAACACAATAGATGTGGCTGCCCCCTTCACTGCATCCCCTATCGGGGCTTTGAAGGAGGAATTGGGATTCAGCAAGTAGGCATGTGGGAAGAAGGGATTTCAGATTAAGGAAATAATTTATGCAACTGCATGGAAATAGAGTATACTGAGTCAGCAGTTGCAAGTTGTTTAGTATGGCCAAGATGGAAGGTACGGGCACATGGTAAGGAATGAGTCAGGAGAGGGAGGTAAGGATGACCAGATCAGGAAGGATCTTGTATATTATTCTACGGATATTGGGCTCATCGTGACGGTAGCAGGAAAACCCTGAATAACTTCAAGTAGAAGAGTTACATGGCAGTTGGGTGGAAAATGGACGATGGGGGTGGGTGGGGATGGGACAAGTGTGGAAAAAGAGAGACCACTTAGATAATTACTATAAAATCCCAGAAGGGAGATGGTGAAGGCCCGCTTGGATCCTTGGGCATTGAGATCCTGAAGTTACCCTCATTAAATGTTTTTAAAATGAGGGAATGATTCCGTTCTTGTACTTTGCCAAGTCTGGCTTTTGGAATCTAGGTTTTCAGACTGGTTCGTTCCGAAGATGGGTTTCCATGATTATTTATGTTTGTCTCTTCCAGATGCAGACCTCAGAAAGGATTTGAACGCAAGCTGCTTATTTGGGAGATGATCCTAGGAAATGTTGTTAGGAGAGTGGAGAAGTAAAACAGTGACAGAAAAGTATCCAGTAAAGAATGTATTAGAGATGAGATTAGTGCCGTGGGCAATTGAGATTCAATCCCTCTAGGGATCCCTGGGTGACAGTACAGACCATGCATCCCAGCATGATCCCATCTAAGGCTAGTGAAGCTTGTGAATTTATTCAAAATTCTATTATGACTTGAGGGCTAGCTCATCGGATCATCCCCTTTCAGGAAGAGTGGGCTCCAACCTTCAGATGGAACCGTAGGCAGTGGGAAGTCAACGGTATTTCTCTAGACTTCAACCTAGATTTGTGGTTTCAAGTGAAATAAGTCTTTGAAGTGATCTGAGAAATTCCAGGCACATTGCAGGAAACTTCTGGGTGTCACAAGAGACGTTTTGTTTAAATGTCTGGCAATCTATCGCACGGACTCCACTGAAGTATTTAACATAGGGTACCTCTCTGGCTCATCTAACGTCTACAGTGTATGGAGATCAGTAGTGGGAACATTACAAAGGCATGTCTTCTGGTGGGAGAGGTCTAAAGGCAGAACACGAGGCATAGAAAGAACTCTCACAGATTACATGTCATTTAGAAGAAGTCATTGTGCACTCATTTGCAGATGAGAGAACTGAAGAAAACTAAAGCTTGCAAGGTAAAGTGGTTTGCCCAGTATCACGTAGCGTATCAGTTATCTTTTACCACGATAATGCTGCATAATAAAACCCACGAACCAGGCCCAGTGCCTTAAAATAGTGTTTATTTAGTTCCCCAGTCTGCGGGTTGATGATTTAGGCTGGACTCAGCTGGGCGGGTCTTCTGTTCTGAGCTGGGCTCAGTTACGTGCATGGACAAGAACTGACTGTCAGCACTTTGGGATTGCTTTGGCTGGGATGACTAGCAGGCCTCAGTCATGCTCCCTTTGTCTTCCATTATCTTCTAGGCTAGGCCTGGCAAGTGCTCATGACAATGGCTGAGGGAAAGAGCACAACCTGGAACATGCAAGCACTTTTTAACTCTCTGTTTTCTACATGTCTGATAACAAGCTGTTGGCCAAAGAAGGTTGTATGGGTGGGACCACAGTCAGAACCTGGACACAGAAGGGGTGAAGAATGGAAAATTAATGTAATCAACCCACCAACTTGGCCAGCAGGTGTCACCTGAGGTTTCAGCCTGAAGTCTGGCGGGCCATTTGTGGTGTGCCATGGTGCTTTGTAAAAGGAAGCCCCATGTCATCTGAGATGGGCCTAGAAAATGTCATCACTGGCTTCAGAGAAGGTTCATTTGTTTAATCCTTTGCATGTTTGTATTGTTTCCAGTTCACCCTCTGACCCAAGATGAATTTGACTCAATTTTTCAATTTTCATCTTTTGTTTTGTAAAGAGAGAACTGGTGAGGAGACTAGAACCCCCAAGGCCATTTTTGCTGATCAGAAACTTAATTCAGTGACCACTAGACAAGAAAACCTTCATAAAGGACCATGGTGGATGTGTGTAGTTTTATCTTTTCACAGTCATTTTGATAGTTCTAAGAGGAGGGATAATGAGATGACTATGGTCTATTTGCATTTAAAAGGACTTTCCTAGAGTTCAGTATAAAAGGTCAGAAATGTTTGTCCACCAACCAAGCTAGTGTGGCTAAGGAGGGCTGAGATTGTCCCCGCTGCCCTGGGAGCCTTGATTGAGGAATGCATTCTTCCTCTTCCTTTCAAAGACAAGTTGTGACCAACTCTTTGTGACCTGGCAGGAGAAAAGAACAAGATTTGACCTCCTTTTGTTCCAACAATAGCCTGTAACTGCCTCATTCCATTGTCTCAACGTGCATCATCTGTCACTCATCGACTCTCCTTCAGGACAGAGCTGCATTCTCCTCCTGTTATCGCTTTGCTATGTGGTGTCCTTTTTCATCTGGTTTCGGAATTTAAAGGGGGGAAAAAAAGGACCATGAAAAATGTGTAAGTTGGATGCTATTCATTCACTTATTTATAAATAAATGGAAACTGACAGGCACCTCTTCAGAAAATGTTTACTATATGGACAAGTGTTGATGACATGGGCTGAAAGACACAGTCTGGTGCCACCAGGACCAGCTGCTCCTTCTCTAGTTCCCATTGTGTAGCCTCGCGTTCGTTTTGGCTTGGCCCATGCATTTGCAGCCTGCCTTACATTGTGTCTCCAGGATACTTTATCTCTGGCACTGTCTGCCAGAGACAATAGATGGGCCTTTTGACCAGGCCTGAAAGCTTGGGCTTTGTGCGCTCTTGATCCCCGGCGTTACCACTGCTTACATAATGGACCTTGCCTGATGCCAACGGGCGCATCTGCTGTTGGCCCAGTAACTTTGCTTCATGGAAATGGCACTCGTTGTTTTTTTTGGGTCCTCATGCCGCTGTGCTGACATTTGCTAAGCTGGACAAATGTTTTTGTTTTCAGTGGAGAAGAAACCCTGCTCGTTGCTTAGATGGGGGAGCAGTGGCTCAAGCCGTTAGATTTATAGTAGATCTCAAACTGGCTCAACTCCTAGATCCTAGGTGAGCCCTCCTCAGTGCTTCTCAAGGGGCCATCTGGGAGGCTGCTGGGGGATTGGTGGTTGGGTTCCTTAGATTGGCGGCAACCCCTGGGTGAGCTTTGGGTCTTACAAGCCTGTTACACAGCACCAACAAAAGAGTGAAGTCTTTGCCTATCAACCAACCAACCAACCACCATATATATACTTGCTTCTTGCATGCAGAGCTCTGTGTCGAGGTCTGGAAATGTAAAGGGGAATTGGTTAAATCCTTGCTTTAGAGGTCTACAGCTTGATTCAGGAAATTTATATATATACACACACACACACACACACACAAATTACACACGCACACACGCAGAAGGTATTATTTATCGCATGGGGGCGGAATTCAGAAAGGGGAGCTCATTGTGAGCGGAAATGTCTGGGGAAGACTTCCTCAGGAGAAATGAAATTTAAACCGAATGTGAAAGACTAACTGATACATTGAGGGTTGAGTGAACCCAGATGGATAAAAACACATAGTCATAAACAGAGCTATTCTTGGACATACAATGGTTGCTTCAGAAACTGAAACACCCTCTGCCTTTGCACACCACATTTTTAATCCACAGGATGCACCGTGTCAGTGGTGTTTATTTGCGGTATCCTCCAGAGACCTCAGGGGCCGAGGACTTACATTTATTAGCCGCCTTCTGTTTGCCACGCGCTGTGCTATCTGCTTTACGTATGTTATGTCATTTTGCTATCTCGCAGTCCTGGGAGTCAGGCCCTCTTGCTCCTATTTATAGACGAGGAGACTCAGGCTCAGAGAGGAGGGTCAATCACTTGGCCAGGGCTCATGGTTTTTCAAGTGACAGCTGTGTGCATTATTTATACACAGCCAATAGTTTACTCAATTTTTAAGGTAGTCAGGAGAGTAGAAAAATACAATATCGATATCATTTCTAAACAAATATTTAAAATGCTGCCTGTGAGGGAACACATTGTCAGGAATCACAAAAACGAATTAAGTGGAAAAAAGAAAAATAACAGCAAAAAGAAAACAAAACAGTCGATGTGTATCCTTTTGGGACCCAAATGCACAGAGTATGTCATGTAGCACGTGGAAGCAGGATGTGTGTGTGTGTGTGTGTGTGTGTGTGTGTGAGCGTGCGCACATGGTGTTGGGGGCTGTAGTCTTCTGAATTTGGCACATTGCACATTTTTGGTACTTACTAATGGGGTCGATGTGTGATATATTAGAACTCAGCTACGAAATGATGAAGAGCAGTCCCACTCAGACTCTCAAGGTGATGGATGTTCTATAGCTAAAATATTGCTTTGGGAAAACCAGAATAGAGCCACTGCACCTAAAATAATGAGCCAAAAATATAAGGGGAAAAAAGAGAAAATGGAGACGCAGGGCAAGGCAGAACATTCGATGTGAGTGACGGCTCTCAGATTTTCCTCTGTGGGTTGTACTCAGTTCTGGACCGTCTGTTCTTCTTGTAAAGTCGTGGCCCTTTCACACTCTTGGCCCCCCAGCCTCTGCTGGGCTCGCGGGAACGGAGTCATGGCGGTTCCCTCACGGGAACCCAGGGCAATGGCTTGGCGGGGTGACGGACAGGGGAATGTCATGATGTGACTTGCACAAGCAGCTGCTTGCAGACTGTAATTTTGCCTGGTGTCCTTTAGCTATTCTTGGTAAATTTCCAGAAGATAATCCCTTACAGCAAAGCCCCCATTTCTTCCCTGACCCTTGTTTGGAAACATCACCTGGCCCCATAGGTCTTGGGCCTGTGTGTTGGGCTCCTACACAGACCGGTGGAAGTGAGCCTCCTTGGGGGCTAGAGCCGGGGCTCGGGGGAAGGTGACTTCATCTCTCCTATGCCGCCCTTTCAAGTATTTGTCCCCTTGGGAGCTTGCTGAAAAGTAACTCAGCCCAAGTGTTTCTCTTACCAGGACCACCTGACTTTCTAATCTATGTCAGGCTGTATTTTGAGGAAAGAAATGGCCCGACTTCTGTATGAAAACTTTGTCATGGGGACAGAGGACCCAGGCAGAGAAAAGTACACCTCACAAATTGATACCTTAATGAATGATACAGTGAAGTCTCATATAATTGCCACTTGGGGCAGGGAATCAAACATGGCCAGCGCCTCAGAAGCTTGCTCAGTGCTCCTTTCCAGCACACCCACCCTTGTTCTCTCAAGAGGGCCCTGCTCTGACTTAATTTGGTAATCACTTCCGTGTGTGTGTGTGTGTGTGTGTGTGTGTGTGTGTGTGTCCGTGTGTGTGTTCTGATCATTTCAACCACAAACACTGCAGTTTGGAAACTGACAGACTCTTTAGGCCTTTGGCCCCCTTGAGCTTAACAAGGAGAGGCCCCATAATACAGGCTGGGAGGCTGTGTGGCCGGAGACGTTGGCCTCGGACAAGGCTGGGGGAAATATCTGCTTTGCCTTTTTCTAGCTGTATGGCTCCAGCACATCCCATAGACACTGTCAAGCTCAGTTTCCTTATTTATGCCGTTGGAATAACAAACCAGCCCACAGGGCTATTCTATTGGAAGTGAGGTGACACACACATGAAGCCACTTAATGTGCTGTCAGATGCCTGGTTGTGCTCAGGTGCCCTTCTTGCTCAAGAGGAATTATGAGACATGCCATCTGGTGACTTAAAAATGACTTCCTTTGCTGCGGCTGCCCCCATGAAAGCTTCTGCTTCCATCTCTGCCCCAGACGAGGCTGTCTGGGTTGTGCGAAGTGATCCTTCGCTCATCCATTCCCTCAGTGCACCGGGGTGGGTGTGTGGAGGGATTCGCACACCACCTGGGAAGTGGTAGTCATGGGGTAAGTGCTGGCAGAATGAATGGTAAGCGAAGGGGTCCTTTGCTCTGGCCCCTTCTCTCCGACTTTATCATCTGGTAGAGGAGGTAAGACGTACACAAAGGATGAGGAAAGCATCGTGAGGAGGCCGTATGGGGCCTTCGTTGAGAGTTCCAGCCCAACTGCTCCACTTATTAACTGAGAACTCGGACAATTTATTCGACAGTCTCTGCTCAAGTTTATCCACCTGTGAAATGGGGCTAAAACAGGTAACTACCTCATAGACTTGTTGTGAGAGAGAAATGAGAAGAATAGGTAAAGTGCTCACCGAGGAGGAGGGCACCCTGTTAAGCCTTGATGAAATGTGGCTGGTGGGGTGCCTGGCTGGCTCAGTGGGTTAGGCGTCTGCCTTTGGCTGCGGTCATGATCCGGGGTCCTGAGATCGAGCCCACATTGGCCTCTCTGCTTGGTGTGGAGTCTGCAGCTCCCTCTGCCCCTTACCCCACTCGTGCTCTTTCTCTCACTCTAACAAATAAATAAGTAAAATCTTTAAGTGGGATTGATATTCTTACCGTTATTTTTATGAGTGACAAAATGCCAGGAGAATTTGCAGAAAAGGTGAGGTAGACAAAATATCTGAGGGGAAATTTTTAGAAACTTGTCGGGAGAAGAGCTTATTTGCGCTGAGCTTTCCACCTGTGTAGGATTTAGATTTCACTTCTTTTCCAGCTTTGGGTACTCAGAGGTGCAGCCCCCACACCTGAGTTGTTCTCGCCCCACCTTCCATGCCTGACTAACCCTTGCTTGTCCCTTCATGTCATTTTGCTCCAAGAAGGCTTTCCCTGATCTGCCTGCCAAGGTTAAGACAGTTGGTCATAAAACACTCAAAAGCACTACATGCTTGGTTTTTAGAGCACTGATTGCAATATGCAATATTTAATGTTAATTATTGTTTAAATTTCTAACTGCCCCCCTGCCCCCCGATTCTCAGATTCTTGAAGGAAGTGCTTGCAGCTTTCTTTTTTTCCACGACTGTATCCTCAGTGCCTGTAAGCACAGTGCCGAGCCTGTTGTAGACCCCCGGAAATACTTGCTGAGTGATTTCATGTGTATATAGAAGTGGGGGAAGTCCTCTTAGGAAAAGGAACAAATAAACAGAGTGAAGCCCTGTGGGAGCCCTCGGGCAAATTAACGCGCCCTACTGTGTGACAGCAGTGAGCTCAGTGGTCTCTTCCTTCTGTATTTTTCTTTGTATCTCTATTCAAGAAATAAAATGTTTCATTTCCAAGAACACTCTTCAAATCTCTGAGAGTTGCAGGTGCTCTTGCAAATCACCTTTGGTTAGTTCTGCTTGACTTTCTCTCTTTCTCATGTCAGAGCAAGTGACTTTACTGAAAGATTTATTTGCTCCTTTTTTGGAGAAAGACACGGCCCTCAATCTGGAGGATTTAGTCAGTCCCTGCGTCCTGTCAATTAGTTCTAATTTCCTCTCTTTTTGCCACGGTGTCATCAAATGCATGAGTTTTGTTTGTTTGTTTGTTTGTTTTTCTTAATGACCCACAGATGTTTCCTGGTACTTTTCCTCCCTCTCTCCCACTCTCCTACTCTCCCTCTTTGTTTTCCTCCCTCTCTCCTTCCCTTCCTTCCTTCCTTCCTTCCTTCCTTCCTTCCTTCCTTCCTTCCTTCCTTCCTTCCTTCCCTCTCTTCTCTCCATCCCAATAGAAGAAAGAATATCCCTCTTTATGCACATCTACCCACCCTGTATCTCTGGAAAGCTCTAAGGGCTTGGACGACCATCTTCCTTTAATGATTCCTCATTTATAGTTTTGGCATTCTAAGACTTGTGCATTCTAAGCATTGTGAAAATGGGAAATAATAGACATTTCGCAGGGCACAGAGGCTAGTGGGGTCCATCAGAGCGAGGGTTAGGCTGGGGAAGCTGTGGGCTCCTGAGAGGGAGTGAGAACCTGATAGACTCCTGACTGGTGACCTTACCTGCAGAACCCCACCACACCTGCTAGAGATTCATGCCGCTGCACTCAAAACCATTTGCTGAGCTCTCACTGTGTACCAAACATGGTGCTAATCACACAACCGTATTTCTCGAGGTACATATTATCATTTCCCGTAATGGATGCCATTGGCGCCCTGCCCAGATCCCCTTTACTGCCATTCACCCATTCCCTGGCTGCCCCGAGAAATGGCTGATTAACCATTTACTGCCACATCCTGGGGGATCAGAAGGGGTGGCTTCCCTTGGCCAATGGAAACCGCCTCCCCACCCAGACCTTGGCCAATGCCTGACTGACCTGGGGGATACAAAAGGCCAGTTGCTTTATCTCAAGGCCGGACTAACTGATGTAATTTATATTTCAGGGTTTCCTTGTTTGGCTTTTTCCTGCCCCGTCCTGCTTCACTCACCCCATTCTCTGGAGAATACTCTCTCAATACTTTGCTTGAACAGAAGTCTCCAACTCAAGTTCTACTCCTAGGGAATCTGACCGAAAACACCCCCCCATTTTATAAGAGTGAAGAAATTTGAGCTCAGAGTGATTGAGTTGTTTGCCCAAATCCCACAGAAGAGTAGGAATACAAAGTCCAGTTCCATCTGACTCTGTTCAATTATCATCTGATCATTCCTCCCAATGTCAGTTTTGATCAACCAGTTTCCCCTCCAAGGGGACGTGGAAGTCTCCTGTCCAGGTCGGCAGCTCGCTGGGTTCGAGTCCCGACCTGTAGGGCCAGGAGGCTGGGATCAACCAGGGGGCAGGTGAGTGGTCTTTACACACTAGTGCTCCCCGCCCCCCAACTGGGGATCGGGGATCCTGCTATGCTCCCACTCCGCACCCCAGACTAGGGTCAGTTGGCAAAGCTGTATCCATTGATACAAGGCTGTAGAAGAGTCCCTACCGTCAATGAGCACGGTCAGGAATGTTACAGAGTCTGCAACATAAGTCCGCCGCGGTTCAGCAGGGCAAGGAAGTGTTTGCACGGAATGCTAACAGAACTCCTGTTGAGAAACACTGTGAGGTGTTCAGGGTCAAAAAGTAAGCGAGCCAAACGCAGTCATCAAGTCCAAAGGGCAAGGGGATGAGGAGAAAGGCCGACAAAGCCATGCAGGGACTAGCCGGGCAGCTCCGGGGCTGGAGCCGGCCGAGCCGAAAGAAAGGGAGCGAGTGTGGCAGCTGTGCCCCCCGCTTGCTCGGCTCAGCCTCAGCTCCGTGGGCCCCGGAGAGGCAGGGCGACTTTAAAAGTTCAGGACAAAACGAAGAGTCGGGATGGATGTCATGGGAGCCGGGAAGAAAGAAACTATGTGACCTTAGAGTCACTGTTCATTTATTTCTCCCAACAAACAGGCAGTGAGCACTTTCTGGAGCTGTAGCGAGTGCTAAGAAAACCCAAACACCAGAGGATTGGACTCCAGGCAATGCTAAGAAGTAGGTGCCGTAATGATTTGCTGTATTTGAATTTTGGTTGCCCCTCAGTTGACCCTTATCCTATGTCGGCATTCTTGACCTTATAGGTCTTGCCAGGCAGGAGGCCATCTCTCACGAGAGAGGCTGAAAGTGCTGGATATCGACTTCCTCACCTCCCTCGCAGGCCGGCCTGGATTGCCCTCCCGGAGTTTTACTTGGGCAGTTGTTACCAAAGAGTGGAGAGAGAGAACAGCGGTAGCTTTTTGCCCAACGAATAGCATTCATCTGGTGCTCTTTGGGGCCTTGTTTCTAGCCACACAGATCTAGAGTCTGGATCTTCAGGCTTCTGGGAGATTCTGGGAACTACTCAACAACCTTAGAATAAATTCTTTTCTTGCTCAAATCAGCCATAATTAGCTTCTTTTGTGGGCCGATAGGAAGCCCTACTGCATACCAGTTGTTGGGAAAACAAACATCCCTCAGATGAAGGTCCTGTGTTCTCCGTCTGGATAAGGAACAGGATCCCCAGTCACGCTCAGGGAGTGCTGCCGTGTGGGGAGAACCAAGAGCCTAGGAAGCCTGAGACGGAAAACAGTGAATAATAACCTGTATCACGGTCAATTTGTTGGGGAGGCAAAAGGGCCAGGGAAGCCAGTGTCAGATATTAAAAAAAAAAAAAAAAAAAAGATGAAGGGAGAAACTCATGGACATTCTGTTATGAAGAGGTATAGACGTGAGGCACATCCAGACCAGCTTGATTTTAGGAGGGTAAATGCTGCGAGCAGGGATTGCAGAGGGACAGGGCTGCAGAGGGACAGGGCTACAGCGTGCCGGTTTCCCGGGCTCACATTCCTCCTTGCTTCCCTGGGAAAATAGAAGACAAAGAGCTGTGTACCTAGCAGTCAAACTTCTGGCCCCGTTTACCAAGGATCCTGAAGTTCCCAAAGGTTGTTTTATTTCGTCCACTGGAAGGTTGAAATCCTACGATTTACAGTAGACAAACCAGCCTACTATGGTTTGTGCTATCTTGGGTAAATTAAATAGAATTTCATTTTAGGGAGGTGGGGGAGGGAATGAGTTCAATGCTCGATTTCCCTTTTACTACGTCACTGTCATTCATTGAGCACCGCTTCCATGCCGGGCTCTTTCCATGTAGTATCTAGAATCTCCAACACAACCCTCCGGGCAGGGAGTATGGGGTTAGTTTTGCAGGTGAGGCCTAATGATTTGGCCAAGATCACAGAGCTCGTCAGTGAATAAAAAATTTGACCCCATGTGAGTCTGGATCCAACCTGACCTGTTTTCCATGACACACACCACGGTGCCTGTTTCCCAGATACAGTAAATCAAGAAATCATGCGTCTGACCTTAGGGATAATATGCCCACTGATCCATCTTAAGTTTGTAACTCATTCCTGGCTGGTGTGCCTGAGATACGTATCAAGCACTCTTAAGGTGTTAAGATCAATTACATAATCAGGAAAGATCAGTGGAGACTAGGTCTTTCTGACTTAAAAACATTCTATGATTAAGACACTGGATTGTAAGCCCGCTTTCAGGCCTGATTTCTCTGAATACGGATGAGTTTGGCTGGTGGGGGAACGCTGCTGATAGCTGGAAGAGCGTTGTCCTGAGATCAGAGGCACAATGGTGGGCCTGTGAGCTCAGATTTGCCAAGCCCTCACTGCTGCTCCCGGAGGGCAAGAGGGCAAGCTCTGTGAGCAAAGCAACCATTAACAGGATTGGTCATGATAATACTTGACAGTTTTGAGTGCCTACCATGCATTAGCACTGCGAAGCATGGGCTTTAGTTCTCTGTACAAACCTATGAGGTACCACTGTTTGAGTGAGGAAACAGACTCTGGCAGGTTCAGCAACAAGTTAACATCACCCAGACAGCAGGTGGACTCTCTGGGGTTTGAACCCAGAACTTTCTGCCTCGAAAGCCCAAATCTAAGGGTTCCTGCAATATTACCATAGATAATAAGCAGTTCAGCTACACCCATGAAGAGTTACTTTAAAGCCATTACCCATTTATTTAACAGTGATTGACCAAGGCCTATTTTAAGATGAACAACTTCCTCCAGGGGCACTTGGGTGGCTCAGTCGGCTAAGTGTCTGCCTTTGGCCCAGTTCATGATCCCAGGGTCCTAGGGTCGAGCCCCGCATCAGGCTCCTTGCTCAGCGGGGAGTCTGCTTCTCCCTCTTCCTCTCCTTGCCGCTCTCCCTGCTTGTGCCCTCTCTCTATCGAATAAACAAATACAATATTTTTTTAAAAAGGACGAACAATGTCCCCCTGAACAAAAGAGAGATGGCCTCTGCTTTCATTGTAGAAGAGAAAAAAAATTGAATAAGTTCACAAATAAACATATAATTATAAAGCATGCTCTGTGCTACAGTGGAAAGGCACAGGGGTGGGAGAGCAGTAGACCATGGCATGAGGGGACCTAATCTAATCTACCAGACCAGGGAAGATTTTTTTGGAAGCAGTGGCAATTGAGTAAATACCAGAGGGATTAGTGTAGTTGACCAGGAGGAAGGGAAGGGGAATGGGAGAAGAAAATTATTGGAAGCATAAAGGACCTGTGCAAAGGCCCTGAAATAGGAGGAAAGAGTTTTTAGTCTGTGGTCATTAGACACTACTGGCCTGTGGGATAAATTTAGTTTGTAGCTATTTGTTTTGGCTCACAGATTCTCCTGGAAAAATTTGAGCCTCCAAGAGGAAATGTATAAATATTCTGACTTGAAGCTCTTCTCAAAAAATCCTAGGACCTGGCAACCCTTGGCCCTCAGGGCTTCATGCAACAATGACAAACGTGGAGCCGAGTGTGTGAACCCCTTAGCTGGGGCGCACACTCTCCCCTCCTCAGCGCTCCCGCTCTGTGGTGTCTTCCCATCCCCTCAGCTACCACTTGTCATCCTGCTCCCACTGTTGCTTTTCTTGCAGTGGAGTTTTTCTCTGTATCCCTGTCTTGACCCCGAATGAAAGACCGAGAAAACCCTGTGCTTTTCCTCCAACTCGGAGTCTGCCACTCAGGTGCCCGTGGGCATTTAAATTCCCCCCACTCCTACCTCGGAGGAAAACGGTGACTTTTTTCTCAGCGCAAATGACCGCAAATACTTAGTGAGAATAGGATGTACTTTAGACAACGCAAATCCCACCTCCGCGGTAGGCATGGAGAACTGAAGATTCGATTGATTTGTAGTCAAATGTGTACAAAATGCTGGTTCTGTGCTTCTAAATGTCATCATACTGCACCAGTTTTTAATTGTTATTCAATTTATTAAGCATTTCTACTACACTAAGCAAAATAGATCATAAGATAGTCTTGCTCTGGAGACAATATGTTTACCCATTCCTTCCTTGGTCAGATAAATTAATCTTGCCATCTCCAAACCACTGCTCCTTACATATCAGCAAGATGGCAAAAAATTAATTTTGATTTTTTTCTAAACATTTATAAACATTTTTTAATTTATTTTTTATTATTTTTATTTTTTTTAAAGATTTTATTTATTTATTTGACAGAGAGAGAAAGCACAAGCAGGGGTAGTGGCAGGAAGAGGGAAAAGCAGGTTCCCTGCTGAGCAAGGAGCCCGATGCGGGGCTGGATCCCAGAACCCCGCATCATGAGCTAAAGGTAGGGATCATCACCTAAGCTGAAGGCAGACTCCCAACCAACTGAGCCACCCAGGCGCCCCGTACATTTATAAACATGTTACGTAATACATACATCTCCGGCATGGTGTAAGGACTTTAGGCTGTGATGCAAGAAAACACTGCTCTCCACGGTTAATCCGTTCCTGAAAGACAGGGTGTAAGTCACATCACATGTTCAGAGCACGAGAGAAACTCATTGGGGGAACTTGCGATGAACCCTTGTGCAAAGCAGAGAATTTGAATGTCATCTGCAAAAATCCTTCATTGATATATCCTTTTTGTGAAAACAGTGTATTCTGTTAAGATCTGATTAAGTACATATGCATCAACTATGTGGCATGATGCTGAAAATGTCCGTTTCCTTATAGGTCTCTAAAATTAGTCAGTTTCTATTTGTGTTTGCCTTTTCCCTCCTGGTCTACGGTTTTCACCTCACTTTCATTCTCTCTTGTCCATATATTGTCAGTGACACTCAGCCCTGCTACAAATCAAATCTTCAGCTCAAACTCAACCAGCAGAGGGTACTGTTTGAGCATTTAAGTGGACTTCTCATCTTTGTCCTAGCAATCCAAAGAGAACAGTATCTGAATAGCCAGGGACGATACTCAATAGGCAAGGTCTGCCAAGATAATATACATCAATGATCATGTCTCAGCATCATTTTGCAGGAAATTCCCTTTGTTCTCTGCTGCTCACAAAGGACATTCCATGCAAAATGCACCTGTAGCTCCTGGTGATAAATGGTTATGAAGGCAGATGAAGGGTGCTGGTAGTGGAACGCAATCTGCTTCCAATTTGACCAAGTCCTTATATTCACTTTAGGTTCAGGGTTCTGAATCAAGATATCAGCCCCATGTGTTCTCAGCTTGCTGGTGAATGATCATGAATAATTCCTGCAGTAGCAAATGACATAATAAAATAATCAGGCAGTCCGTGCACATTGTAAATCGATGAGCACAGATGTCTCCAAATGGAGGGGATATTTAAAGATACTTTACGTCTTGGGTTTGGAACACTCGAGCGTTTGTTAGGGACTGTTTATCAGAATAAAGTGAGCATCTCTCCATTCTTAAATCATGTTCAGCATTAAATATGATTAAGTATATTGTAGAAGAATACTTTGTCGCTTCGTTTTTACATAAACTTGATCAATTTGTGTATAGTGTGGATTCTGCATTTCTTGATAAAATTTATACACTTGGATTTTTATATTAATAATGTAAAAATTTTTATCGAAGCAAAGACTGCATATAACAACAAAAGTTAGAAGTGTTTATGCTGAAAAGCAATAGTTCCCTGTCCCACTCCTTATCGTCAGTGTCTTCTCAGAGGTGACTTTTAACTGTTTTAGCATTTCTTTTGGTTATTTACCTCTCTATCTCTAAACACTATTCTTGTACTGTTCATTCTCGGTCTCTTAGTTTTAGATATCATACATTGTCTTCCTAAGCTGATAGATGAGATTGTAACTCTATTAAGTCACCCGATAGCTCCTGGTAGTCATATCTCTGCTTCAGATATTTATTGGTTACCTATGCAACTTTAGATAAAATACTTATTCCTTTAATAATTGACAGTTTGAATCCCCATCTTTTTAGTTCTTCTTTCCCACTTCGCCATCCCAGTTATTGTAACCTGGACCCCTGCAATATTGAGGATATTAACATTGGCCTTCTGCTCTCTAATCAAAATTCCATCATCTTTGTCCATAGGTTGATTCTAAAATTGCACACCAATAAATGGTGTTTACATTGGGGCTTCATAGTGTTTACTGCAGTGTTACATAATATATTGTTTTGATACTTCTTGTACAGCTTTTAATTTTACTGGAGTTTCTAATTGCCTTTTTTTCTTATACTACCTGCCTTTCATGTGTTCTCATTTTTTTGGTCCATTCGGATATTTTGTTAAAATTTTTCCAGTAACTTCCTTCTTCTGAGCCTCTTCATCTTGCTACTCTTGTCTATAGCTGTTCTCTAATTGTCTTCTACACAGTGATCTTCTTGGTATTAGCTTTTTTTTGCTCTGTTCCTCATTTCTGGAACTCAAATCTTTTGCTTTCTTTGTTTACTTCTTTTTGCTGCAGTACATACTGGACAAAATTCCCAAGAAATTATATGTGCGATGTCACGGTCCTGATGTTTTGAATGTATGAAAATCAGCACATACAAGTGTGATCTATGTTCACACCTGAATAATAATTTAATTAGAAAATATAGTTTAAAAATAACTTCCCCCAGAATTTTAAAGGCATTGTTCCTTTTTCTTGACCCCCCAGGACTGCTGATGCGAAGTTTAATGCCAGATTGGTTCTCAGTCTTTGATAATCTGATTTTTCTTTTTTTAAAATTTGTTATTGAAGTAATTGACAAACAATGTTATATTCGTTTCAGGTGTACAACATATTGATTCAACAATTCTATACATTACTCAGTGCTCACCACAATAAGTGCAGCTACCCAATCTGCTTTTTCTTTCTGCTTTTTTCTTCCAGCAATAATCCCAGATGAAGGTCTTTTTACAGTCACTGATGTGCTATTCCAGTCTAAAGCCTTACGTCTTTCAGCTATCCCAAATTCTTTTTGCCATTCAAATGAACAATTTGTTTCCCTCCAGTTTTGTTACTTATTTTTCATAATTCCTACTAATTATCTATTGGTCCTCTTTGTTTGATCCTTTTGCCTATTTTTATTTTACATTCTGAGAGATTTCTTAATTATACATTCTAAAATTTTTCTTTTCCTTTGGTGATCATATATATTTTTTTAAGTCAAGTTTCCTTCTTTATCTGTTTGTTCTTTCTTCATAGTAGCCTTTTCTTGTCCAATGGATGCAATACATTCTTGGATCTTTTTAAGGATGTTAGAATTTCCGTAAAAACATCCGTTTTCATATTCTCTCTTTTTATTTTAGAATCAGAATTTCCTATTTGTTTATCTTTGTCAGAATCTACCTATTAGAGACTTTCTCAAATGTATGGAAATCGTTGGTTTTCTGTTCACCTTTTAGAGTGAAGAGAACATCATGACTGGGGTTATGATTTACACAGTGGTGAAATCAGCTATCCCATAAACAGAGATTTGATTGATTTCCCCTATTTTTCAGTCTTATGTGTCATTCCCACCCCTACTGTGTCTTAGTTTTCAGAACTCTGAGTATCTCAGTGGTTCTTCTAGGCAGCTTATCTCCATTTCTGTTACTACACCACCCCACCCTTCCTTTATTTTACTCTAAGCTAACCTCTTTGGGTGTCGTTCATCTGTTAGCATGTCTCCATTCACTTGTCATCTTCCACAAATTTGTTGAGATTTTTTTATCAGCTAATGACCACTTCTTACTCTTATTTTATCTTACGAGTTTATACTTATCGGATTCCTTTACTGACATTTTAATGGGCTTCTGGTTGGAAGAGAATCTAAATACATGTGCAAGACTTGACATCTTTATCTGGAAGTTCATGTCAGTTTTTGAAGGCACATTTGTATGACCGGAAATTTCTAGGTGTATATTCAGTACTTATTTATAGCCCACATCATTTGTAAACCTGTATTTTCAGTGGATATATTTAATATGTCTTTTAGTATGTGTCCTTTCTTTGGCTATGTTCTTAAAATTAGAAGGTGTAATAGCAAGTCAAACATTTGCTTAATCCTTTTGAGGTATATATTACTTCAAATGTTTATATTTGTTCTTTAAAATCACACTGTGGAATAAGTATTGCTATTTCATTTCGCTGATGAGAAACGGAGTTTCTGAGAGAGTCGAGTGACAAGCTTAAGATCATAGAGCTGGTGAGTGCTAGCCCGGTACTTAGATCCAAACTTTCCAGTGTTTTTCCTCCCAAGCCCCACCGTGTCTCCTACGTACTATTTGATAAAACCCAATAAGCCCAACAGCATAAATAAATAATTTAATCTGACTACAGAATAAATTTCTATTTCCATAGAGCTTCACGCGAAATGCTTAGTTTTTATCTTGATTGTACTCTTCAAATACTGTTCAAAGCTATTCCTGAATATTTGATAAGAATGTAGCATTCGTAAGTTCTCCTCTCAGTGAACTTATCGAGACCTTCCACTGATAAAATGTGTCATGTTGCATAAGGAAGAGCTGTTGTTTCAAAGCATCGGGAGCAGGGCCCAGGTAGAGTCAGACTATTCCTGTTGTCTTCAACTATTATATATCTTACTACATTTTAGGTCAGATAATCTGGCTCATGACATTCAAAACTGTATTAATTATGGGATTTTATAACGAGGTTATGCAGTATATGTTTGCCAATTGGGAAAGAAAGATAATTATTCTTGAATGTAGGTCACATTTAAGAAACTCTCTTAGGCCTAATGGGAACCATGTTTCCTTAAAAATCAAGAATTAATGACATTCAAGAGAATGGTATCTCTCTCATCCTCTCATCCTGTGACCTAATTCTTCTGGTCAGAGTTTTTTTTTGTTTTTTTTTGCTTTTTTTTTTGGTGTTTTTTTTTTGGTTTGTTTTTTACCTTTTTTTAGGTGGCTGTTCTTAGGAAGAGAAACTTGCATGATTTCCCATGGGGCGTTTTGGGCCATTTGGGGTAGGCACGGCTGAACTGGATCTTGTTGGTTGGGAGGAACTGGTGAATGAGTTATGACCAAGGCACACGTTGGCAGGCACACTTCTAGAGTTGATATCATTAGCAGATCATTCTAACTCCCCCTGAATAGTGTTTTGTGCTGACTTCTATATGAGAAGGAGATAAATGTGTCTATGATGTGTTTGTCTTAGTCTTTGGCCTCGAACAATTGCTGGTAGGTTCAGACTCTCTGTGTTTTCTTTTGTTTTTTATTTCCCCCTGAGCTCTTTTGGTTTCAGCATTACCAAATGGCAAATCTGAAGAACCCCATTTAAAATGGGAGTGACCTCCTTTCAAAACTAACAAGTTTGTTATAAGGATTTGACATAATTTTGTGGCATCTAAGGAATCTCTTGTACCTAAGGAGACATTTTAATTGAGGCATGAAAAAATGCTGTACTGACCAATTTCCCAATCTCTGCCTTGCCCCTCCCAGGCCCACTTCTCACCACCAGGAGAAAGGTGGTGGTGAAATGACAGACAGTTTAAATTTTGTTGCATGGTTGGGGCGTCTGGGTGGCTCAGTTGGTTGAGTGTCTGACTTTGTTTCAGGTCATGACCTCAGGGTCCTGAATTGAGCCCCTTGTCCGGCTCCTTGCTTGTGGGGGAGTCTGCTTGTCCCTGTCCCTCTGCCCTTCCCTCTGCTCATGCTGTCTCTCTCTCTCTCAAATAAATAAATAAACAAACAAACAAATAAATAAATAAAGTCTTAAAAAAATTGTTGCATGGTCAAAGAAGAAACAGTGCCATCCCTGGATTTCCTTGGAATGGTGGATGGTTTTACAAGATACGTAGCAAAATAGATCTCAGCAACCAATATCCAGAGTAAAGCTTTGATTTCACCACTATAATTTAAGTGATTTTGTGGTTTAACTTATGTTGGGGTTGTAGTAAATTTGCCTTTTGAAAGAGAGAGAGAAAAAAAGAAGAAAAATAAATGGAAAAAAAAGAGATAAAAGGGAGAAGAGATCTAAATTTTAGCTTACAATCTTATCTGGGCTGAGTTTTTGGTCAGTTTGAAATGTGTCTATGTTTGGTTAATGTTTTCATCTTTGCTTTACCTTATCGCTAATGGAATATTACAGTTACCCAGTAAGCTGATAAACTACTCCAAGGATGAATTTTATAGCCTGCATTTCTGTTTGTCTCTTTTCCATGTTTAGAGAATTAAGGTATTTGAACAAGTTGCTTTAAGGAACTAACAATGTTATAAAATGCACTGTACTTTAAGATATGGGGTGTTTTTCAGTGCGGACACCAAACCTTGGAAAGACACACGACACATGAAGAATGATCCGGGCAGTGGAAAGATCTAGGTACTGAAATAGCTCTCCCCATTGGATTCCCCAGCCCTTTCTTCCAGAAAATACGTTAGGGCTGATGCTTAGTTAGCCCATACATTTATTTATCTCCCTGTTTTTCATCCACCCCACCTCCCCGTGATATCTGTGTGAAACTGGCTTCCTCCAGCTGGTTTGCTTCTCTCCCTTGGCCTCTCCATGAAGCTTGCGTGGTGGTGACCGAACACAGCAATCGCCCACAGCAACCTGTGGATGAGATGGACGCATATCTTAGCTGCGTACTTAGGTCAAGAAACCAATCTTAGAATGAAGAATTGAGAAAACGTAGTTCTTCCGAGGTCTATTCAGACCCATCTAACTGTTAATTTCCCCTTCGGAGTTCTTTTGTGACGGTGCACGAGCGATGCGAGAATCCCTCAGGGTTTTGAACTTGATGTGAGTAAAGAACTCTGAGATCAGCGCTCTCGAACAGGTGTGCTGTGGTCTAGTAATCCAGCTGCTACTGGTCTTTGGGGTGTGGTATGTTTAGCTAATTCTTTTGAATGTGATTCTAACTGGTTGGCTCTTGCTAGTCTTTGTGGAAAAGATGTCATCTTCAGGCCAAGGGCACGTGAAGAAAATACTCCAGCTCCCCATGTCTCAAAGCAAGGACTTGATTCATATTTTTATGCAAGATTTATAAGCTGCTCAGACTGATCTCCACTCCAAGGTTGTGGCTGGAACCTAAGTAGAAACACCGCTTTTGTCCAGCGGGGCCTTGTTCAAGGTTGTAGTGTGGGATGAAGGAGAAGTAATGGATATGAGGCTGTAAAGACATGTCTACTTGCTGGGAGATCAGTCAGGTACTGACCCGATAGACCTGCCCCAATGATTTGTGGGAAGACATTCTTAAATGCTGGAGAAGAGTGAGACTTTTAATGGGGAAGGGTTGTGGCCTGCTGAGTCTCCTTAAATTCTTCTTAAAGCCCTGAGATGACTTGTTAGGGTGTGTACCTGAGAGAATAAATGCGAGTGTTTCTGAGACTCTAAGGCTCTGTAAATACGGGGCTTTTGGGTAGATCCCGAGGAATTTGAAGTAGGAGAAATGGCGGGGGGTTGAATAAGAGTACCACAGGGTGAAAGTCTAAATCTGGTGCAAGTTGAAGATTCTATCTTTCTCTATTTGAATCACGTTCAGTTTTGAAATTAGAATTGTGGGACCTTTGGAGAAAACTTTAGGCTCAAGAGCAAGGAGTCTGTTTTAATACTTAATATAGCAGTTTATTTCTATGAGGAGATGAGTAATTTTTGGATGATTTGGGGGGTTTTAGAACACTGTATTTGGTAACCCTATTGTAAACTTCTAGATATATATTTCAGTCCATAAAATAGCTACAACAATTTGGATTTTTTTTTCAATGTCCAGAGCCATTATGTGCTACAGCACTTGGAATTGACCCACAATGCTTCACAGTCCAAAACAATCTCTAGAGCCTGAACCCTGGGACTGATTCCAACAAAACAGTAGGTCAGCCCTGGAAGAGAGAAAAAAAATTGTTGCCTGATTGCCACAAATGGAAACGAGAGAAGAGGAATGCTTATCGGTGTCAATGATCTCCAAGTCTTATTATGAGTAAGGGGACAGTGAATGGGTGGAAGGGGAAATAGGTGCAGGGCTGACATTTACCCAGCACTTACTCAATGTCCCACATGTTATTAGATGCTTTAACTCATGTTATTTTTCATCTAGCCCTTGCTAAATCCTGAAAGTCTTATTTTCTTTGTTATTACTGATAAGGAAACTGAAGAGAGGTTAAGAAAATTGCTGGAGGTCACACAGCATGACTACAGTGGAGATGTTTGCGAACTCAGGGGGCGACTCCAAAGTGTATGCTCTTTCTACTCTGCCACAGAGGGTATAATTTAGATGAGCTGTTATTAATGTCTGCTGTAGATCTATAACCTGTTTAGATCAATGTGCCATGGCCAGGGGTGATCAAATCATCCCATTTGCTAGGGCTTGAAAAAAAAAATCTAATCTAGAATTCATGGAACCTTGATCATCAGAGTTAGCCATACAACTTCGGCTTCATTCACTCATTCCAATAAATATTTGTTGAGCTCCAACTGCATGCCACGTCCTGGGCTAGGTAATGGTACTGCAGCAGGAAATAAGAGAGCCGTAACTCCGGTCTTCATGAGCTTACACTCGAGAAATAGTACACAAGTTAGGAGGTAAACACATTCAAGCCATGAAGACATTAGATCAGGGAGTGGAACTATAATCTTATTCCGACATGCCAGGTTGCTACAGCAATGCAATGCACAAGGAAACAGAATGTTCTGGTTATCTACACAGACTTTATCAAAAAGCGAATCTGGCCTCAGTGCATGGAAAAACCTCCGGATCGCTTCACCTATGATTAGCTGCTATAAAATGGTCCTCTTCATCCTTCTAAGTATGTACCATTCGACTTGTTACTCCTTTAATTTTCTTTTTTCCTTGTCTTCCTCTTTGGGGGACTTTCCTTAATTCCACTGATTACTCAAATGACACTGGGACACTTGGGTGGTTCAGTTGGTTAAGTGTCTGACTCTTGAACTCAGCTCAGGTCTTGAT
Source organism: Ursus americanus (assembly GCF_024610735.1). Classification (NCBI taxonomy): domain Eukaryota; kingdom Metazoa; phylum Chordata; class Mammalia; order Carnivora; family Ursidae; genus Ursus; species Ursus americanus. The sequence goes on from NC_142143.1 coordinate 26,867,090, forward strand.
CTCAGGGTCATGAGGTCAAGCCCTGCATCGGGCTCCACACTGGGTGTGGAGCCTACTTAAAAGAAAAAAAAAATAGATAAAATGATACTAAAAACCTTCACTAGGGTTATGATATCTTTATTTTGGGGTGGGGGTAGTTTTTCAGGAAAGGGAATGGGTTTTCTTCTTTTAAAGTTCACAGTGTTTTGATTTAGAATGCTCTTAAAGATATAGAAATGAACAAAAAAACCCCACAATTTGCAAATTTAGTAAGAAAATTCCATCCAACAGTACTGCATATTTTTAAAGGCACATACATATGCAGAAAAACATCTAGGAGAAGACACACCAGAACTTAGGGGGAAACTTGGGAGGGCAGCTGGTGGCCAAATGGAGTTTTGTCTTATTCATGCAATTTTATTGTTTGACCTAGAGAGTGTGGTCATATATTATTTTTATAATAAGAGATTCATATGACAAGAGGTAAATTTAATGGAGACCAGCTAAGAAGCTGTTGCGATATTGCAGAAAAGAGGTGATTCTGATCTGAAATAAAAATAGAGACGGTCTAGCCTAGTGGTTGTAGAGGACAGAGAACAAAGGCTCTGCTTCCAGCTGGCTTGGGCTTGAACGTCTGCTCTCACACTCACCAGCCGTGTGCCAGCTGGTATGTTACCTAACCTATTTGTGCCATGGCCATTTCATCTGTAAATGAACAAGCAAAAAAATAGCACCGACTCCTAGAGCTGTTGGGATAATTCAATGACTAGTACATGAAAAGGGCTTCGAACAATGGTTAGTACATCATAAACCTATAAATACTAGCTACTGTTTTTGGGGGAGACACAGGACTGAGTTGGGGAAATGGGAACAGTGATGAATAACTGAAGATGCGAGTACATTCGATACCAAATTGGTGCTGAATATCTTGTCAGGTCTTGTGAATCATCAGGCTTTTATGACCATCACTTCCCACCGTATGCCCTGGGGTCGCAGGGGTATAGAACAGCTTGTAATGACCCTCTGCTAATTCTGTGGCAGGTACTGGAAGTTGCTTTTCTAATCATGAATTGCAATCTGGAATGAGCTGGTCACATCACTTAGCCTCCTGTCGAGTTCTCTAATTAGTAAGTTGGTAACCATGTCACATATCTTTAGCGCTTAGATATTTTTTTGGTAATTAATAAGGTGACTATACACATTTCAGTGGATATAAAATGCCTCTTCTCCAATTTCCCCTGTGTACTCTATTCCATTTTCAGTCACTGATAAATCTGCTTCTCTGGATAATGTTGTAGAAAACAAGACAGGTCAAAGGAAAAACTTATTACCTCTCAGGGTCTGTTTGTGTGAAAACACAAAGATAAATATCACTTGGGGGGTAGTGTGGGGGAGACTCCGGCATACTGCCTAACACTGAATTATTTTAAGGATCCAATGAGGAAAAGTATGCTTGGAGAAAATATGAAGCACTGTGTACATTAGGATTTAGTCCATTGGCTTTCTGTTTGTCATTTTTTTTTTCTATTCCATGTGAAAATGCTATAGAGAAAGTTCTAGGTGGTTGCGCTCTAAATAAACAGCATCCACTGAGTTCATATTCGTCTTTAGTCTTGTCTGCCTGTCTCATCTTTGAGTTTACTGACCACTAAGTGATTCTTTAAACCTTGGCATTTTATTCCCTTCAATTTTTGTCCTACACTGGTAAGACAATTGCCGAGTCTTGGGACAGGAGAATTACTTAATTTAGATGTCATTCTACCTTCTGTACTCAATATATCCCTATACATATTTTTTTCATTATGACACTAAATAAAGTTTTGATGGCAGTACGTTCTCTTCATTGTGCTCAGGAGACTTCTGGAGTCTTTCCTGGAGGTCTTAATTTACCTTTTAGTTGTCTTAATTTGGGTCAGAATCTAGCCCAATGTCTAGCCTCTTCAATAAGTATACAATAATCTACAAATTATGACCCTAATTCTGGTCCTTTCTCTATGGTGGTCCATATTCCAGCTCACAATGCCTGCTTTCTTCCTACAGTAAGAACAAAAGTGCTTCTGTTACTAGGGATTTTCTTCTTCTTCTCCTTTGCTTACCAGCAGTATTAGTTTACATATATCTGGGCTCTTCCTTTATCTTGGCTTTTCTCACTTTTATATCAGAAAATACCTTAATATATTACTGTGAATTTGAAATTTGATTTTCAACCCAGAAGATACTGGTATTTTATAAAATTCTAAAACATGCTTTAAAAAAAAGCTTTTAGTGAGGTGTAATTGGCATACAAGGAACTGTACACATTTTGAATGCATAATTTAAAATCTACTTTTAAATAACAAACCTCAATTCATTTTCCAAAGCAGCTCTGATTTAGGTACCAACCAATCTTTCTCCTAGTCTTCAAAGCTAAGCTTGTCAAGGGCACAGTCTTAACTCACTTTCCTTAATTACTCATTTTCCAGGAAAGTCCATTCTCGGTGCCTCCCACTCAGGCTTCTGTTATTCCTCAGGTGAAATTGCTGTGGCAAAGCTCAACTGCCGAATTTGGTGGCCATTTTCTAGTCTTTTCTTTAGATTCTTGGTTTGTCACCATCGATCATTGTCTTGAAAAAGTCATCTTGAAAAAGTCAACTTTCTTGGCACCCACCGGGATAAACTCTCGTGATTCCTCTCCCACCACTGACGTGGTTGCTTCTCAGTCTTCTTCTACCCGCTCCACCAGTGGTGGCAACACCATGGCTGTGCCCTTTCTTGCTCATCTTCTCAGTCTCTAGTCTCCCTAAGTGAGCTTGTGCACTCAACTTCTGAGTCCTACTGAACATATGTTGACAAATCACAAATACACACGAATACACAATTTCAGCTTAGATTTCTCTTCCGATGTCAGATCCTTATACATAAACTGGCTGAAGGACATTTCTACCCACATCTACTATAGAAATCTAAAACTTCGTATCTTAGACACTCACTTCAGTATCGTCCTCTCACAAACCTTCTCCTCTTTCTCTAGTCCTTGGCCTAAGACATAGGCCTTCCCCATGGGGAACCCCCTCTTTTGGTTGGTGAAACAAAATCCAAGTGCATGAAGTAATCACAAACAAGTTGGTGTTGTAAATGTCAGTTTGGTGGAATAAAGCAGAAAGGACTCGGTGGTACTATCCAACCGTCAGGGAAGAGAACCTTAGCAGACAAAGTCCTGGTGATGGGGAAGAGCCGGTAAGTGCAAAGAATATTCAGAAAAGTGAGAATGTCAAAGTTAGACAGGGAAGGTTTGTCAAGGAGGACTTCACAGAGCCAATGCAATTCTCTTCATTGATTCAGCAGATGCTTGTTGAGGCTTTTCCACGTGTTGAGAACTCAGGTTCCAGAGAAGTCTCAGTGGACCAGAGTCAGGCTCATTCTTGATCTCATGGGGCTGATATTCTACCAGGAAGAATGAGACAATGAACATGTAAAACATTAATGAAAATATAATTTTAGATAGAGATAAATACCACGAAGAAGTTAATGGAATGTAATGGACTAGGAAGTGATAGAAAGGTGGAGGGATTCCTTTAGACGCTGTGATGAGGGAAATCTCTCAGGATTGTGATTTTTGAGCTTTTGGCTGAATGAATAAATGTATCTTTCCTTCTTTCTCAGCTCTGAAAAGAACAAGTTTTAAAGACCAAATTGAACCATTAGAAAGAAGCCCACAGAGTGGGTGGAAGCCACTGCATTTATTAGAATCCCTCCAAAAAATCTGAGACAACTGCTTCTTTGTTCTACTTCCTTTCTTGACATTTGAGATAAGATGCGGACTTACTGGACTTTTCTTCCTCACCCAAATATTGTGCTTGTGCTTGCAATGTGGAGAAAATAGAAAAATCCTGAGTGAGAAAAATCCTTATCAATCCTTATCAATAAGTAAACTTTAGTCTCCTATTTATCTTTAATGTTATCCCCAAATCCTAGTTTCTCCACCATGAGGGAAAAATATAACAGAACTGTTTTTACAAGTGGCATCTTGGATGTTTATTCAGGAAATTGAATTCAGGATGCTGGTTTCTGGGAGAATAGCAATAACTTAGACAAATTCACATAAAGGTCTTATCTTCTAGTGGGAGGAAAACGACAGTAAAGTAGTAAACAGGTAAAACTATAATGTCAGATGGTGGTAAATACTATTAATAAATAAAATAAAGGGGAGGATGGAAAGTGACAGAGGAGCAATTTTAGGAGGTGTCTCCTGGGAAGCGATATTGGAGTGCAGACCCGAAAGGTGGGTGAGCACCAGCCGTAGGAGGGAGAGGCAAGCCCGGAGGGGAGCAGGCCGGTTGGCTACGTCTGGTTTGTTCAGCGGATGGATAATTTCTCACTTCAATACCACACGATTTCTACAAACATGATATTAAGACCAGAAAGGGAAGTCCGTTTGGCCTACAGACTTCTTGTATTGAGAAGAATTACATTAATTCTTCCCCCTCAAGTTGTCTCATCATTTTGAATGAACCGATGTTCTCAAGATGGGCATACTCTGTTCTGCCGTCGGAAACAGCATTTAGAATGAGTTGGTGCCCTGCCTGTTTAGTTTTGCAATAGCAGCAGCGGGCAGACAAAAAAGACTAAATACAAAACTGGCCTTTTATGGTCTTGTTGACTTTAAATTCGGTGAAATAAGATGTAAGAGCGTGTGTGTACTAAACGTTGTTACAGGGGAGGAAGGAGAATGTCGTTCCTCCAAGTTTCATTTCCTAAGCTCGTGTCCCTTTGCTCTGCCCCTGGAAAGCCCACAACTCCCCTTGAGGGTTATCATTTTTTTCGCATGGAAAAAAGAGAAAGGACAAAGACTCGCAACAACTGAAGAGAAACCAGAAGTCATTGGTACCTGGTTTTCATTGTTTTTGGTTTCTGTTTGAAGATGCTTGCTCCTGGAGCACACATGATCCGACCTGGGGAATTTCTGCTTGAGGTTTTCAAATGGTCCACATGGGGTGGCTGATGAGACAGAAGTTTTTTCTTTAAAGAACATTTTAGGGAGATGATTGGATTTGAAGTCAGAGCCTGGGAGTTGAGTCCTGCCACCATTATACTCGTGTAGTTTTCCACAAGTCACAGAGCTCATCTTTTGGGACAGTGAGGACCCAAGGAGTCTGGTGTTTGGAAATTGCCAAACATTTTGAAAATATTAGTCAGTGGCCATTGTTGTGCTGGTAATCATTGTTTTTGTTCTCTTTGTAGATTTCTCTTTTCATTCATTTCCCCCCAAAATTTACTAATTTGAGTTTTTCCATACCATCTTGGTTTTGAAGGAGTGTGTTCTAATTACTTAACTCAATACAAAGATCTAATTTGAAAAAAAAGAAAAAAGGAAATTACATATTAGAAGAGGCTAACAAGACAAGTAAGACATTATCTTAGCGTCTTACCCTTAATGAAGGGTCCTTTAAATTATCTTAATGTAACGTAGGCTGTGAAAAGAGCCAGAAGGAGGACATAAGCCAAGAGTTAAAGGAACGTAACAGGGTTTGAAGGAAGTCTGTCGTGGAGAGCTGGGGAAGGTCCACGTAGAAGTGGGGGCACAGAGAACGCTCAGGTTAGGTGCACAGAGGTAAAGCAGGCCGGGAAGGACCCTGGCCTGGGAATAGGCCAACCCCCTCTGTTGGGGCAGGCATGGGCCAGAGTGGGCAGGAAGTCCAGGGCGGCACGTACGAGCGTGTCTGGGAAGCATGGCAGCAGCCAGCTTGTGATTTTCCAGCACAGCTGTCAACATCAGAAGGCTGAGAGCAGGAAGGAAGGGCAAGTCCCCGCAGGCCCAGTGATGGGGACGCAGGAGTGAGGGATAATCACAGCTTCTGGCAACTAGGCAGCAGCTTGATCAGGACCAGAAAACCTGGCATGAGAAGCAGGATCGCAGAAAGCTTTCCCACCATCACCCCACCCCAACACACACACACACACACACACACACACACACACACCCCTGTCTCTCTTCTACTGAAAGTTATAACTTAACCTAGAGTCAGAAGGCCTGATTTGACTCCAGGTTCCACCATCTACTGGCTGTGTGACCTTGGGCAAATTGCTCAAACCCTCTTGTAATTGCTCAAACCCTGTCCTGACTGTGTGGAACTCCCCAGTGCAGGGGTGCTGTGAGGAGTGTGAGATCATGTGTGGGAGGTGAGTACCACAGAGCCTGGCACATAATCAATGCCTAATAAATAGGATGAGTGAAAATGAAACCAGTATAGGAGCCTACACTGGGCTTAGGTTATGAGATTCGAGATGGTCTCGCATAGAGTTGTACTTGAACCTGGAGCAGTGGGAAGTGTTAGCTAATGCTGTGTCTCAGAAGGTGGGGCGAGTTACCTTTATGTCTCCCCTGCCTGACTCGAGGTGGCTGTATAGATTGGCACAGGGCTGCCCTTCGGGTGGGGGTCGGGGGAGGGACGCGAGGTCCAGGAAGCCGGCAGGTGCAGAGTTCCAAGCAGGACAAATGCACACGGGCCAGCAGGGAAGCCACATGACAAGGGCTGAGGGGTGAGGGGGTCACTAGGAGATGAAATCAGGCTTCTAGCCGAGAGGTCCCCATGTAAAGTTCCAGAGAATTGGAGGCTGGCAGGAAAGATAAGCAAGACTGAGTGAGAAGCCTTCAGGAGAGGGGAGATTTGCGTAAACTGTTGATTTAGGAATAAACGGTGGAAATGAGAAAGAAAGTAAATAAATAAGAGAGAGTGTGATTGATGGGAAACATTTATGGAAGAGCGGAAAAGAGAGGGATCACGTGGTTAGGTGGAGTCACTTCTGGAATGAAGAAGGAAGGCGTTCGTCTCCAAAACCAGGAGGGTGAAGATGTAGAGGAGTGAGATGGAACAGAGAGAAGATGAAGGGTCCTTTATCTGGTGGCCTCTGCATCAGAGCAGGGGACAGAGTCATCTGGCAGGAAGGGGGGGGGACAGGAGGCAGAGGCTTAAGGAAATGGTGTCAAATAGTTACTCTGGGGGATTTGGTAGGGAGCCAGCTGGAGATGAATCAGTCCACCGTCGTGATTTTGGCGTTTCTGGAACGCACCTACCCAGGCCGGCTTGAATGGAAACTGAAAGTCTCCTATACCGCCGGCCTGAAATAGCAAAACCCAGCTCCTCCTCCCCTGCTCCAGCTAACACAAATTGCTCACCTACCATCCCCACTTCCTACCGCAGACTCTCCCCTTCACACCCACCCCAGTCTGCAGACACTGCGCAGTCAGAGGTTGGCCAGGCCGCCCGAGCAACTGCTGCCTCCTCTCGCTTCTCATTCTGACTGCCCTACCTAGAGACCCAATATCCTCTTTCTCCTTGAAGCATTCTCCCTCACCCTTGCCCCCTAAGTTTGGCACAACAGATTCCTTCCCATTTTGCGGGTCTCTTTTATTTAAAAGTCACCAAACTCACAGACAGCTTTCCTGAAACTCTAACAGAAGGTTCTTTCCTCTACTGTGTTCTTACAGAATCCCCCCCTTCTACCGCTGTAATACAGAAAAAGGAAGAAACAGACCCATTGCTTTGCTCATTTTCTGGGTCCCCAACTAGCCCATAAGCTTCCTGAGGCCAGAGATCCAGCGTTTAACACGGAAGGGATCACATAATAGGTGCTCCATGAATATTTGCAGAATGAAAGAATGGACAAATAAATGAATTAACTTTGCTTCACCCCAGTTCTCCTCCTACCTCTTGTTGCCACTTTGGTTTCTTCCCCCTGTCTGAAAGGGGCCGACGGACGCATCTCCACAGCCAGGGGCCAAGTGTAACCTTTGGGCTGTCAGTGCCCTCTGCTCTAGGGGCCCTTCCTCCTTCAGGCCCCTCTAGTCCCCTGGGTTGTCTTGTGCAAGCATACCATCCAATTCTGTTCTTCCGTGTCCTGGTTTGCCCACCTTTGAGAACCTTCCTTCATGGACACATTTATTACTCTAGATCCAGAAAATTTTCTTATAATTTCAAATACTTCCTAGACTACACTCTCCAGTTTCCTGACAGACACAAACATGAAACCTCATGAGGGCTGAAAAGATGACTTGATCGAGAGGCAGCCCCAGAAACTGTAGTCATGATGTGTGAGGTGGGAAGCAGACTTAGCTCTGGTGGCCACAATGGTTGGCGCGGGGCATCCACGTAGCATAGAATGGTCGCTACTCATGAGTCAGGTGGTGGTTTTCTGGAACTATTTCTCCCAGCTTCAGGGGAAGCTAATAAGGAAGGCTCCTGGAGACATATCTGCTTGGAGTGTGGCCTCTGGAGTCAACTACATAGAGGGAAATGCCAGCATCACCTCTTACGAGCAGAGTGACCTTAGTCAAGCCCTTACATCTCTCTGTTGCTGTTTTCTTAGATGTGAATTGGTGGCAGCAAGGGTCCTTAAATCATGGGGTGGTTGTAGATGTTAATGACACAGTACAGAAAGCACTCAGATCTGTGCCTGGTCCATCGTAAGTGCTGTCATAGGTTAGCTTTTAGTGATGGGAGAGAGTCCAGACATAGCAGAGGGCTGACGACAGAGAACTGGGGTAGGGAGCCTGAGGCCTGCAGGTATGGTGCCCGTGGGGCAGGTGCCCAGGCTCCAAGGATCAGAACCAAAGACAGTGCCCTCTCCTTCCTCACCGGGATTGGAGCCCTTCCTGGACCCCTAGTGCTTTGGCTGCGTGGGTCTCCTCTTTGGTCAAGACCATACGTGTACGGATAACGTGTGAGCCTCTCATGGATTCTGACAGAAGAAGAAGGGACTGGGAGTGGCAAGAAGTTCCAGTCACTCTACTGAGGAGAAGGTAAAGGTAATCTGTATTGCCATCTTACCCTTCCCCAACCCCCTCTGCTTGCACCCCTTTGTGTCTTATGAAATCAGAAATTAGGGTTATGACGGAACTCTGCAGTCAGCCCATACCTGTATCTCCCGAAGTTTCTTCAATGACCATCATACCAGTATCTTAAATGCTTTCAAACCTTATCTCTCCACCATCCCTCAAGCAAGTTTGAGAACTGTGGAGTCTTTCTCTTTTGAGCTTTGGCTCCTGCTGTTCCTTTTCCTCTGCTCGCACTTATCCCATAGTGAAAGCTCAGCGATGTTTGAAGCCTCCTTGCGAGGAAGCAGGAGGTCCCCGTGAAGACGTCGCTGGCTTCTGAAAGGAGTGATAGTCCCTTCCCCTGAAGTCTTGCCCGCTGTTGTTTCGAGCAGTGTGTCTCAAATGTGCACATCAACCAGCCTAGGGCATTTTTGGTAAAATGCATATTATGATTCTGGAAGTTCTTTGTGGGGCCCGACCATCTGCCGATGCTATGGGTCCTTGTGTCAATTCGTGACACCTTCGAATTTTGTCGTGTAGCACGGCGCTCTCTATGCCATTTCTCCCCCGTATTTTGCGCTAGTCAACGGTGGCTTCAGTACCGTAATCCTCCTAAGTGCCGAGTATAGTGTCTGGTTGCTGGTGCGCAGTAAACATTTGTAGCATGCATGACGAATGCTTCAGAGTTCCACTGTGTCGCGGACCGGGCTTATAGACAGAACTTCCCTTCTCCCTGACTTTTCTGTGATTGGTATCCCCTGTCACCTCCCCTAAAACACGGAACCTCAATCCTGGGCCCAGTCCGTCACTAGGAAGAAGCTTCCTCATATTAAAATGTTAATGATTTGGAGTATTACCCATCTCACGAATATCTGACAGAACAAAGATCATCTGAGAGGTCAGTGTGTAACACACACCTTACACCGTCGTCTATGCAGTGTTTCTCGTGCACCTCTAGATAATGAATTTTACCGTCTCCTGCTGAGTAACAGCTCTCCTGGGTCTATGTGAACCGTGGGGGAAACTCTTCCAATGCAGAATGTTACTTAGAACTTTCACAAACTGGAGATCTTTAATTATACAGATACCGGAATTGTATAGACACTCCAATTCTTTTTCTACCCTTGCTTCTGAATAGCCACTCGCCCCCCTGGTAACCTGGGGTGGGCACTCGTGGTTCGGGCTTCACGAGCTCGTACTGTCCTGGCACCGCAGTCAGCATGCCGACTGTGGTCCTCTCCACGGTCCCGCGTGCCTTACACGATAGGCGAAAATGGCAAAAAACCCAAAACCCAAAACAAAAACAGAAACCCCCCAAACATTTCTAATCCTTTCTGGTGAACTTGCTCCCTCTCTTCCACCCGTGCTTCTCCTGCGGGCTCGAGCTGCCTCCTGCTGTGGTTGCTGCTTCTAGGAATGCATGGGCCTGGTCGTCAACGCCTAGCCAGCTCTCCACCCAGGGCTCCATGTCCACAAATTCAGCGGGTGCTGGGAGGGGAGGGAGAAACCAGCCCATTTTAGACAGGAGACCACTTACTTTCATTTTCTTTACCATCGGAACTATGGCTTGCTGGAGAGATCTTCCGGGCCCTCTGTGGGGCCCCCTTCATCCAAGGGTCCTTTTGCCCACCGCAGTCCTCCAGCCTACTGTCCTCTCTGTGGCATATGGCTCTGTGACCTTAGTAAGGGCATAAAGGACTGGGTTCTCATGATGGGATTCCAGGGTCTTTAACACGGAAGCAGTAGGACATACTTGAACAGAGGGTCCTTCCTAGGCCCTTGACCCCATTCCACGTAGCCAGTCATTCCCTACACCTATGCCTGAGTTGTACCCTGACCAGAGGGGGGCCATCTCATTGGATCAATCATTACTTTGGGCGCTGCTTTGTCATCATAGCCTTGTGTTGGCACAAAAAAAGTTTCTGAGTGTGGCTCTTAGGCTACAAACAGCCCCCCACCTCGAACCGCTGATGTGCAGAGCTGCATGTGACGTTGTGGCATGTGGGGCAGTTTGCCAATGGAATGTCATGGATTGAGACAGGCCTTCAGAGCTCTCTTCTTTAGAGACTCCCTGCCCATTACCTCAATCCTCCGGTGTCCGCCTTAGTTTCCATTCTGGCCACGTTAGTAATATTTACCCTCACACACAGCACACGCATCTTTGTGCATCAACATCATACCTTGTTCTCCTCTGTGGGACAGGGTGAGGCTGTCGCCGGCTCATTTAAAAAGAACAAGTTCAGGGTGTGGCCAAAGGCTCACATGAAACTCTAGAAATTGTAGGTGGAAAGTATTCACAGCGTGCTCAGGAGAGGCCATGGGGGAATTATTAATAGTCTGGAACAATAATGATCATGGAGGCTGTTTCAGAAATTAACTTCATGTGAAAATAGAGGTCATCTGACTTGCTGAAGTGTCAGGACAAGAAGCATATGGGCCCACACTCGACTTCAATTTCCCTTTGAAGTTAATGGGTGTGGCAGGTGCTTATCTAATCACGACATTTGGACCAATGTGTTTTGCACATTCAGGACTTTGTAATGAGATGCGGTGTTTATTTATGTCCCATACTTTTCCCTACAGACTGCAAAAATACCCTTTGCTCAGCCCTGTCTAATCATTGCCAGTGTCAACAGTCAAAGCTAGTGACAGAAGGTAGGTTTATGGGGCAGTAACCCCGCCCAGTTGGCATAAAAGATCTATTCCCAGAAAAAAGGTTTAAGCAATCATGTGAACTTCAGTCTGAATAAGGGAGCTTCAATGGCTTGGTGATTGCAAAGTAGTGATCTTTCGGTCAGGCTGGGAGTGAATACAGGAGTGTAGGGCAGGTGGGGAAGGTTGCAGCTGCTGATTGTTAAATATATAGAGAACACGAGCCCTGTCTCTTTCAAGGTCAAGCTTAAATGCCTAAGTCTGGTGTCTCGGTCCATAAAAACACTCAATGGTCACTCCCTAAATTAATTTCTATTTATCAAACATTTACCAAATACCTACTAGTCCAGGGACTGGGTTAGCCTTGGAGAGTCAGAGAAAAAAGATGTGGGGCTGAGCTTTGGGATTTCTGTATTTCATTCTGAATCCCTACGTCGCAGTTTGTCCAGAGTGTGATTCCCAAACCTGGCTACTAGTTGGAATCACCACCGTAGCTTTTAAAATACTGATGCCCAGATCTTTCCCCCGGATATATCAAAATCTGAATCTCTAGGACTGGGGCCTCCAAACCTATATATTTAACAAGTGCTTAAGATAATTCTTATGCAGTTCGGCTCTGCAAAATCTGCAGATCTGAGTCTGGGGACCACTCACCATACTGTTTGCTTGATACATAGCAATGTTATAGGTCTTTTATTAATTGTTTTATATGTCAAGTTCATACAACCTGATTGAAAATTACTTGAAGAACTATGACTTCTTATATTCTCAAAACAAATCACAGTATTGTGTGCAGACCTTGGATAAATCAGTGTTTTTTTAACCTTGAGTGCATTTGAGAATTTTTTGGAGAGCTTTTAAAAAATGCTGATACTAGGGGGCACCTGGGTGGCTCAGGTGGTTAAGCTTTGACTCATTATTTCAGCTCAGGTCATGATCTCATGGGTCAGGAACATAGAGCTCCATGTCAGGCTCCGTGCTCAACAGAGAGTCTTCTTGAAATTCTCTCCTTCTTTGCCCCCTCCTCAAATAAATAAATAAAACTTAAAAAAAAAATGCTGGTATCAGGTCCTTATTCCATGCCAGCTAAATCGAAAACTCTAGATGCTGAGTCCTGGGCATTGACGTAATTAAAAAAAAAAAAATCTGCAGTTGATTCTAATGTGAATCCAGAGTTGAGAACCATTGGAATAAATGTTTGATGAGAATAAGCATGCAGAATTAGTATCTTCCTGGAAGCAGCATGCGTCTTCTGATAATTCTTTACATTTGTGTGGTTATTTCAGCTTTCAAAGTGCTTTCATCTGTCTACATACAATGTTGTGAACCCCTGGAAGAGACCTTAAAGATGGTTTATGCCGGGGGTCAGCTAACATTTCTGTGAAGGGCTAGATCGTAAATATTTTAGGCTTTGTGAACCCTGTGTCACAACTACACTGTCCCCATGGAATGAAAGCAGTCATAGACAATATGTAAATGAATGGGTGTGGGTGTGTTCCAATAAATGTTATTAACAAAACAGGTTGGAGCTGGATTTGGCCCTCAGGCTGTTGTTTACTAACCCCTGGTCTATACCAGCACTCTAATTTTACAGATGAGGAAACCAAGGTCCGACTGGTGACGTGCTGGGACTCCTATCTTATGGCCAGGGAAAGGCAAAAATGGGCTTCTAGAGACTAGAGTCTGAACTTGTCCAGTGTTGCCCACGGCCAGGGGTCAAAGTAGTGCCCAGTGCATGTGAGTGAATTGAATGTATCCAAGCGGAGAATTTGGAGCTTGGGCTCATGTGTTTATTTCAAGGCAATTTAACCCTGGCCGTCTCATTGACTTCCTGAACCATCTTTTGTTAATATCTAGCTTACTAGGCTGTGCTCGTGCTCTTTGTAACTTCAAATGATGTTTACACAACGATAGAAAACGTTTTAGGGTTATGGCAGTGGCTAAAGCAAAGGTCAGAAGTCTAATTATTTTGAAAAAGTTGACCTTCATGTTTTGCCAAAAAACTGAAAGAAATCAGTTTGACCACTATTCTCCACGAAATTGTTTTATCTTCACTTTTTCCTCTGTCCAGGCATGTAGGACGGTACACATTTAATACGTTTCTCTCATAGGTTACATCCGGAAACCTTTCTCCCCCTGCCCCCTTCCCCCCACTCCTGTTCAGACTCTCCAGTTTGACCTGGGAGGGACTGTTTACAGTTGGGTGAACCTGGGACTCTCCCTTCTTGATTCAAGCTGGGCAAATGGGTAAGAAAAGCCTGCAGAACCTGTTTAGCAATTTCAGGCTGAAAGCAAGCAATCCAAAGGGCAGAGGGGGTGGGTATTACTTTATGAATGCAATTGAAGTCTTCTTTCCCTAAGCTGTCCGCACGCCAGGTTGAGTGCAGCCTGAGAAAGTTGCTCAGCATGCCAACATTGCCATCCTGGTTGCAAAGTGCAGTGCGCTGTTCTCCTACGTTCCTTGCTTTATCAATATGTGTCTTTCACACGCATAATGTCTCAGCGTGGAAAAGGCGCAAGACGGAATGGTATGGTCTTATGAGGGAAAGAACTTTTAAAGATGATTTATTCTGGGAGAAAAGTGGGTCAAATACTTGGGAAATAAATGAAGAGGAAAATTTAGCCGACAAATAAAAGATACAGCTCTAATGTCATATGATTTTCATATCCATTGTACCGAACCCCATTATTTGATTTAAAATTTTTGTACCATGATTGATAATTTGGGAGATACCAAAAAAAAAAAAAAATAAAAGAAAAGAAAGAAAGAAAGAAAAAAGAAAAGGAAAAGGAAAAAGAAAAAGAAGACAACATGGTTCCTGTCCTCTACTAGTTGACAATTATTTGAGGTGAAAGAACAATAAATGTGTATGCCATTGAATGAATGAATAACACATGAAAATACACATTTTTAAAAAATGATAAAGATCATAGAAGAATAGAATGGCAACTTTTTACATGGATTCAGAGGAGAGGATGGCTGGGGGAAGGTGGTTTGATTAAGTCTTGAAGGATTGATTTGGATAGCAGAGTGGAGGGTGAGACATGCCAAGCTAGAGACCAAACCAACAGAGACAAAAGCAAAGCATGCGATCTGGCTGGGGGAGTTAGCATTTTCCGGGGCATGGCGGTGCCTTGGTTGTAGAGTAAGTTGAAAGTGGCTTGTGGAAAACCAAATCATGTCCTGGTAAAATCCGTGGGCTTGGATTCAAATCCCAGCTCTGCCACTCTTCATCTATGACTTGGGGAAAGTCGTTTAATCTCCCTGAACCTCAGGTTCCTCTTCTGTAAAATTAGGTAATAGGAGTATCTATCTCATCAGTTATTTTGAGGATTAAATGAGATAATAATAATCCATGTTCAACTCTCTGCATGCTTAGCATACAATAAGCACTCAATAATAATAGCTATTGAATTACCATAGATGTTGAAGGTCAAAGGGAATCATAATTTACCAGACATGTTGGTACTTATCTTTTTAAGTCATTTGCTTGTGACCTAAAAAATCCTCTTCTCAGACTAGTACTTCTTTCCGCTCTTATCCCTAATTTAAGCAAGACTGTCCCGATCATGGAGAGCTGCCCTGGGAGATCACCACAGGACGCGCTGGGACTAAACATTGGCCTGACCATTATGAACCAGGACTTAGGAGTTCTTTTTTTTTTTAGTCTAATATTTTAATGAGGTAATTTAAGGGGATTTTAAACAGAAATGGACTCAGAAGAGAATCCATGAGACTTAAAGAACAATCATTGCTTACCACAGAGAAGTTGATTTAAGAGGCCTTCACTCATAATATATAAATATATATGAACAATTATTAGGCTGTATATACAGACAAGCTCTTGTCCCCCTCTTGTGAAGATAATAGAAGAAAAATTGAACTCAAGTGATATTTACAAAATTAAAAATAAAAATTAATTTAAAAAGACAATTGATTAAATATATGACACAATATAATTTTTTTTAGTCAGAATGATATTACAAAAGTGTATTTACTGGCATGATCATTTTTTAATGCTAAACTATTTATCAAGTAGTCATTAAGACATGATTTCTTCTCTGAGTAATTTCCTTTTCTAAATTTCTTAATAATATAAATTTCCAATTTTAGCTAGGATAGTAAGCTTTCAAAATATTTTTTTCTTCCATTTTTTAATTTAAATTCCATACAGTGTAATATTAGTTTCAGGTGTAGGATTTACTGATTCATCACTTATACACAATACCCAGTGCTCATCACAAGTGCCCTCCTGAATACCTATCACCTATTTAACCCATCCCCTGCCCATCTCCTCTCCAGCAACCCTCAGTGTATTCTCTATGGTTAAGACTCTGTTTCCTGTTTGCCTCTCTCTCTCTCTCTCTCTTTTTGTTCATTTATTTTGTTTCTTAAATTCCACACATGAGTGAAATCATATGGTATTAGTCTTTCTGACTGACTTATTTCGCTTAGCATAATATACTCAAGCTCCATCCACGTCATTGCAAATAGCAAGATTTCATCCTTTTTTAAATATTTTATTTATTTATTTGAGAGAGAGTGAGAGAGAAAGAGAGAGTACAAGAGGAAGGAGAGTCAGAGGGAGAAGCAGACTCTCTGATGAGTGGGGAGCCTGATGCGAGACTCAATTCTGGGACTCTGGCATCATGACTTGAGCCGAAGGCAGACAGTTAACCCACTGAGTCACCTAGGTGCCCAAGATTTCATTCTTTTTGATGGCTAAGTAATATTCCATTGTCTATATATATACCACAACTTCTTCATCCAGTGATCAGTTGATGGACATCTGGGCTCTTTCCATAACTTGGCTATTATTGCTAATACTTCTATAAGCATTGGGGTGCATGTGTCCCTTCAAATCAGTATTTTTATATCCATTGAGTAAATCCCTAGCAGTGCAATTGCTGGATGATAGGGTAGTTCTATTTTTAACTTTTTGAAGAACCTCCGTACTGTTTTCCAGAGTGGCTGCACCAGCTTGCATTCCCACCAAGAGTGCAAGAGGGTTCTCCTTTCTCCACATCCTCACCAACATCTGTTGCTTCCTGTGTTTCCTGTTGTTTCTGTTACTAATTTAGCCATTCTGACAGGTGTGAGGTGATATCTCATTGTGGTTTTGATTTACATTTCCCTGATAATGAGTGATGTTGAACGTCTTTTCATGTGTCTATTAGCAATCGCTATGTCTTCTTTGGAGAAATGTCTACTCATGTCTTCTGCCCATTTTTTAACTGGATTATTTGTTTTGGGGGTGTTGAGCTTTATAAGGTCTTTATATATTTTGGATACTAGCCCTTTATCAGATATGTCATTGCAAATATCTTCTCCTATTCTGAAGGTTGTCTTTTAGTTCTGTTGACTGTTTCCTTTGCTGTGCAGAAGCTCTTTATCTTAATGAAAAGACTTGGGAGTTCTAATCTTAGTATATACTTGACAAATTCTCCGTGCCTTTGCTTCTCTACCTATCCATCTATGCAATGGCCTTTGCCTTTGGTGCTGATACAAGGAGAGAATCAGCGTCTTCCCACCATAATATTTCCACCCCCCGAAAGGTGTAAAATTCAAAGAATATATCTCTTTGTACGCTTGATTGCATGTGTTGCTAAACCTCACCTAAAAATTTTAAAAGGAAAAAATAAATAAATTAGGGTAGGAGTATTCCAAAGAACGCATAAGATGTCCCCTGAAGCAAAGGTTTCTAGGTGAGGAAACTGAAGAGCACTGCATGCTCGAGGTCACACAGAGCGAATCTCCTGATGTAAATTGGAGGGACTCCTCGCCCATCACACTGATCCTACTTGCTGATTTATAGAAGTATTAGCCATTTTATTTTCCCAATAATTAGGACCTCCGTTAGGACCGTGAGTAACTCTCATTATTGGGTCCAGAAAAAAGTGTGCCAATAAAGATTATGCGTGGAACATGTGTTATGCAAAATGCTGCCCTTCATAAATGCAGAGACCCCAGGGGCTGCGTTCCCGTCCCCGGAACTGCCCATGTGTCTACATTGCTGGCAGCACCTCCCACCCGCCTACGTCTATGGGCTGCTCCTTCGATGGGCCTGTCACGGCCTTGTGATGGCCGTGAAATGCCGTTTAGAAGAGAGGTTCATGTCTTTTCGTTGTCGATCTTCAGCCTCCACGGAGCCCGAGCCTCTGAGGAGTCTGCTTTCATGCCATGTGCACAAAGGTTTTGCTCGGCCTGAGCCTGTCCGGAGCTGGTTGCCGGGGCCAGCATGAGCTGACTGCCGCTGCGCCTGCAGGCAGGGCCGGTGGGCTCCTTTTCTTCCATCTGCCCCCGGAGCACTTCTTCACGGGCAGCGCTGCGGGTGCTCGTCTGCAGGCTGCGCGGTTGGCGGCTCGGGGTTGGGTACACCCCGTCCTCTCTCCCCTTGCACCTGAGCTGTTCGAGTCCGATTTCCGGGCTGCCCCCTGGGACGTTCTCTTGAGGTTAGTCTGTCCAGTGCTGTTTGGATCGCCTCGGAAAGTCCCTTGGGAAGCTTGTCAGATGGTCTGGTAGGAATGGCAGGAGTCTGTTTCCCAGTGTCCACTTGCCATTTTCAACATCGTCTTTACTGTTGTGTTTCTCTGTAAAGAAAACTTGTAAGTCAAACATACTCTTCACCGAAGAAGTGTGGACTTTTTTTTTTATCGGGAGGGTTCAATGGAGCCTCCCTCGGTAAACAGGTGCCCTCCCACTCTTCACGTGGCAACTTCTTTGTTTGCTTTGAACCTGGGCGGGTGAGACCAGGTGGTTGGATCAGCTCCCTTCTCACCCTCTCCTCTCCCTTGGTTTCCGATTCTCAGACAGTGGCCCGGCAGTGCTCTCAAGAATGGGTAGAGACAGGTAAGCTTCTAAAGATCCTGAGTGGGCATGATGACCACAGAGCAAGAAATCCTGTCCGAGACACACTGACCGGGCCTGAGGTCTGGGAAAACTTGACACAACAATAACCATTAGCAAGGACTGAGCATTTACTCTGTGTCAGACTAGAGATGAGCAGTTTACAAGGGTCACATTATTTGATGTTCCCAGCCTTCCGAGACATTGTTTCTTCTATTATTCCCATTCTACAGATGAGAATATTGTCCCTCTGAAAGGCTAAGTGAGTTTCCTGAAAGCACATAGTTACTGTCAGAGTCAAAGTTGGATCTTCAGGGCTGTTGGACCCTGGAGGCTATAACTTTAACCCCTATGTTATAACGATTGAGTTCTGGTGTGTAGAGACACTCGCCAGTTTTAGGAAGAAACTGTATCTAGATATAAATAATGCACAAATATGGGCGTGTCTCGTTCATGGGCACATTCCTGTCAAACTCCAAAGGATTAGAGGTTATCCTCGTGACTTCGATAGGAAACAGAAGACAGGTTGTAAAGTTTCTTGGGTAATTCTAGGTATTTGGACACCTGTTCAGTTATTCTGGGATTCTGTGGTAGGGTGAGGGGAACAGGGGCAGGGTGAGGTCATTATTGCAAAAACCATTTCCTGAGGGTTCGACTTCAGGAAATGCTGGGGCATTAAAAATACCAGTTGTGTGGGAGCAGTGGTAGAAGCATGACTCATGTTCAGCAATTGTGTCTATAGGTCACAAAGGATTCGGGGAACACAGGGGATATTCATACAAGATTGTGTTTGTGGGCGGTTCACGATGACGTTTTTAGTAGGTTGAGCAGCACGGTCAAATTTTGAGAAGAGTGACATTTAAAATTTTCCATGGAAACTTGACTCATCCATTTATACACTGATGCGCAAACATCAATTGCCCTCCTACTAAGTGCACGGCCTTGCCCTGGGTGCTTGCGGGTGCTGCGAGAGGGATACGGAGGGGTCCTTGCCCCTCGGTGCAGTCTTTATGAACTGGTGACAGTGAAATAGGCTGCTTTCTCGAATTCTTTATCCCTTTGCCTTGTGACACTTTGATTAAAAGAGGACTAATTCTTCAAGAAAAACATTCAGTATTATTTTCCAGCATAAATAATTTCCCAAAATCTGGTCTGGCGACTCCCAGGTCTTCGGATCGGGAGGCTGTGATTGTCAGGAGGAAAGAGGAGCTTGGCCTGGTTTAGATGCTTTCGGTCACTATAGAACGAGGCGGGGTAGGGAGAAGAGGAATTGTTCATTGACTGCTCATGCTCTTGACCTTTGAGATGTGCCCAGAGGATTTTGGTTTTTGCTTTGTCTAGTAGTTTAAAATGATATTTTTATATAAAATTTGATACATACTAGAGTATAATAATATAATGATGACCTGTGAAACCACCATACAACCTAAGGACCAGGCTAGTATCAGTAACTGTGTGTCCCTGTGTGTTCCTCCCCTGACTAACCAGCCCCTCTTGCCTCTCTTCCTGGAGGTGGCCACCAGCTCGGAATTTGTAGCTACTAGACAGAGCATGGACATTTCAAATCTCTCCATCTGTATGAGATGCTGGGTGTGAGGGAACCAGAGAAATAGCTTAGTGTTCAGGGCTCACTTTGCTGCTGCTGATAGACCTGTGACCATGTTTGTTACCAGGCAAGGGCACAACCTACATACAGATGCAGTCCCTCCTGAAGAGACTGCAAGCACGGAGGTAGGAGTATGGACCCGCAGTCCGCTAGATCGGGCTTCAACTCTCGCCTCCATTGGCGTGAAGCCGCGGTGTGACCTCGGACTAGTAACTTAACCTCTCTGAGTGTCAGTCCACTGGAGACGGAGGGAGTAGTACCTATATCTCATAGTGGTGGTAAAAGTGAAAGCAGTAAGTGCCTGGAAACTGCTTGGTACATGGCAGCACTCCATGACAGGTAGTCGAAGGAAAAATGAACTCTTTCAAATCCTGTGTGGCGACTTACTATTACTAAGGAAATACACAGATACTAAATTTGGTCATCTATATT
Source organism: Ursus americanus (assembly GCF_024610735.1). NCBI lineage: Eukaryota > Metazoa > Chordata > Mammalia > Carnivora > Ursidae > Ursus > Ursus americanus. The sequence continues at coordinate 26,887,400 of NC_142143.1, forward strand.
ATTTCTTCTTTTGGTTTTTTACTTTCCCTTTTTATGGTCTTTCTCTCCCTTTCGCCCCACGGGGTCTTCACATGTTGGCCAATATTATATATAAGTCTTCAAGAGAAAAGTGACTGGAACAGTAGCTATTTTAGGGAAGATGTGATTTGATGAGATTCGAAGAGAAACTATAAATGCTAGTAGTGAGCAAACATAATGTAAATTAAATATAATCATGAGGACTGATTTAATCCTTTCTCCGTGTTAGTAATACCTGATTAACAAAATTCGTTAATTTTTTCAGGTACGTTAATACAAGTAAAACAATTTTTTAAAAAGTTTCCTTATTTTTTTCATAGTAAACAAAACTTTTCTTCCCTTTAGAAAAACTTTGTCTCTGAATAATACATATAAAATGTATATACATGTGTGTATGTGTATTTACTAAGTTTCCAAGTTCCTTTCTCTAGACTGGACAAAGGGGTATTCAGCTGTGAACTGCTGCTTATGAATTACCGACAAACAAATTTTTAGGGTTTTTTTTTTTTCCCAATTAACTGAGCTCATTCATTCAATAAAATAGTCAACAAATATTTATTGCATAATTATAAAACAAGTGTATTTTTAGGGGTTGGAAATAAGTTATAAATGCCAGGAGATATAAAACTGTAATGGTTTTCAAGTTGGATTTTAATCACAGAGTCACTACATTTAAGAACTATCCATTTGAATATCCATTTGTAATAGAAACATTAGAAACTTAGGAATAGAAAAATTTATTTGTACCGTATGGTGACTAACATAATGTAATAAAAAATCATTTAAAAAAAAGAAAAATATATTTCAGTAGATAAATAATGTACTCTTGATGGAATTAAAATGTACTGGGTGTTGTGAGTGCCAGGAACTTTACATATGATGTCTCAGTTATTCCTGTGACGCTGTAAGTGTTCATACCTTGTCTTGTTGATGAAGAAATTAGGGTGCAGAGAAATTGTGGAATTTGTTCTGTGTTTCAAGCTAGTAAGAGCACCATCAGTACAAAGCAACTGTCAAGTCTTGTTCCAAACTGTCCTTCATCCTTTGTCCTGTTAGAAACTTTCTCTTTTAAATCAGTAAGAAAATAGAACGACCGTTCTCATAGGTGTTCAATATCGTTTTGGAGTTCTGGCCACTGCAAGGGGATATTAAAAAACTAGAAGAATTAATATTTGCAAACAAAATTAAAATGTCATTTTTAGATATTGTGATTGTCTTCTTCTAACTAAAAGGAATAGTCTGAAAAAAAAGTATAAGCATCAATAAAGCAAAAAGATGAATGTAAAACAAATATCTATAAATCACTAGGAGCTCTTTATCCCATGTCAGAATAATGACATGATGTCTAAAGGATTTAAGAATAAGTATTCCTGTAAGAGAGTTGTGTGTCTTATTTAATATAAATAAAAGCGTAAAACTTTACTGAATATTAAAGATGATGAATGGAGAAGCATATTGTTGTCCTTGAAAGTAAAGATAAATCAGAAAGACTTCTATTTCTTTCAGTTTACAGGTTGAGGATAACCCGACTCAAAAATCTTGATAAGATTTTTGAATTTAATGAGCACAATTTGTATGTGCAGAAACAGGTCCTACGTGTTCAGCTCTTACTAGACGGCGGGCACTATGCCAAAGGCTTCACACACAGTGAATAACTCATTTAATCCTCACAGAAAACAGATACGTGTCTTTATTATCCTCATTTTACAAATAAGGAAACTCAGGCCGACGGAGGTTAGATAACTGGCCAGGTTCACACGATGACTGATAAATTGCTGAGCCGTGGCTCAAATCTAGGCTGTCTGTCTCTGGTGCCCATGCACTTAACACCACCATGCCCGACTAAGAACATTAAACAGGATTTGGCAAAATGGAACATTAGAGCGGAGCTAGGTCTTCCTTGGAACAGCATCGTTCAGAAAGGAGCGCACTGTGTGTAAGGGTATAATAGATAACAAGAGAGATCTCAAAAGAGCAGTGAAGAATTATTTGATACTCATTGTTTAGGATACTTAACTAACATTTTTTTTGGAAAAAAAATCAATTTATCCCAAAAATCCAATGTATCCCAATTTCATACCTCCCCAATCAAAATACATTTTAAATGGCTAACATGATAGATAAGAGAAAACTTAGCAGAAAATAGAAGTTATTGCATGTCAGATATCTGGAGAAGCTATTAGTTTTTCTTTTTTTTCCTTTGAAGTGACAGAAGAGATCACAAAGGAGAAGATTGACAGATTTGGCTGCATAAAGAACTGTAAACACATGTACAACAATGAGAACAAAATAGCTTAGGTCAGCGGATGGGAAAGGATCACATCGACCATGACACACAGGCTATCATCTGTGGTGAACACCCTCACAGGAGAGGTGAAAGCAGTAGACCGGTTCTTCTCCACGTGGGGGCTGTAGAAGCGGAGGAAGACCCGCTTCCAGGCGGGAGCGGGGCTGGTGGGGTGGGGACCCGCCTGGGATCTCCCCATTGCACGTCCCATGCACAGGGCAGAGGGCGACCTGACGCTCGCCTCCATCTCGCAAGGCTCCGGGGACGACGAACTGGAATGGCTCCGGGGGGGGGGGGGGCAGGAGGTGGTCCCCCAGGCAATCTGTCTTCTACCAGGGTCCTTTCATCAGAAGGGAGAAAGGAAGAAGGAAAAGCACGGAGGATACAGCTCTGGCTGCGCAAAGTATTGGGAGAGTTGCCCCAGCAAATAAGCTTAGTGACAAGGACAGAAATGGTTTCCCCAGGCAAAGAAGAAGACAGGGACGGTGTGTCCCAAAGACTCATCGGAAAGTGGAGGGTCTACAAGCAGGGGAAACAGGATCCCGTGGCAGGTGGATTTTTCTTAGTCGTGAGTACATTCTTTATGTGGTGGTGACAGAGCAGTGATTTCTAAAGACACGCATCCCAGGACTCGGGAGGTCACATGGGAAGTAGGAGGGAAGTCGAAGCTGCAGGGCGTCTTACGAGACTTCACATTACGAACTCATGTAGTACATGGGAAAAAAATGATACAAATCAGCGGTTCCCACGACTGCAGTGACAGGCAGCCAAGGAGCACGGAATGGTGACCGCCTTCACATGTGACCAAGACCGTGAAGCAACACTGAAAACGATGTCAGTAAACCAGCCTCCTTCCACGGACTCTGAGCTCCCTGCAGAGAATTTTGGGGTTTGATCACATAGCAGATACTCAATGAAAATGTATTAAATATAAACCACAATGCCTCACTGTCCCATTCGTGACAAAAGCTGGATAACTCAAACATTGCTGATGGTAGGCTACATTAGTTCAATATTTTGGGAAAACAAGAAGGCGGTGTATCATTATGCCTGTGCAGCTGTTCAAGACTTTGGGACCCATTAGCACACCCTTGGAAATTTATTCTGGGAAAAAAATTGAACATCAAAACAGAGCTGGATGTATAAATTTCTATAATACAAAAAAATATATAATACTAAAAAAGTGGAAAAGAGTCAGAAAAAAGCTTCATAAACTACATTATCAATACAATATTGTTTATCCATTTTAGATGGTAACGAAGAAGACCACAGAACTGTGGAGAAAGACTCCACGATAAGTGAGTGAAGTTGAATAGGGAGGGGCCCCCTGCTGCCTCCAACGCTGGATATTCAAGCACACCTTCCCTCTGCTCTGAATCTTGCTGCAGGTGTCCACCTGATAAAGCTTCCAGAGCCACTGTGCTGCTGCTGCTACTGGGGCGAGAGATGCTTCCTGCTAATGCACCCCAAAATCCCACACCTCAGCACCCGCCGCAGGGCCACCTCTCCCACACTGGTCCCCATCTTGTACAACCCCGCCTTCTCAACTGGGTCAGAAAACGTTAAATAGTGAGGATGTTACGGTCACCTTTTTTCCGTACGCTATGTTCCAAGTCATCGAACTCCTCCCTGCCCCATTGGACCAAAAGTATGCGTCCGACTCTCACTTGTTTAAGTGAGATTTTCTTAGGCGTTCCTGAAGTTGCTCATGGAAATCAACCCCCAGTGGTTGTGACTCGTTGCATGCCCCAGCATGTCTGAATCTTACGCTGGCAAGAACGACTTAGGTGCAAATTAGGACCGCTGATACGAAAATAATTTTTTTTTTTTTTGTTAAGTAGAGAGATGAGATATGTGCTTTTACTTGAATGATGTTCTTCTATTTTGTACTTACATTTTAATGTAAAATATAGAAAAATGAAAAATCACTGGTGTCTGTTAATTTCCTGGCAGTTCTCGAGGTACTATTTTGTATGTTGTTCTTGCAGGTTTTAGTTTAATTTAAAAAATTACTCATATAAGGTAGGTTTGAAACCATCCAAAGGTTTATAGAGAAGAAGTTGATAATCTTCCCTATTCCATCCAATCCATTTTGACTCTTCTGAAAAACAAACGCTAGTAGTTTGATGTGTGCCCGCTTGTCACATTTCTTTTTCTGTCCCTTAGACAATAAACCTAAATGCACGTCCTTATGTATGGGGAAGCTGTGTGCTGGTGGAATCAACCTACACACATAAATTTGACATTTGTGGCTTTTCACTTAATAATTCATCAGGACATCTCTTCTGTTCAGCTAATAGAGATCCCACCAATTATATTTATAGTAGCATAATATTCTGTACTATAAGTGATTCATAGTTAATTCAAGTATTTCTCTATTTTTGAACGATCAACCCATTTTTGCAATTACTCAAAAATGCTACAATAAATATTCTTACATATACATATTTTAAATAAATATACAGTTATAAACACACGTATATTTACACATACACACATAAAATTTTGGTGCTTTTGTTTCTTTCAAGTATGAAATTGACATTGCTTCTTCATGTGTTTTACATTTTAGTGTATGTTGCTATGTTTCCCAAAATGAGATGGTAGTTTACAACTCCATCAGCCACATGCTGAGTGGGCACATTCCTTTCCTTACCTCTTCGCTGAAATTGAACATACCTTAATTTTGGCCAGTTTGATGGATGAAAAATTGAATCCCACCATTACTTTAATTGGCATTTCTCCAACTACTTGTTAGGTTGTATTAGTTGGAGTTTACGTCTTTTGAAATTCTCTTTCTGGTATATATATTTGTTTATATGTTTGTCCATTTTTCCTTTGGGGTGTTAGCTCTCTGCTTATGATTTTGTAGGAAGTTTTCATCATATGTGTTACAGTCTGTGGTATAGGGGAGGAAAATTGTTTCCCTCTGCCCATCTTAGGTTCATTGCCTGAGGCCCTGTAAATTGACAAAAGATAGGTTAATAAGAGGGGAAAAAAAGCTGTTTACAAACATGTGTATTGCACATACACATGGGAGAACACAGTGATGAGTAACTCAAAGAGGTGGTAAGAACTTGGCCTTACATAGCACCTTAACAAAAGAACAACAAATTCTTGCGGAAGTAATGAGATAACAGAATAGGACTTTCGGGGAGCAGTTGTTGGACGATAAATACATGGGGGAACTAATGGAAGATACGGGCTAGTCAGTAAAGTTTGTTATCTAAATTTCTCTGGTTTTGTCTCTGGGCTGATAAGGGTCTAGGAGTGTCTCCAATAATTAACTTCTGTCCTTCCTGGGGGTGGGGCAGCTTTACAAATTTTGTCTTGCTTTTATGCAAATAGGGGGAGAACAGAGAGCTTTTCTGATATCTGCTTTATCTCAATTGCCTTCAGCTCCAAATAATCCTTAGGCCAAAGTGGCATATTTTGGGGTGGCATATTGTGCTACCCTTCAGTTGTTTACCTTTTAACTTTGCTCAATGGTGTCACTTGTCATAAAAGAAAATTAAAATTCATGGACTTAAGTACAGCTGTCATTTCCTTTATGATTTCTGAGTGTCCTAATTTGCTTTTAGGAAGACTTTCCTTCCCTAGATTATTTAAATTGTTGTCCACATTTTCTATTTTTTTGTTTTCCTGTTTACTTTTAAAATATTTTCTGGGGCGCCTGGGTGGCACAGCGGTTAAGCATCTGCCTTCGGCTCAGGGCGTGATCCCGGCGTTATGGGATCGAGCCCCACATCAGGCTCCTCTGCTATGAGCCTGCTTCTTCCTCTCCCACTCCCCCTGCTTGTGTTCCCTCTCTCGCTGGCTGTCTCTATCTCTGTCGAATGAATAAATAAAAAATAAAAAATAAAAAAACAATAAATAAATAAATAAAATATTTTCTGGGAATGCAGCTTCAGTTTTCTTCTTAAATTTCTACACTGTTCTTGGATGATCTCATTTACTCCCACAGCGTTAACTTCTGATGATACACCGATGTCTTCTAAAGCCACATTTTTATCTAATTCCATAACTCTTACCATATCTCCAGAGCAAGTCTCATCTCTTCTCCAGCCTACTGAGCATCTTGCAGGCACCAAACTGAGCTCATGATTATACTCCCCATCTTCTCCTGACTTTACGATCCTGCCTCCCTAACCATGGATGGCAACATTATCAACAAGTAGCCCAAATGAAGAAACCCAGAAAGGAAGCTTCAGTCCTCCTTTTCATGTAACTCAAATGTTTAACAAACCTGGGGTGCCTAGGTGGCTCAGTTGGTTGAGCGTCCAACTCAGCTTCGGCTCAGGTCATGATCTCAGGGTCATGATCTCCGGGCTGTGAGACTGAGCCTGTGTCAGGTCCCACGCTCAGTGGAGAATCTGCTTCTCTCCTTCTACATCTCCCTCTCCCTCTGCCACTCCCCCTGCTCACTCTCTCTCTCAAATAAATAAATAAATCTTCAAAAAGAATGTTCAACAAGACTTCATCTCCTATTGTGTCTTTCTAGTTAATTTCTTTTGAATCTGTCCGCTTCTCTTATTTCAACTACCTGGGCTAGTGCAACAGCCTCCCAACTGCTTTTCTTAACAAATATTTCCCCATCTGATTTAACACTGAAACTGTCTTTAGAATTATTCTGAAATGCAAACAAAATAAGACCTAAATCTAAAATTCTTCACTACTCCCCCCACCTTTCTAAGATTTTATTTATTTATTTGGTGGAGACAGCAAGAGAGGGAACACAAGCAAGAGGAGCATGAGAGGGAGAAGCAGGCTTCCTGCTGAGCAGGGAGCTCGATGCGGGGCTCGATCCCAGGACCCTGGGATCATGACTTGAGCTGAAGGCAGATGCTTAATGGCTGAGCCACCCGGGCACCCCTACCTTCCTGTCTTAAGCAAGGTATAAATTTTTAGGCATGGCCTAAGAAACCACTTATGATAAACTCTTTTGAGAGTAATTCCAATCCTATCGATTTTGATGTAGTAGAGTGCTTAGTACATATTAGTGGGATAAGCGAATATATGAAAAAACACATTTCTGGAAAAAAGTTATCACATACATGTATTCCATTAGTGTCAAAAGCTAGAATTAATTTTATACACCTCCTTTGTAGTAATTTGAGTAGTTTCCTGTTGAATTATAAATAAGAACTACTGTTATAATGGATGTAATAAAAAAGGAGGCTCAGACTGAGGAATGAAAATAAAATATTTTTTGAACAAATACTTAGATGTGAAATTTTTATGCTGATTTTATGTTTTGAAGGCTTCGATGCATCTTTCCAAATTGCTTTTGTGAGATATTGTTCACGTTTGAAACATCTCCAGCTGCAAGTTAAAATCTTTGAACCTGAAGTATCATGATGTTTGTAACTAGCTTTCAAATAGTTCAGCAAGACTTTATACATATTATATTGTGTATATGCACACATACATACACACATATACACAAGCACACAGATCTACAGATGCATATATGGAGAGAGAAGGAGACGGAGAAAATCAATGTGGCAAATGTTAGCAACTACTGAATATAGTTGACGGGTGTATGGATGTTCATTGTACTATACATTTGAATTTTCTGAGATTTGAAAATTATCAATAGAAAATATTAGGAAAAAGAACCCCAGCAGCAGTGTTTGAAAACATGCATTTCAAAACAATTTCAACAGCCATAACATTATAATAATTTAAAAAAATCTTCCCTGCTTCAGTAGAAGTTATATATGATTATTTTTTTTTTACTTTTTTAGCAATAAAGATGAATATTTTTTCATATGTTTATAAGAAATTTTATTTCTTGGGACACCTGGGTGGCTCAGTCGGTTAAGCGTCTGCCTTCAACTCAGGTCATGATCCCAGGGTCCTAGGATCGAGTCCTGCATCAGGCTCCTAGCTCAGCTGGCAGGCCTCTTCTCCCTCTCCCTCTGCATCCCCCTGCTTGTGTGCTTTTTCTCTCTCTTTCTGACAAATTAAAAAAAAAAGAAATTTTATTTCTCCTTTCATGAGTGGTCTTTGTCCATATTTCTATAGGTGGTTTCTTTCTTTTTTCCCCCAATTTTTAAATTTAGATTCAATTAATTAACGTGTAATGTATTACTGGTTTCAGAGGTACAGGCCTGTGATTCATCAGTCTTATATAATACCCAGTGCTCATTACATCACATACCCTTCCCAGTATCCATCAGCCAGTTACCCTATCTCTCCACCCCTTTCCCCTCCAGCAACCCTCAGTTTGTTTCCTGTGATTAAGAGTTTCTTATGATTTGTCTCCATCTCTGTTTTCATCTTGTTTTATTTTTTCCTCTCTTCCCTGTGATCCTGTTTTGTTTCTTAAATTCCACGTATCAGCGAGATCATATGATAATTGTCTTTCTCTGATTGACTTATTTCACTTAGCATTAGATGCTGTAGTTCATCCACATCATTGCAAATGGGAAGATTTCTGATGGCTGAGTAATTTTCCATTGTATGTATATATACCAGATCTTCCTTATCCATTCATCTGTTGATGGACATCTGGGCTCTTTCCATGGTTTGGCTATTGTGGACATTGCTGCTATAAACATTGGGGTGCAGATACACCCTTTGGATCACTACCTTTGTATCTTTGGGGTATAGGTGGTTTATTTCTCAAGAGCATTTTATATGTAAGTATATTGATGCTTTGTAATATAAAAACAGATAAGTCATTATACAAGGATTTCATGTTATAAAGAAAGTATCACAAGCCAGTAGAAAAAGAGTGAACTGGAAAAGTTGGCAAACTCTCACACATACATATGAGATTTTTACCATATCTCCCCCTAGGATAAATAACAATATCAATGCAGTGTGAGTAAAAAGTTGATTGTAAGAAAGTGTGAAATCTTAAAACAGTTAAAACAAATATAAATAATTATTGGTTGATCTTGGAAAAGAACTTTCCATAAAAACAGTGGAAGAAAAGACAAAGGAAAAACTGTCCATATATTCAATTACGTACAAACCTAAAAAAAAAAAATAGAGAAACACAAGAGTTGAAATCCTTCATATGAATTCCTGAAATCAATAAAAACAATAATGTCACAATAGAGAAAAACATAAAAAAGCACAAACCAGAAGGAAGAAAATTCAAGCCATGAAAGAAGAAATCCAAATGTCATAAAAGTGAATGAGCAGTTATTTCAAAACAGAGAGTGCAAGGCATTGGTTCAGTTGGCGCCACCCAGTCGGTGGAAGTGAGATTCAACCTCAGCTGATGACATCCACAAAACTGGCAACAACGCTTTCAGAAATACTAATCTAATACTCAATTCTCTTTTCACAAGAGCACAGCAGGCAAGAGGGGCCGATCCTCCAGCCGTACTTGGCATTGGTCAGGCCCTTATTAGAGTAATGCAATCAATGTGGGGTTCCACCCTTTCAAATGCATGTGGAGAAACTAAGAGGCACTACCAAAATGATTACAGAGAAAATCAAACCGACTGGGGAAGATTAAGGGGATTGTATTTATTTAGTCTAGAGAGGAAAAAGCTAAATAGTGAATAGTTATTTTCAATTATATAAGTATTTCAAAAAAAATGATTATCCTAAGGAAAGCTAGGTTATTCTATCTACACGATAGACAATAAACTAAAAGGAATATGGTTAAATTGCACCAAGAGACTTTAATTAACATCAAGCCTTGCAAAACTTCAGGGCAGACTAACAAAGAAACAAAGGAACCTCTGTCTTTGTATAACTTTCTGAGCAATTTAGACAACTGCCTATCTTGTGGCTTAGTTATAGAATGGCAGGTGGCTGGGTCCTTGATTAGAATTATAGGTTTATAGAATCTTAGAACTGAAAAATAGCCTCAGTAGATTAAAGTTTCTCATTTACATGTTTTGTAGATTTCTGTTGCCACCCACTCACCAATAGCATATACAAAGAAAAGTATAGGATATGAAGCCTTGAAGGTTAGAGTTTTATCATGGTTGAGTGACTGGAACCTTTTAAAGCATCTGCTCAAATAATGTGAACAGATCTTAGTTATCTAGTATGAGAAAACAAACTGTAAATTAGGGCCGGGTAGGCCTTTGATATTTAAGGTTTTTTTATTTTGTTTTGTTTTTAGTTTACAGATAAAAACAAGTCTTTTACTCAAGAAAAATGCATGTGATTACACGCATCCACCCATGGTCCCCAGGCCCCCACATGTAGCGGCCAAGGTGGAGGTAGTGGGTAGTGTGATACGGTGGTAAAGCACAGCAGTTAGACTTATTATATCTATGTCTACATTGAAATAATCTCCTTTTCACTTACCAGCTTTGCAATCTTAAGAACGTTAGTTAATTTCTCCACCTCTGTTTCCTCATTTCTAAAATGGGAATAACTCCTATTCTTCATGCACTTTTTTGATGAACATTAATTAAAAAAAGGCAATGAAAAAATTTTTAATAGTTTGCTGTGTAGTAGACGCTATAGGACAGTGTTTTTCCAATTTCAAGTTGCAGACCCACTATAAGAATTTGGTGGTAAAATCCATGCTATCGGTAATGACTGCTGTGAAGAAAATGAAAACGAATAAAAAGTATTAATTGCACTTAGTAATCTTAAGCATGGCTTTGAATACTTTTTTTCTCTGTTATAAATATGTTTGTGTGTATGAGCGTGTAGTGGAGAACTCGTGTACCGGTAGTGATAGGTATATAGTATTTCTTATTGCAGATCACGGTCAAAAGATTGTAGTCATTGTATTTTATTGTTTTTGTTGTTTTTAATTTTATCCCTTTGTTTTATTCTTCTCGTGCTTTCTGTAGGACCTCAATATACGTCCTCCACCTCATCGCTGTCTAGTTTGAAATAACATGACACCACTTCATATATAACGCAACAATGTATATTTTGCCTGCATACGACATACCTACATCAGTACACATCCTACAGCAATATACCTCCATCCACCCTCTCTAGTCTTGGGGGCCATGATCCTCATGTATTTTTACTTCTACACATGTTACAAATCCTTTAACATGATGCCATCATTTTTGCTTTCAATGGTCACATTTCCACCAAAGAAATTGAAAAAAGGGAGAAAAAAACCCCTTCCATATTTATTATATCTGGTGAACTTCAGTGTTTCCTGTAGATCTGGGCCTCTATCCTCCACCCTCCAGGGCGTCCCTCAACCTAAAGAATGGCCTTTGGCATCCTCTGTCCTGTGAATCTGTTGGCAATAACCTCTCTCAATTTTGACAGTCTGAAAACATCTCTAGCTCTTCTCCACAATTAAAGAGCATCGTTGCTGGTTATAAAACTCCAGATCAACAGCTCTGTCTCGCAACACCTCAAAGATGCTGTTCCATCTGGAGCACTGGGCTTTTGATGAAAACTCAGCAATTATCTGCATCATTGTTTCTCTATGCAATGTGTTCTCTTCACTAGTTGCATATAAGAATTTCTCTTTGGTCTCGGTTTTTAGCAATTTGACCGTGATGTACAGTGTTGTTTGGTTTGTGTTTTTTTCTGCTTGAGATTCATTGAGTTTCTGGGATCCTAGAGTGGATATTTCTAATCAAATCTGAAAGTTGTTCAGCCATTAGCTTTCAAACATTTTTTTCTCTTCTTTCCCTCTGAGACTTCAATTGCATGTCTAGTAGACCATTTGACTTGATCCCTTAGGACACTTTCTGTTCTATTTTCCTCTCAATCGTTTTCGTCTCTGAGACGCAGACTGGAAAATCTCCATCGGTTTGTCTTTAATTTTGCTAATGCTTTCTTCTGAAGTGTACAATCCTCTTGTGTTAGTTTGAATCCAGTAAGAAGCAGATGCAAAGATGGGATTAGATTTCCAAACATATATTGGGGAAGCATCTGTGATGATAAAACATGAGGGAGTGGGAGCAGGTAGAGAGAACCTTCAGACCACAATTGAAGTTTGATGTCTGTGAAGGAAGGAAGGGAAAAGAAGAAGGAGTAGACAGGAAATTTAGACTTTTGAACAGAAATAAACAAGTTTTCCCAGGCTGCTGGGAGTTACTCAATCTAAAGTCGCCCTTTGGAGGAGTCCAACAACTTTTATCAGTGGGCCTACATTGATACCCCTGTCATGCCATTGGCTGGGAGCAGCCTATAGGAAGCATGGTTTTGGTGTGAATGCCATGATACAGCCAGAGAAACAGTAGCCAGGCTATTAGTCAGTTTTGCTCCCCATAGCATGAAATATGAACAGTACACATTCATGATTAATTAATTGCTATTAAGTCTATTTCTTAAAGAATTTTAGGTATTATGTTTTTAGTTCTATAATTTTTTTTTATTTGGTTCTTTTTTAGTGTTTCTATTTCTATCCTAGGAAATCCCATCTCTTCATCCATTACATGTATCTTTTTCTGTAAATTCTTTTATATATTTGTAATAGTTATTTTCAAATCTTTTTCTGCTAATTCTAACAGTTCAGTCATCTGCTGGTCTGATTCTATGGACTATATTTTCTGTTCAATATGACCACATTTTCCTGTTTCTTCACAAGTCTCATGATTTTTAAAATTGTTTTCTGGATATTGTGTATAAAAGAACAGTGGAGACTGGAGTACATTATTTTTTGTTTTGTTCATTATTCAGAGAGTGTGAGTTCCTTCTTCTGTCTTTTTGATTAGGATGGGGAACTAATAATTCAGCTCTCACCTAAAGGGGTGTTGAGCTGGTGCTAGATTGCTGTTTTTGCTAGACTGCATTCAACTGTGATTAACCACATTCCCAACTTCCTTCACAGACTCTTTGACCCTGTCACTATTTGAGCTGGATGAGGTTAGGCTGTAGTTTTACCTTTGAATCAAAGTCTGAAGGATCTCTGGAATTTGAGCATCATGAGAATGTGAGAGACTATGTCATTATGTTCTTTTATTCAGCCTCTCCTCCACTGTCTCCTTCTCACTATAATTTGAAGTTGGGACAAGGAGAGCACCATCAGGCTGAGTGATTTATTTTTTATCTAGGGCTGGATCAGATTCTAGTCCTCCTTGCTGGGCTTCATTGTTGAATAACATCTGGCTGTGTGTCATCCTCTTTGAGAATCCTTTACAAAATCCTTCAGAGCAGGAGTCAGTAAAACTTTTCTGTAAAGAACTGGAAAAGAATTTAAGTTTTGTGGGCTAGTCTCTGTCATTAATATGCAGCTCAGCCAGTGTAGCATGAAAGCTGCGGGCTGCAAGGCCTTCTTGGTCATTCTTGCTTTCTTGTAGGTTCTAAGGTGGCTGTAGGAATAGGATGCAAAGGAATGAGCATGGCTGTGTTCCCACAAATTTAATTTACCAAAGCAGATTGTAGTTTTCTGACATGTTTCCTATAATTAGCAGACCTAAAGACTTGTGCTTATCAAATTTTAAGGTGGTTAATTGTTCATTTGGGTTACTTTGAACACGGTTACTGTGCAATATACTCTTTTCCTAGCACATATGTTGGGCACACAATAATTATTTGCAGACTAAATGAAAGAATGGAAGAAAGTATGGGATGACTGGAAATGGAAAGAGAAGCAAGTGAAAAAAGAGAATTTGATAATTAATGCTAGCCTCTGTAACACACCCTCCCCTCACCCCCACCCCCAAACCCGTGTCTTGACACAACAACATTTATTTCCTGCTTACATCACAGTTTGATGTGGGTCATTCAGGGACCCCAGTCCTTCTATGTAATGTCTTCACCATCCTCAGAGTCTTCTCCATTCAACCGGGAGAGAAAGCCAGGACCACAGGTGGAAGGTTCTAATATCCCAGGACTGGAAATGACACCCATCCCTTTTGTCTGTGTTCTGTTGTCAAGACCTCAGTCACAGGCACTGCCCTGGGGTAACAAATGGAGGATGAAAAATGTACTTTAGCTCTGTGCCTCGAAAGAAGAGGGGATTATGGCTATTGTTGAGTGCTAACAGTCTAGTTTGGGTGGCATTTAAACAAGGCAATGAGGGGATAGAGCAGTTTAGATGAGAAAGCAATCATGATGACACTTCCCAGAGGGAGGAAACAGCATTTTCAGCGATGGCATACAAGTTAATTTTCTCAATAGAAGCTTGCAGTGCTTGTAAGTAGTATCATTTACAAATACATACACTATCTTAGATAAATATAATTGTGTGCCGATGCAGGAAGAACCTTCACAGAACTATGATTGGCCACACTCCAAGATACACGAACACACAGTGACAGATGTATAGGAATGAACCTGTCCTTGGTCTGGGTGAGGTTACAGGCATTAGGTTTGGTTATTTTAAAGCCCAGGTACAATTATCAATCTCTGAAAACAATTTTATCCTAAATTAATCTTAATTACATTGAGTCTCTTTCTCAGTAGCTGCAATTATGTCTTTCCAAATAATCCCACTGGACATTTCTCGGAGTTACAGAGAATGCTTCCTTATCAGGGCTGGTGGGAGATAGTGGGAGGAGTGGGAAGGCAGAGATCTTCGTATAAGCAAGCACTTTATAAAGTACTGCATGAAAGAAAGGCATTGATAATGCAGTGGTGTGTGGTCATTATAATATTATTATCATCATCACTTGAGTTTATTCATTGCGGTTGAATTGCTTATGGAGTTGAAATACCAGTAATGGTACCTGCCTAAGGGAGATGAACCCATGGGACTTTTTTTTAAAGTGAGGATTACGGAGAAGCTGTTTCCTGGTGAAGGGGAAAAAAAAAAAAAGGATTGTGGATCCCTTCCAAAATCGCACTTCCTTTAAAAATCTGGTTTCAAAGAAGTGGGATTTCCAGGGCGGTAGAAAATTTGGAGGTGCTGCAATTTAGCATTCGTTCCTAGGCCTGAATTCCTGTCATCCCTATAGTGGTTTATGGCACAAATGAAAAATATCTGGAATTAAATTCAGGATCTTGAGCTGAGATAGCTTGAAGAAAGCCACCAAGGAGGTTGCAAGAAAACACTGCCCTTTCATTTACAAAAAGATGAGGCATCTCCTCTGAAGCCGCAGTTCCGTAAATAGGCCCTCCATTTTATCCCTGACAGCTCCGGAAGTACCCAGCACTGCTCTCCCTCAGGGTCTCCAGGAAGGTCGCCAGCATTTCAGCCTTGCTGTCATGACTGTGGCTCCCTTGGCAGAATATACAAGCCTTCTTACGGCCATAGAGCATGGGTATATTTGCCTCAGTAACTATGCTTAGAAGTAAGGTAGAAGGGGTTGTCGTGACTGGCTTCTGTTCTGTCTTTTCTGGTAGGCTGTGAGTTATCTTGGTTGACACTGAAGAATGACTAGAATGCAGATGTAGTAGGGGTGAGTGAAGGCTATGACTTTGTTTTCATGTTAGCCAAACTTTCCTTTTACATATTCAAGGAATTTGCATGTACATAGGAGAATGTCAAATTTACCATTACAAAAGATTAGAATGACACATGTATGTGTACTGAAAACTAGTGGTTATGCTAGCAGAAGAAAGGAAACATCACCATTAAATAGCTCACTGAGATTTTATTTCACTTTGGAAAGTAGAAATTCATGGGAGGCATTCTAGGGGATGTTTGTGCTACATTACTGGGCTCTTAGAAACACAGCGCCCTCTCAATAGGTGATGGTCAGTAGTAATAATTTTAGTTAATATTCACTGAATGCTCCTCATGTCCCTAGCAATGTTCCAGTAACTCTAGAATGTAAGGAGTACGACTCCCATTTTATAGATGAGGAAACTGAGGCATAGGGAATTTATGGATGTTGTCTAGGTCCATAAAGTAAGCTTAGAGCCAGAATTCAATCCCAGCTAGCCTGACTCCAGATCTTCACTTGATAACCTTTCTTGTATTGCCCACCAACTTGGCATATGAGTTCGCTTTCCTGTGCTTCTTTTCTTTTCCCTGATTTTTGCAGGGCGTAGCTCTAAGAGAACGAGGGAGTCATCCCTTCTTATGTGATGCGCACAGCTCTTCTCTCCCAGGAGCAGCCCTAGCTCCAGGTGGGAAAGGCAACGTGCTCACTGAGCAGGTTCTAACCTCTGCAGCCCAGACTGAGGGTATTTGCAAGAGGTAAGGAGGCTCTTGGGAAATTGGCTAATGAGAAATTGGAAATAAAGGGTCTTCTGCTCTCTTCCAAATGCCCCAAAGGGCTCCAGCACAGATTAGCTGCAATAGTTGTCTTGCGGCAGGTTGAAAAAATTTCTTTACTGTGACCAGTTAGACACAACTAACGTCCTCCACTCCACTATCTCCAGATACACACACACACACACACGCCCACGCCCGCATGCGCACACACATACATGGGACATGTTTGAAATTTTATATTTCAAGCATTAAAAAATCTAGATTTGTTGGCATTGTGGCTTCATTGAGCCGCTGAAAATCATTATAGCTCAAATGTTTCGGCCCTTCTTGCCCAAGGAAGAAGAGATGTAATAGTCTAAGATGTGTAGCAGGAACACTTTCAGCTTTGGCTTCAAATCACCTTATAGAAAAATTTTAGAGAGATACCCATGGAAGTGTAAACTCTATGTGTTGGTTATTCAAGTCAAAAAGGCCAATGTTCAAGAAGGGTACCAGAATGCGTTCATATTGATGAAATCAGTCTCTTCCTGTAGTAGAGATTGGAAGGTCATGAGCTTATTCCAATGTTTTTGCCATGGCTAGTCCAATTTTCTTTGAATATTTTAAAGAACCTGATTAATATTCTTTCCAAGTGATATCAATTGGTAGCAGACCATTGCCCTTGGAAAACAAATTTTATTTATTTTTGAATAGGTGGAAATAACCAGGAGCTGAGTCTGAAGAAAATGTGTGGGATAAAAAAAAAGTGATAAGGCTTTGGTGAAACACAGGGTGTAGCTGTAATAGTAAGATTGTGTAACCTCATTGCTGTGCGGGCAATTTCCAAAAACAAATACTACAACAACAAAAATTGCGCAGATGTGTGGCCGCATCGAATTTGTCTTGATCTAAGTAACAGGTGTCTACTTGATCTGACAGCAGCCTTGTGTATGTCTGAATTCACTGGAGGCTGTTTACAAGACTCAGTTTCCTATTTTATGGTCACATGATTTATATATGTATGTATGTGAGTAATGAATCCAGTATAATATAGATGTAATAGTAGAAAAATTAATGTCTTAGACACTAATGTTAATGACAAGAAGAAAAGTGAAATTAAGTCAGCATTCCTGGTTTAGAGATAATTTTACTGTAAAGCCATGTCTTTCTCTTTTGTACCTCATATAGAATTCTGCACCTTTAAGGAATATGCAGAATGGGTAAGAGTAATGCAAGGTTACTCTGAGCAGAAAATTTATGGACTTCTCTTGGTAGCTTGCTATATGACTAGCAGGTCTTTTAATTTTTAATAGCACAGGGGGGAAACGAACATACTTGAAACTTCTTGAGTAGGACTTCATTTTTATTATTGCTACTAGACTTAAACATTTCACGGGAATATTCTATAGTTCTGAATCCTAATTGAAAGCTTCACATTTCACGCTTGGTCCTCTTAGGTTCAGTTTTGGGAACCAATGTTGGTTCTCCAGTGACATGGCAGAGAAGACAGCCCTGGGCTAGGAGTTTACAGATTTGGGCAAAGTCCTTTTCTATGTTCGTTATTACTAGAATTGTGATTGTGCTGGACAAGATAGCCTGTCTCTCTCAGTCTTTGTAATCACATTGTTAAAGTGAATAGAATGAACAAGTTGTCTGCAAGTGCCATTTTAGGTTCTCACCTTCAGTGACTTGGTTTCTTTTAAGTCACAAATTGGGTATTTTGTAGTTTTGATAGCAGAGATATTCTAAGACACTGACTTACTTGGCATCTGGCATTAAAGAAAAGAGCCAGCTCAGCAAATCCATTTTGTCTTCCCTCAAAGTTTGAGCTGGGGTAGGGAATGACCTACCCAAGCACTAACACAATCATCATTCTTATGGTGAAGCAACATAACAACTAGCTTGCTTGTTTCTTGGTTGACATACCCAGAAATTATCGTCATTACATGCCTCATGTATTGCTTAATTGATGGACGGTAGTATTTTTGGAGTGGTGAATTTTGCAATACTCCCTTTCTTTTGATGGTTTTAAACCATAGAGTCATTATGGAAAATCAACTCCCTTCCATATGTATACATAATTAGCATTGAATTCTCATGCAGATCAATCTGATTATAACTATTCTACATTGAACTAGAGCAATTCAGAACAAAGAGCAGTTCATCATATCCATGGTCATGAAATTGTAAACCATTTACATTTTTTGTTAGGTTACAAAAATATTGTATATAAAACCCTTTTAGAAATCCCTCAGTTCCTAACTTGGCATCCAGAGCTCTTTTCACTCTATCACAAAGCTACAAAAATAAAGCAAAATATTTGCTGAGAGTAACTCAGTATAACTCCTCAGATTACTAGAAAACCTTTGCGAATTCAGACACCATGGCACATAAATTGAACTGCTCCTAATCCTGGATTAAAATGCGGACCGAACACTGAGTTGTCTCAATTGTGCATCAATGCTTGGCTTCCAAGAAGTCACCTTCCAGAAGGTGACTTGAGTGATTTAATGGTAGGTTTAGTTTTGCACACCTTCCATTGAATATTTTAAAAACTCAGCACATTTAGAGGAAGGGCATATTGCTTGACAATAGGGAGTCATAATTGGCAATGTGCACCACAGTTGAAATTCAGGGATATTGGTGTGTGTGTGTGTGTGTGTGTGTGTGTGTGTGTGTGTGTGTTTAGGGGAACTAACCTTGGGATAGAAAGCTCATGGCAAAAAGATAATCTTCGGTAAGATAATCCACACTTTAAAAGTACAAGTTCTACCTGAAGACAGATTTATGATCCTAGCAGGTGCTCAAAGAAAGCCTGAACTGAAGCTGTTCGTGGCTGGGCAAACCGGGGGAAGTGGGAATATACTTTGTCATACGGAAAAGAAAGCGTCAAAACCTCTCGAATATCAAGTAGTTTTGGGGACGTTTTTCAAACTTTAGAGGTTTAAGATTAAGCAAGTTCTTTTAATATTTTAGAGTTATGGACTAACCTCCTAGAAATAAGAGTATATTTAATTTATCTTTTGCTTCCAATAGGGAACATCTCTATATATCTATTATATTTATTATCCTCTCATCTTCCAAAGATGGCCATGAGTAGATTTGGGGTAAAGACAAGGAAGAAACACAGGGAAGGGAAATGGAACAGGATTGAGAGGAAGAGGAGGAGGAAGGAACATTAAGCAAGAACTTGGCCAATTTGTACAAACTCTTTTTGTCTCGAGCGAGTTTCTTTTATACTTCTCTATGCAATGTTACTATTAAAAATGATATCACGACGACCTCTTACCATTCTTGTTTCAGTATAAATCTCTTTCCCCCCATTGGTTTTCCTAACCAGGAAAGGAAATCCCTGTCTAGTTGATAACCATCTCTTGTAAATTTTCCTCCGTATCTCAAATGGGATCCTCTTGGCACTTCCAGCAGAGCTACGAGGCAAGCTGGCTTCCATATCTTTGAAGTCCGTGAATACAGAAGGTAATCCACTGGCTTCACCGGTTGAGAATTCCACTTCCTCATGATGGCCTTTGTACCTTCCCAAAGCTGTGCACCTGGGTAACACTGATGGATGATTCACTCAAATGGGACTGACCATTTTCTCATGAGGCGTGTAGCTCTAAATTTGAGTCAAATGATACATAATTTTTGTGACGGAAAGCGTATCAGTTCTCTTTTCCTCGGTTATGCTGCAATAATAAATGACCCTCAAATTTCAGTTCCTTATAAGATTAAAAACTAATATTTCGCTCATGTTCCATGTCAGTTGAGGTCAACTCTGGCTCTGTCCCTCATCCTCTTCACTTTCAGATCCATGTTGATAGAAGATTCCCATCTGAGAACATGATGAGCCTTGTGTCAGAGGGAAAAGGTGGTGGAACCTCACGATGGCTCTCAAAGCGTCTGCACCTGTCACTTCCACTGCCATGTCACCTGCCAGAGGAAACCACACGGCCAAATTTGATAGGAATGTAAAATCATTCCGTATGCAGACACAGTGAATATTTTGAAGAAGAATAAAATCTATCAGAAAGAGTGTGAGACAAAGCTGTTTAGAGGCTTGTTCTCTGCTGGAGGACTACATTGCCAGCCTGATCCTTGCCTTCCCAGCCTTTCTCATAATTTATAGCTTTATCCTTATGATAACAAAACAGAAAAGCTGAGGAGCAAGACTTGTGGGGAAAATCTTTTGTTGGCACTCAGGGCACCAAACAGATTTCAAAACAGAAGAGTCATTAGAGACCTTTCGACTATTACCAAAGGACTAGGTGCCCCAGGAAGCTTTCCTAAATTAGCCCAGAAGTCTCCTACTCATCAGTTGTTTTTAAGGAGAGTCCCCTTCCACTGTCCTTACTCCATCGGTGAGCCGTTCTCTTTGTGGCAATATAAAATAATGATGAAAACATGTTTTTCTACCTGTTTCTCCTATTGGATTAGAAGTTATCTAAGAGCCGAGGTTGCTACACAGCACAGTAAAAGTCATTGCTTCACTGTAAAGTTCCTCAAAATCATAGCAAATCCTAACTTGCTTATTCTGTTCATTTCTCAGAATGAGAACATAATTTGGTTTCAAACTCCTTTATCACTTAATTTTTTCTTTTTCAAGATATAAAGCAAAACGGAGGCACTATTCATCCATCCATCCATCCATCCGTCCACCCATCCATCCAACCGACAAATACTGAATGCCCATTAGAGTCCTCACACGAAGTCGGGTGCTGAGTTGTGGTACAGGATGCTCACAGTTTCTGCCCTTGTGAATTTTACCTGCTAGTGGGAGTGAGCCAGACAAATCAAATAACCACAAGAACATAGTTATAAACTGTGATAAACATGAGGAGAGAAACTTAAAGCACAGTGTAAGAGCATATAAAGGACTGACTTCGTTGGTGTCTTTGTGAAGTCTTCTCTGAGGAAATGACAGTTGAGCTGACATCTGGAGGAAAAGTAGCAGTTAACTACATAAAAAAAGAAGACAAAACCATTCAAAGAAGCTGCAAAGACATGTGCAAAGGCCCTGAGGTGGGGAGGAAGGGAAGAAAAGCCAGTTGTGAGAGAGTACAAAAAGCAAAGCAGCGCACAATGGGAGAAGCAGGTGGGGCCAGTTTACTTAGGGACTTTTATGCCATTTTAAAGGTTTAGGTCTTTATTCACTGAAAGGTTTTTAGAAGCGACATGCCAAAATTTGAGTTTTTAGGTGTTACTCTAGTTGGCATGTGAAGTGAATTGGAGAGTGTCAGATGCAAGATACCAACATAA
Organism: Ursus americanus; assembly: GCF_024610735.1. Lineage (NCBI taxonomy): Eukaryota > Metazoa > Chordata > Mammalia > Carnivora > Ursidae > Ursus > Ursus americanus. Next base: position 26,908,942 of record NC_142143.1, read on the forward strand.
AATCTTTTGCAGTAACAGAAATAGAAATTTCTACTCAGTGCAAAAGCAGCTCCTAAAAGTTGGATGGCACACTATTGATATTCTGGATTCTTGTTAGCTCACGGTTCATGACTTACAACACTATTCAAAATACACGTCTGAGCTAAATAATTTCCTCTATACCGCAAGTGTAGGCCTATGACCCTCTAGGATTTCAGTGGATGGCCTTCAGGGAATCCATGGAGCTTCTGAAATGACATGAAAATTATGTGTGCTTATTCTTGTATGTTTTTCTAGAGAGAGGGTCTATCAATGTTATCAAATTCATGTCCCCCAAATGATGAAGAAATACTGATTTACCTTACCACTTGACCAACTCACAGTTACTCTATCACCACAATGCACTCCTGGGAAATGTATCTTGAACTGGTGGGAAAGGTTAGCTGACCACCGAAGGTTTCCCCAGTGCAGAGGGGTGCTGGGAAGTGGCTGCCCAGCCAGACACTATATATCCCCATTCCCTTGCATCTGTCAGTAGGAGATGGGGTATGACTACTTCTGACCAATAGGATGTATGTAGACATTTTACTTGACACTTGTGTGTGAAGTTGGTTATGTATCTGATATGTCTTTCCCATAATTTTTCCACCTTCTCTAGTGACCTTGGAGGTCATGTTTTGAAACTGACAGCGTCACAAGCAGGAAGAATCCTTGATTGCTGAGTCATGGAGTCAACCAGGAGAGCTGTCCAACAATGAACACCTGCATCAGATTTTCGTGATTAAGAAATAAATTTTTATTATCTTATGCAATTGAAATTTAGGGTTATTTGTTACAGCAGTTAATCCACCCTGGCATAGGAAAAATAACATCTCGTACAGGAAGGTACAGTAATATGGGTGTGTTTGCTGGAAAAAGTCCTCTTTGGATTTCTTCCTGGAATAAAGAAACAACACTGTCTTACCGGCCATAGTTTCTTCGTGTCATTTTGCAATGTGTAAATTACTCTGAATTCCAATTTCTCGTACCCCAGGTCTTGGTTGCATGAGAGCACGATTGCCATAGGTAGCTAATGTAAATGGCTTTTAGCCACACGAGAACAATTTTAATAAAGTAAAAGAGAAATATGTGTTTAGGGGGTAGAGATATCCATTCATTCATTCATTCATTTAACAAATATTTGTTTATTGAATTTCTTTAATGTATTTTAAAATGTACCTGAGATTTGCTTTGATCGGGTCTGGTAAGATAAAAGACACAGAGATAACTGTTTTTTGGAAAAAGCTGTTTTTTAAAATTCACAAGAAGATGAGACACGTCAAGCCATGCAGAGCCACCCGGAGAAGCACCAGGGTTGGTCAGGAGGTGGGAGTGAGGGGAAAGCATGAGCAACAGCGTTTATTTTGGTTTTCTCCAGAAGAAATGGGCAAAGCACGGTAAGCACCTAAGCAGGTTTAGGATTAAATAGTTTGAATAATTTTGACAGGCTATAGGGCTGGTCTCTAGTTGTCTAATGATTGGCTTTGGGGTGACTAAAGGCACAGGATGGAGTCCCTGACCGCAGTGCCTGATAAAAGGAAGTGGATGAGAGTATGGACTCCGGGTGGGTTGGTTGGCATAGGAGAGCCGTGTTTCCAGGCAAATTGTTTAGTATCTTTAGGAATTAGTGAATCCTGGGAGAAGTGGTTCCTCCTCAGTTGGTCCACAAGGTCCCTGGATGTCAAAGCATCACAAAATATAGGAAATAAAAAAATGATTAATACATAAGGTACCAGATATATTTTAAAACATAAGGCACCAGGGTCTATGTAAGTAAAATTAACTAAATAATTAAAAAGACACAGACTTACTAACCTTTAACAGACATAATTAGTGTCTCCTTCCACCACGGAAGTCATTTTGACCACTGAATATTTTTACCAAAATTATTCACTTAAATATATACATCGAGTTGTTCAAGATTAGAATAAAGTCATGGGTATTTCAAAAAACTAAAAGGAGGTCCTTGAAGAATTGTCTAAGTACTTCAGGGTTTAAATTAGACTATATTGAAACATGAACCTGGAAAGTATACAGAGTTTACATTAGTTCTGGAAGGTAAATGCAATTCCCTCTTAAATACCTTAAGTTCCCACCCGAGACCCCCACCCTCTCTGCGCCCACCCCAAGAATATTGTTCTAGAATATAGTCCCATGCGTAAAACTTACCAGGGGTTCCCCATTGCTTATTGCCAACATTTTCAAACTTCAGTCATGTATAGACCACCTTCTCAACTTTTGCTATATTTGTATAACGCCTTTTTTTTGTATTTTCTTAATTTTTTTCTACAGATCAACTCACCATGCTACTATCTATGTAAGCCTCCTTTTTTTTTAATCTGTATAGTTTTGGATTTAAAGTGCTCATGACGTATTATTTCTGTGTGGTACACAATAAACATATAGCTACTAAAAATCTTTAAAAACACTGTTTGTGAACCATATAACAACACACTGGTAATGGTCAGCTGGCCATTGCCAGCGGGGGGAATCTCAGCTGGGAACATGGTTTGGTCCACTGAGCACACTTTGTAAGGCTCCTCGTCGTAGAGCCCCTGACTCTGCCTTTTCTACCATACTTTTCACTTGTCTGGGCATCGGTCAGGAGGACTGACCTTAATTTCCTGAAAGGGTTGTACTTTTTGTTTCTAGGACTGCCTGGCCGGGTCTATGCCTTTAACACTGCCCTCCCCCACCGCAGGCAGGCCATTAGGCGGCCTCTAAAAATCCCCTACAGCCTTGTGCAAAGGCTTCTTTCCAGCCTCTCCCTCCTACTCACGGCCTCAACCCTGTGTTGCCTCCAGCTCCTGCTTCCCTACCGTGGGGTTTAGCTTTTCTGCTCCGTCCCTTTAGGATGCTGTGTGGGTATGATTTTCCACTAGGTTTAATTCTACCTCTATCCCTGAGTGCTGCCTTTGAGCAGGGGTGGGGGTGGGGAGGTCCTTGGTTTCAAACTCTGAACCCCATGAGCCGGTTCTATCCCATCCCATTCAGTTTTTCATGCTGGGTTCTTAGAACCCCAATCAGAATAAGACATCACAGACTTGTCCAGTTACCCAAGGGGAAAACAAGGTTTTTTTCCATGGCTTTTCCCTTCGCCTATAATGCTCTTCCTCTTCTCGGTCTCCTGGTATGCTCCTACTTAGCTCACAAAACTCAGTTCCAATATCACCACTTCCTAAATGTCTTCCATGCCCTTCCTAGGCAGCATTATTTTTTCCTGTTGTGCTGTATCATAGAACTCTCTGTAATTGCTGTGATTGTGGGTCTGGATACCTGTCTCTCTTATTTATTTGAGGACATACAAAGCAGGGAACATATTTTCATTATCTTTAATTCCCCAGCACTGAGCACAATGCTCCATACATAGACAGTGTTTAAAGGATGTTTACTGAAGGCATGAATAAATTAATAAACTGGAAATATATTAATTAATATGTACTTTGGTAAAGTTTTGAAATTTAGTTCCTAGATAGAATATCAGAATAGGAAGAGAAGTGTTCTTACAATAAAATAATGTCAGAGAGACGAATCATGAGAGACTCTGGACTCCAGGAAACAAACTGAGGGTTTCAGAGGGGAGGGGGGGTGGAGGATGGGCTAGCCTGGTGATGGGTATTAAGGAGGGCAAGTATTGCAATGAGCACTGAGTGTTGGACGCAGATAATGAATCATGGAACACTATATCAAAAACGAGTAAGTACTGTATGGTGACGAACATAACATAATATAAATAAATAAATAAATAGTTCTGGAAAAAAATAATGTCAGAAATGCTTGTCATTGAGCTTCCCTCCCATCCCCCACTCCCATCCCCCACTCCCACCCCCACTCCTGAGCACAGGAGACCCATGGGACAGAGAGAACTTTTACTTGTAAGTTGGAGCAGGAAGTAGCCTCTGACCTACGGGTGAAATGTCATGTTCACGCCCAATCCCCAGAGATCCACTAAACTAAGTCCTGTGAAGAATTTTGTTAGGACTATATACTAGGAAAAACACTGAGTATTTACACAGTACATTTTTCCCCAGTTTAAGCTGAAGGAAAAAAAAAAAGTAAAAAGGGGGGAAAGCCAAAATTAAATAAGCCAGCTGGTTTGACTTCTCTTTTTACATATTTTCCATTGCAATCCTCTCTTAGTCATAAAGTCTTTCTCAACCACTTTACTGCTTTTCATTTGGCTGAAAATTTTCAGTTTTTTCTACATTAAAAAAAATACAGAATGAAAGGTTGCATAATGGATTTGACTTTATTCTCTCTTTCTCTTCTCTTCCTCCCCTTCCACTGACACACACACACACACACACACACACACACACACAGAGTCCAACTGTGTTTGGTTAAAACTAGTTTTTTGATAACAGCTACCCAGAAACAGGATCTCTGCTCTTTTTGAGAAACAAAGCCCATCCTTCCTGAGGTGCAAAAAATATTAGCGCCCCCCACCCCGCTCCCCGCCGCGTGCCCGAGCCACACTCTGTCCCCGAGTCTGCGCTCAGGCCCAGCTTCAGAACGGCTGGTGAGCAACCATAGTTCCTAAGGAGCCACTACATAGACAAGGCCCAATCTTCTTGACCTTTTCCACCTCTGCTCCATCCTCAGAATAGTGTTTTGATTCTGGGTTGTGAGAGGGAAGGGAAGGAGGAGAAGGGGAGGCTCCTTTTTCATTTTGTCTTTCTCTGTCCTTAAAAATAAAAGAAAGAAGTGTTCGTTGGGAAATTTTGCTTAGTAATTTTGTTCCCGGTCTTAAAAACAACCAAAAAAAAAAAAGTTATGTGGTGTGTGTGTGTGTTTAGCAATTCCATTCGAAGAGGCTGAATGATTTGCTCAGTGGAGGAGACTCACTGGGGTCATTCCGGCAGGTCACTCCACCTGGACAAGCTGGCCAACAAGGGGGACTTGGACCCTGCCAGCAGGTCAGCATTTCCGAGTAGGTAAAAATAATGTGAATTCTTCCAAAGAATCAAGTAGGCATCCGTACATTCTGTTCAGCTCTCAGGCAAGAAGCACCCAATAATGCCTTTGGTCGTGTGATAATGAGACATGTCTTTCAACATAGAAGAATGTTCCCAACTCTTCTTACCAGGTTGGGAACACTTTATCTTTATGGCACTCAAATGAAACCCTGGCTTTGTGGCTGCAAACTGGATTCTGGAGACGCCAGTCACCGCAGTCATTGCCATACAAGCTTCCGACAGAGGAGCCTGATGCAGTGGATCCTTTTTTTTTCTTGAAAAAGTCAGCGATTGAGAAGTAAATCAAAGCTTTGAGCTTTGCCTGCGAGGCTGCCCAAGTGTGTGGAGCTCAAAGGAATTGCTTCTCTCCCTCTCCCCCTTCCTAACAAAAGACCCGCTAATCCTGATTCCCTTACACAAAAACAGAGTGTAAAACCAGCCGAGGGACTGGAAATGAAATGAATGCTGTGGGGGCAGCTGGCACATGAATGCCCCCCAAAGCACTCGCGGCACCTCACCCTGAAACCCAATCACCCTGTCTCCGTGGGGGCTGAGGAGGGATTTAGTTTTGCTAAACTAAACACAGCGAAGTATATTTTTAACAAATAAACACAGGTTTGGCACCCTATAGGCATCTTTAGCCAGTAAATGCTTTAGCACTGGCTCTCAACTCTCTGTACCCCTCCCCTCCTCCGCCAGCGCCCCTGCCCCAGGAGTGCAAGCTGCCCAAGAGAGGGGAGCACCCACAAATCTGTGAAATCAGAAAAGAATGGACCGTGCCTCCACTTGACAAGCAAATACTAGTTTCCCTTCGGATGAGCCGCTGCTGCCGAAGCAAGCCTCCGTATTTTTAGTTGCATTTTCTGGTCTGGAATGTTGCCTAATAGCTAGCAAGGTTTGCATTTGATCACCATTTTCTGAACTCTGCCCCCTGTGGGCTTCACCTTTTCTCAAAGTAAACCCAGTCCAGACTTTCTGGGAAACGGAAGTGTCAGATCTCCAAGGCAGTTTAGAGAACGAGTTGTATTTGGAAGAGCCACCTCGCTTTCCCGGACCGCCTTGGTGTCGGGGTCCGCTGATTTCTGGGGGCCGGGGCTGAGCAGGGGTCAGGAACTCGGCCAGCTGGTCTCCCTCGGCCTCGTCCCACGCTGGGAATTCCCAGCTGCTGGGGGGCGGCTGGGGGGACACAGACTGGAAAGGAGAACGCTTTCCTCAACGCCAAGGGCTCATGAAGTCACATGCCACTCGCCCCTGGGTCCAGATTCTCCCTCTGAGGGAGAAGCGAGAAGGATCTGCTGAGAGCAGGAAATGGGAACCATGGAAGAGGAAGACCGTTCACGTGGGATTCCGGCTGCCATCAGGGAAAATCCCAGAGAAAGAACCCCTTCTCTTTTTCTGAGCGCTACTCCCAGCTCCCCGAGGCTGCCAGCCTGTCCTAATTGAGGTCTGAATGGCCGTGCGTCCCGGAGGCTGCCGAGTGTGATCACACTTAATTTCAAGCAGCGAAGTCCATCTCAACCCATCTTGTCACCCTGACAGGGTGCATCTGAATAATCACGGCATCGAGGCTGGTTTTTGAGTGACTCGCCCAGCCGCTATGAATGTTACTTTTTCAAAAGCCAATGTGTTTCATAGCTCAGGAACAACCTTTTGCGGATCTCAGAATCACCTCAGGAATCCTGTCAAGTACAGCTCTTTGAATATGCTGGTCTGGGAGGATGCTTATCTCCCCGCGTTCCCTCTCAGCTCTATCTCACTCTCTCTCTCTCTCCACTGGAAAGTTTTACCTCAGCCCAGCATAAACCCTGTCAAAATCCCTGGCTTCTTTTCAACTCCCTGAGACCTTGGCTTCAGAGCCTGACTTGATTTTCTTTGTCTTCCTAGCATCTGATTAATTCTTCTCTGTGTCACACTGGGTTTGTTTCCTCCTCCAGTTCTCCACATCTGGAGAATTTCCCAAGGTTTGGTTTCTGGCTGTGTCACAGGATGCTTGTGTCCTGTGAAGCCTGACACTCCAGGGACCCAAGATGGCAGAGCTGTCCCAGGTTTCATGTCAAGACCGCGATGGAACAACTTTCAGAGGAAAACAGGAGGCTATCTTCTCTCAGGCCTCCTTAGGAGCTTCCCGGAGAACTTCTTAAATCTCATGGCTTAGATTTGTGTCCCATGGACATGCCTGATGGAGATGGGGATGACCACCATTGGCTTAGACTCATCAGGATCCACCTTCTGGATCTGAGAACAGCTTCGAGTGATGCTCATGGCTGAGGGGAGGTAGGGTGATAACTGAACTAAATGAAAATTTGGCTAAGAAAGTCAAGGTGGGGAACAGAAGTTGAAAACCCACTGAGAGTGGTCTACTACACTGCTAGTCTTCATCTCTGCTTGGGAACTCATGGACTCTCAAGGTTTTGATTGCCTCTATGCAAATTTCCCTATTTCTGTTTAGGTAAGACCATTCTCTTTATCATTTAGGCTTCTTATTACCTCCCCTCCCCAGGCTATGTTAAATTGGTCTCTAAGTCCTGTTGATTCTTCTTGGGGGTGGGGGGGATTGTCCTCATCCCTTTCCTTCTTTCCATGTGCCTAAACCAGCTCTTCTTAACAGGTCCCCCTTCTTTCAGTGTCTTCACATTTAAACAGACTTGAAACACATCTTCCAAAACAACGCTTCATCATATCATCCCTTTACTAAGAAAATCTTTATCCCTATTATCTAAGATTTAATAAAAGCCCCTCAGGCTAATATTCAAAGTGACCTTCCTCAATCTGATTCTAACCTACCTTTTCAGATATTTCTCCTATTACTTCTATATAAGAACACTTAACCACTCATAAAATTCCACAAACACATCTTGCACTTAGAGATGAAGTTGGTTTGATTTCAGTTTGTTCCTTGCTAGCCCCAAGTATTTGGACACATTACCTTACTTTTAGAAGGCTTGGATATTTTAATCTGTAAAATAATTTTTAAGTGAGGCGTAAAATAATAAGAGTATTCTAACACTGTTTATTACTTAGGCCTATTTAATAGGAAGGATTATCTCTGTACTTACCAAGTGTATTGATCCCACAACCCATGATCAGGACCTGAGCTGAAACCAAGAGTCAGATGCTCAACCAACTGTGCCACTTAGGTGCCCCCCAAATTACTTCTATTCTCTATCTAAACCCACTCCCTAGGAAATGTCTTATAACCTTGTGTTTTAAATGGCATTTATATATTAAATAATTCCTTTATTAAATGGCCACTGTAATACATTCAGAAATATGCTCTGATTAAGCACGATGGACACTTACTTATAACTGACAGAAAGTCCAAACTGGAATTCTTTCTTTTCTTTTTTTTCTTTTAGATTTTATTTATTTGAGAGAGACAGAATGAGAGAGCACAAGCAGTGGGAGCAGCAGAGGGAGAGGGAGAAGCAGGCTCCCCACTGCACAGGGAGCCTGTTGCAGGGCTCAATCCCAGGACCTTAGGATCATGACCTGAGCCGAAGGTGGGTGGATGCTTAACTGACTCAGCCACCCAGGAGCCCCTCAAACTGGATTTCTTGATCAGTTGACAACACTCTACAAACTGTAAATTTAGGCTCCTTCCCTTTTGTGGTCCTGCTGTCTTCAAAGTATAGCTTCCAAGGTTGTCATATCTGTTTGTAACAAGCCAGGAAAAGGTGAAAGAGTGCGAATGATCAGGCACAAGAGATTTGTAGGGTTAGGCCTGCCATGGCATCCATCATGTTCAATCATATGCACTGGTTAGATTTCAGTCGTAGGATTAAATTAAATTGTAAAGGTGGTTGGCAGTTTTAGTCCGGATATGACCCCACCAAGAAAAACAGATAAATTTGGGACTGACTCTCTAATCACACTCATAAATTTTTACCTTCTACCTCTTGCCTCAGCTTTCTCTCTCCTTTCAACTCCTGACTTACTTATCTACTCACCTAGTTGTCATCTGCCCAGATAACATCCCATAAGCAGTGTGACCAGAAAGGACAAGCAATTTCTCTTTTGGGATTTCAGTCTCAAATACCCCAGAGAAGATTCTTACCGGCCCTGATAGGGTCACCTGACCTCCTACTTGGATCTATCAGCATGGCCAGAAAAATGGAATGTACTGATTGGCCTTGCCCACTCTGTGACCAAGAAGACTGACACACAGAATCAGAGATGGCCACTGGAAGAATTTCTGTAAGTTGGGCAGATGCCACAATTTGTGCTTTTTTCATGAGTTCTGATGCTGATGTAAAGCACAGAAGTCGGGGTAAATACTGCTGAAGCATGGACTTTAACTCACCAACATCATTGGGCTTGCGGGACACCATATAGCAAACACTGTGACATTAATTCCATTCATTCATTCATTCATTCATTCAGTGTTTATTCGGGCCCTGATACATGCAAGGCCCTGAGATGTGTCGGAGTACTATTATTTGTGAGGAACATCGTGGGCACTCAAACTACAACTGAATCACTGTCATACTGCTGTGACTCAGAGGTTCCTTTTCTCTGGGCATGAAACTGCCCAGCTTGACTTCACCTTAGCACCATGGCTCAGTCTAATCTGTGCCATCATCAGAATCCCTCTTTGAGGGGTTTCTGCTGGTTATTCTTAGATTCCACTATTGGGGAGAGAAACTAAGATTCTTGTTAATATGGGAATTAAAATAAAATCATGTAGTGTTTACTGGCTCTTTATCAATGAAGATTGCTGAAGATAATCTTATTTCAAGCCTACTTCCTTTAAAAGAGTGATGGATAAGCTGCACTTATTTGTAATTGTTTGAAATAGTATCTACTATATCTCAATATTGCCAACCCCCTCAAAGGAGGTAATCTAGGAGGTAGGTGGGTTAAGGGTCCGGATCTCAAATTGATTGCAAATTGATCCACCCTTCCCCACTTCCCTTTCAGCTGCAGGTGTTGAACTGATTAGATAAAGCATTCGCATTCTCCTTTGCAATGATATCTTAAGAATGTGGTTCTCACCTCCTGCACTGTTGGTGGGAATGCAAGCTGGTGCAGCCACTCTGGAAAACAGTATGGAGGTTCCTCAAAAAGTTGAAAATAGAGCTACCCTATGACCCAGCAATTGCACTACAAAGATACAAATGTCGTGATCCAAAGGGGCACCTGCACCCCAATGTTTATAGCAGCAATGTTCACAATAGCCAAACTGTGGAAAGAGCCGAGACGTCCATCAACAGATGAATGGGTAAAGAAGATGTATATGTGTGTGTGTGTGTGTGTGTGTGTGTGTGTGTGTGTGGTGTGTGTATAATGGAATATTACATAGCCATCAAAAATGAAATCTTGCCCCTGCTCCCCACACACACCCCAGGTGACAGGATGTCAGGTAAAGTTTTAGAACAACTGACTTTTCTGTCCCACAATAGTGACTTTTCTGATGATGAATAAAATGGAAAATTAATCTTTTCTTGACTCTACACTTCTGGTGATATTTTCTCTAAGACTTCAGTGGTAGTAGTCCAATTGATATCCTATTTTTAATTATGACTGTCTTCCTATATGAGGAATGAAGGGGAAAAATGTGTGCATTGAGTGTGTGTGATTTACACTTCATTTGGCTTACTCAGCTTGATAAGAATATAGGTATGGTCTTCAAACAAATTTATTCCAGTACCAGTTGTTTTGAGTGAGAGATAAATAGGAGGAATAAGTTTGTTTTTTCTCCCATTTCCTCCCATAAACACACACCTATGGCTCCAGGAAATGCACAAGTTGACTTGATAACCTTTGCAAGGCAGAAGATGCAACCAGATTGAGATGTAGTGAGATATATACATATATCAACTATAATATCAGCTATAGTATATGTATACATATGTATGTGTATATATATACACACACACATATATATGTATGTATATGCTTATATGTATATGTAAAACCAAAGCCAAAAACAATGCCATCCTTTCTGAATAAAGAAGAAAGATACCGTTATAATCCTAGTTCCTTGTAATGACTTAAATGTTCAAAATTACATTTGACTATGCATAGATATTTATGTAGGGAGGGAAAAAAAAAAGAAGGAAAAGGGTATCACCCCAGACAACTGAAAGCTGCTAAAATCTTGGCACTTGATGGGAATGGCATCATTCCTAGGAATGTTGCTTTAGAGCTGATCAAGGATCTGGATGAAGTATTTGCTTTTCACTACCATTTCAAGGTTTTTCTGTTTTCATAAAGGTAATGTTGCCAGCAGAGCCTCTAAGTGAAAATACTAGCACTTATTCTATTTATGGCTATTTTATAACCAAGAATAGACAGCTGGTATGCTGACATCTTGTAATTGTACTAAATTGTTTTTAAAAAATGTCAGGTGCAAAGCTTTAAATTCTCTATTCAAGTCATGGTTAATAAACCATAGCACTTCGATGATCGACTTCAAACAATTTCTTATCGCTAGCAGCCAAATATCGGGGGCAGAGACTGATTTAGGGGGTTGCTGAATTACGGTGTAGGTTGAATTCAGAGCTTCATCAAATTTCTCAAGTAAAAATAATCAATAAAAAATTATTGCAACATTTTACATTTTTTGTAGTAAGTTTTCAAAGTATGTTGTGCATTTCATACTTCTATCACAGTTCAATTCAGACAAACCACATTCAGATTCCCAGTAGCCACAAGTGGCTAGTGACTGCCATATTGGAGAGCACAGGTCTGGGCCATAATGCAGAGCAGGCCATTTAGTATTCTATCAGTGAATTGATTTGGTAATTGGTTTAAGGAGAGCTCAAAGCCTTCCCCCCTTGGGTAAGTGAATGAACAGGTGACTCACACTCCCAGGTTTCCTACTCTTCCTTTTCCACCAGCTGTATCTCAACCCACTCCCCAGGATTCATCAGATACTCCCCATGACAAGCCGGCTGCTGGAGAAGAAGAGAGTCCTGAGTCTGGTTTCCAGATGACTGTGCACACTCTGGGCTGCTGGCAGCTGGGAGTGGACTGCTGTCGCCGCAGGGGTCGCGCTGAAGGACAACGGGAAAGGGAAGATCATTGGACGGAATTGCAAGTGACACATTTGATTTCCTACCTTCGCTGAAAGGAAACATGCCACCTGAGGACTGATAACTGGTCAAATTAGATGTAGCAGCGTGTGTTGCCTGCTCTATGAGCGAGAGACGACCTCAGGCTGGACTTAACCAATCCGCAGGAGAGTGAAAAAGAAATGCTGCATCGCTCGGGTCGGTGTTCCCTGCCTGAAGTCTGCGATTTAAGTCTTCTGAAGTCCAGTACTTTGCTGTTTTGTTGAGTTGGAAGTCAACTATTTCTCCTCCCCCCCATCCCCCCCGCCCCCCACCAGTCTAAGGCAGTGTAGATAGTAGCCTCCTTCGCGGGAGAAGGCACACTGCACAGCTGGTGGCCTCCGCCCATGGCGCCATGCAGGTTGTTATCTTCCCACCTGAGACCTTTGTTTCAAATGGATTTGAGGAGGACTTGAAAATGACAGGACGCAGAATCTAGTAGGTGTAAGGAAGTCTTCCAACTTAAAAACTATTTTTAGATAAAGTATTTGACTGTGGTTACCTGCACAGAAACTTACTGACAGCAAATAGATGGAAAATCTACTAAGTTTTTAAGAGAAATGTACAGCCAAAGAAACCCCAAGCCTATCTGAAAAATAGCTGGTGCTGTAAAAATCCCCAAATAAGTTTCCGAGTTCCTAAACCTGTACGACCCAGATGTGGGCCACTGAAGCTAGGTAACCCCAAGTGTTAGGAACTGAATATTTGTGTCCCCTCAAAATTCATGTGTGAAGCCCTAACATCCAATGTGATAGATGGTGGGGCCTTTGGGAGGGGATTAGATTTAGTTGAGGTCATGAGGGCAGAGCCCCCATGATGGATCCATGTCCTTATAAGAGGAAAAGACCACAGCCCCCTCTCTCTCCCCATCCCCTTACCCCTCTCTATTTCCCACCCCTACCACATGAGAACACAGCTAAAATGTGGCCATCTGTAGGCTAGAAAGGGTTCTCACCAGAAACTGACCATTTTGGCACTTCCATCTTGGACACACCAGCCTCCAGAAATGTGGGAAGTAAATGTGTGTTGTTCAAACCACCCAGTCCATGGTATTTTGTTATTGAACCCCAAGCTAAGACACCAATGAAAGAAATACTCTGCAATGTCTACCTCAGCTGTGACTGCGAAAGACGATACACAAAGAAGATCTTCCTGGAATGACCAGTGTCAGGGCCACAGGGGACCAGAGACAAGGAAAACACTCCCAGGGATCAGAACCTTGGACTGTCAGCTGGGTCAGCAATGAACCTCGAGATTGCCATGGTCTTGTCATGGCTGTGCTGTTTCTGCCCTGCGGAATTTGATCGTTGCTGGGGAACTGTGACTGCTATGCATTTCATTTTCCTTCCTCCCAAAACAGTTTTTTTAATAATAATAGTAATAATTATTATTATTATTGCAGTTACCCTACTCCCCTCATTACCGTTTTATATCTGGTGTAATGGGAGTAATAACTTGTCTTTTAGTCTTACAGCAGCCACATCTGACCCTGATAGAGAAGAAAGCACACAGATTCTAGGCTTTGAGTAAATGGATGCAGCTGTTCCCATGCGTGGAGATGAGCACATTAATGTGTTTGAGTAGCTTACAGGATGGAGTTCACTGTGGGCTTTCCAACAGCCATCCCTCATGCGCCCCACTGCCCACCTTACTCCTTAGTAAAAGAACCCTGGGCCATGGCCAAGCTGTATGGTATAGGGTAGGAATAAACCCTACAGAAATTACTGTGTTTGCAATAGTTATCCACATACTATTGAGAACATTACTTTTTTTTTTTTTTTCATTGAAGTGATGGCTGTGAAATTGTTCAAGGGAAAATGAATGGTTGTGGTAGAATGGGCTCTTAGCTAATCAGCGGTCACCAAATTGAGCAAAAAGTCCAGTGAGGCTTCTAAATGGCCAATGGCATTTGACCAATTGTTTGTCACATCTGTAAATGCTCTTATATTCACTTCTGTCAACAGAAATACTATGTAATGAATATTCTGCAGTTGTGAGACCTTTGGCCCCACTGTATCTCCTAGGTGGAATCTGGCTATAAACCGGGGTTACTCCAGTTAACAGGATTTCAGAATGAGTCTGTTTCAGTCTTGAGATTAGAATTCAATAAAGATTTGTTTTCATTTCTGTCTTGAGCCCTCAAATCATGCATATTTATATATTCAGGGAACTCTGCAAATATTCCTATCCCCATAATGTTCATGTAATATTGGCATACATTAGTAGAAAATTGATGTCTTTGTACCCTTTAAACTCATCACAAAAACAAAGGGATATTGAGGCATAACAGATCATTTTAAAGTTGGTACTCTATCCCTCTTACTGTAAGAATTTGCTAATAATCTAAGTTAAGCAGGCGTTTGTCATAAAAAAGGGGTACGAAAACTTCCACATAGACGGTCTGCTTTGAATTTTCTTAATTTTAAACATGAGATTTGAAACATAGTGACTAAAAAGCCAACTTCATCATAGAAGTAGAATTTCTCTTTTGTTTTTTTACGTAGCTGCCCATTTAAGAAGGATGTTTTTCCAAGACGTTCCTGCAGTGAGTGCAGGGCTCAATCTTACACACCTAGTTTCCCACACACGATCCTAAATAGGCTGCCTTATGATAAGATAAGATGGACAAAGGCAATGCCAGAAGGTTGCTTTTCTTTCTTTCTTTCTTTTTAAAAAAGGAATAATAGGTTCATTGTACAGGCTTCCAAATGACAAAACAGCTTACTAAAAATGCAGGTTCGAAGCTAGCTGATGTTTCACTGCAGTTTAAAAGCTCTCTCCAAGCTCAGATTAACACATTGATAATTGAAAACTATCTGGACACGTTATATGCTCTAGATATGAATCTGAGGCATTCATGAATACCTACACCTTCAGACCTTCACAAGAGCTAAGCTGCCCTAAATCCTTTCTGGAAGAAGGCAGGGTATGAATAAATCTATTGGTTAAAATAAATTAAATGAATACAATGCTCCACATTCGTTGAGACAGCTTTCAATCTAGAGAGGATCTGCTCCTCTTATCTAATCAGCCTCATTAAAGATGCAGCTGCCCAAACCAGGTTTCTAAGAGCGATATACCCTGAAATAATCCAAATTAAATGATTTCTCAGGGCAGAGTCGAAGAACTTGCAGATAATTTTACAACGAAATGAGCCGAAGGCATTAACTTCATTTTGCTGTTGCTGTTTCCTATGTGTAAAAAGATGGAATTTGTTTTTCCTGGAGAGATGTTTACCATAAGATGCTTTGCTTACGTTTGTTTTCATGCGAACATAAACATCCCCCAACTGCAGAATTTCAAACAAATATCCAACAAAGGAAGGCGCTGCTATTGAAGCAAAGGTCGGTCATCCCATCAACTACCGAAGCCGTCGGCCTTTGTGAATGGCAATGGGGTTTCTGGGACTGACGCCATTTTGGTGACCACCGAGGGATGAGTTTGGGGACTTCCAGTACGTGACTACCCTGGCGGTCTACAGTGGTCCTGAACGCTTAATGGAATATGGCGTTTTCCTAGGTAGTTTGTTTACAGTGAATCTCCGGCGCTCGTGACCGTCGGGCGCAGATCTGATATACTTAAGAGACCCGATGTGTTTTATGAGAAGATGTAACCAA